>NC_079316.1:112772050-113073994 GCF_029931775.1 Euleptes europaea
CCCCACTGACGCTTGCTGCCTTCCCCCATGTCAGTTATACCATTTTGGTGTCAGGGGTCGGAATGCCCAAAGTAGACTTGTGCTTATCGATAATCCCGAACTGAAAAAAAAATTAGCCATTTCAGCAATAATTGGGTTTCAGTTTTACCGAACATCAAAACCTGGGGATCTCCCCAAAGCCAAATAGGCAATTCCTGAAAAAGCCAAATAAATATTGGTTGACAGTCTAAGGAGAGTCCCTTGCAGCTATGCTGCAAATTTGGGGACTCTACCTCCAAAAATGCCCCCATAGGAGCTTCGGAAAAAATCCCCATAGACTATAATGGGCCCACTTTTTTTTGGTAAACCTGGAAATAAGCCAAATACCCATATTTACCAGTATGGGTATTCAGCTCATTCTGGGTTTACCAGGGGGAAAAATGGGTCCCAGTAAACCCAAACCTGAAATTTACCAATTATTTTTTTTGTTTTGCACAACCCTAGCCCCAAGGCAGAGACCGGGGAGGGGGCACAGAAGGAAGCCCCTCCTGTGTTTAAAATGCAGAATCAGCAAAACTGGACATCTGTTGCAGCTTTCTTGGCTCAGCTAAAAAACTGGGATGCACCCAAACTTGGACCACTTTGTAGCGGATCACAACAACAGCAAAAGAAAATAATCATCATCATCACATTTAGCATTACGAGAAAAAAAAAACAGGTAAAACGTCACAGGGTTGAACAAGCCCCAGTTCAAAGTGTCAGGCCCTGTATCTTGCTGAGCAACACAAATCCCCTTAAAATACAGTTTTCACAAATCATATAAAAACAGACCAGGCAAAGGGGGAAAAGGACATTTCTATGGCGTTTTATAAATACACTACGCAGGAAGAATTAAATACGAGCCGACACACAGGACCTGTCCTGGATAGGCGTTACATCTTGTTTTCCTCAAAGAGGATCTGAGCATAGACAGTCACTGTCGGGATGCCTTTCTCCTTCTGGTAGGGCTTGAGGAGCTCCAGTTCAGCATAGGTTAAATTCTCCTCCGCAATTTTGGGCTGCAAAACAAAAGTCAGAGAAGTGTCCATACGTAGGAATTTGGAATTTGGCAGGCTGCCTTTTTGCAGACAAAAAAATGAACACATGAAAGACATGAAGCTCCCTTATATTTCATGTAATTATTTATTCATTTTCATAAATTTCTATCCCATCCTCCCTAGCAGAAGCCAAGCTCAGGGTGGGTAACAACATTAAAACCAACTTACAGACACAATAATAATACATATTCATTAAAACAATGAAATCAATCATAAATAATCATACTAAAACAACAGAAGGTGCATTGGAAAGTAGTTACTGCTAAGAAGTATTGCAGTCAGACATCCCCCCCAAGATCAGAGAAAAAGAGAAACAGAGAAGAGAGAAGAGAGAAGAGGAGGAGGAGGAGGAGTTGGTTTTTATATGCTGACTTTCTCTGCCACTTAAGGAAGAATCAAACCAGCTTACCATCACCTTCCCTTCCCCTCCCCACAACAAACACCCTGTGAGGTAGGTGGGGCTGAGAGAGTGTGACTAGGCCAAAGTCACCCAGCTGGCTTCAAGTGTAGGAGTGGGGAAACCAACCTGGGTGCATTTAGCGCATGCAGTTTACCCAAATAGTCTGTTCACACCACACAAAACTGGCTCATCCCCTGCTCTCCCTGCATAGTTAAACTGTAGAACTCCCTGTCCCAGGACGTGGTGATGGCTGCCCACTTGGAATGCTTGAAAGGGGGAGTGGACATGTTCATGGAGGAGAGGGCTATCCATGGCTACTAGTCAAAACGGATAGTAGTCATGATGCATCCCTATTCTCTCCAGGACCAGAGGAGTATGCCTATTATATTAGGTGCTGTGGAACACAGGCCGGACAATGCTGGTGTGGTCGTCTCGCTTGTGGGCTTCCTGGAGGCACCTGGTTGGCCACTGTGTGAACAGATGGTGGGACTTGATGGGCCTGGGTCTGATCCAGCAGGGCGTTTTTTATGTTCTTATGGAGGACGGGGCTATCCATGGCTACTAGTCAAAATTAATTCTAGTCATGATGCATACCTAGTACTAGTCATGATGTATCAGAGGAGCATGACTATCATATTAGATGCTGTGGAACGCAGGCAGGACAATGTTGCTGCAGTCGTCTTGCTTGTGGGCTTCCTAGAGGCACCTGGTTGGCCCCTCTGTGAACAGACAGCTGGACTTGATGGGCCTGGGTCTGATCCAGCAGGGCTTTCCTGAAGTTCTTCTGTTCCCTGCTTTAATTACATTTCTCATTCCAATTTCACTCAAAAACACCTTGAATCCTACAATGGCTCTGTAACACCCAGCTCATGTAAATTTTAGAGCTAAGATTTATGAAATCATATTGTCCAGGTGTATTATTATATTATCTAGAAATTGCATTGTTTTCTAGGGTAGATTATCTCTTTATTCTTACTTTATTCTATTAAGTTTGGATGTGAAAAATAACACTCGATTCCTCCAATACAGGTCACTGGGCAGCGCTGGCTGATGTGTTACTTTCATACATTTTTATGATGTTCCTATAGTAAACATAATTTAATAAAGCCAAAACACACTAAATAAATAATTGCATCTAGAAAAGCAATAAAAGCAAATAAAATTAGTACTTTCATAAGTGGAAAAGGTACTTCAATTACTGCTGCAAGCAACCGTGAACCATAAAATGTGTAGAATAATTTCCCTTATGCATATTTCCAGTATGTAATAATTTGATTGAAAATATGAAGGAACACACGGGAGGCTCAAAATTGTGGAGCGCATGGAGTTCCTGACAAAGGATGTGTAATAAATGAGCATAGACGATATGACTCTTCCCAGCCCTTCTTTCCAGGCAGAATTCAGAAGAGGGGTGGGAAAAGCTGTGTGCGTGAGTGTTTAATTATATTGGGTGAGTATGTGCAGTCGAAAACAGAGCTTCTAACTTAAGAGAAACTTGCTCTGTAGAGAGGGGCAGCCTTTTTCCAGAAAAGTTTTTTTTCTTCCCAGACATGGAACAGCTTCAACGGAAACAAAAAAAGCACCTCGGGGAAGGAAGTAGTGGGCAAATTTTAATGTGCTGTTGCGTTGCACTTAGAAGCTGGTGACAAAAATGTCTTCTCTCTGCTACAGAAAGCGGCTGTTGAGAACGGGAAGTCTTGGGGAAATGCTATGGGCAGCCAAAGATGTTGCCATCTCTTTAAACTCTAGCAAATATCACGTTATACAACAGCAGTATAACGTGGGGAGGGGCCGTGATTCAGTGGTAGAGCATCTGCTTGGCATGCAGAAGGTCCCAGGTTCAATCCCCGGCATCTCCAGTTAAAGGGACTGGGCAAGTAGGTGATGTGAAAGACCTCTGCCCTGAGACCCTGGAGTGCAGCTGCCAGTCTGAGTAGACAATACTGACTTTGATGGACCGAGGCTCTGGTTCAGTATAAGGCAGCTTCATGTGTGTTCCTGTAAGTACTGGAACATCTCAACCACGGGGAAGAAACAAAATGATGATTTCAGCTCCTCCTACACAGAAGAAAAGTTTACAAGGCAAGTTTCGTTTATTCTGGTCTTCCCAAGGCTTAGAATATTCCACAGCTGTCCTCCAGAATTCTTGCTTCTGGACCCAACTGGGATAATCCACCCAGCCACTCCAATAAAAATGCTGTATCCCAAAGGAATAACCCACCCAGTAAAATTGAGAATGAAAAACTTCTAACATAATTGGGAGTCCTTGAAAACAAAACAAAAAACAGTTTTATGTTTCTTCCTAAACATCTGCAGAGAGGAATTTGACCGTGCTTTCTCCAGCAGCCCAGCCCATAAGGTGGGTGTGGCAATAGAACAAGAGTGGGCTGGGGCTCAGTGGTAGAGCATCTGCTTGGCATGCAGAAGGTCCCAGGCTCAATCCCCAGCATCTCCAGTTAAAGGGACCAGGCAAGTAGGTGATGTGAAAGACCTCCGCCTGAGACCCTGGAGAGCTGCTGCTGGTCTGAGTAGACAATACTGACTTTGACGGACCAAGGGTCTGGTTCAGTATAAGGCAGCTTCATGTGTTCATCAGACTCACCCTGACACCCTGCTTGAGGTCACACATCAAACAGAGGGAAGACAATGAATTAAGAGGGAAAGACAAGCTCTGTTGTCTTACTCACCAGCAGGACTTTCCTTTGCGGTTTCAGAAGTTTAGGCTTCGGGAAAGTGTTGGATATTGGTGCTGTTAAAAAAGAAAAAGAAAGAAAGCAGAGGACAAAGCAAAATTACTTCCTGCTTCTAGGTCCTGGGATACTTCTAGGCTTTGGTGCGCAACAAAAGTTTGTAAAAAAGAGCAAAGAGTCCAGTAACACCTTAGACTAAAAAAATTTCTGGCAGGGTATGAGCTTCCGTGAGCCACAGCTCACTTCTTTAGATACAGCTATAATGTGGGTCTATCTAGCCTTAAGTAGAGAAGAGTGAATTCAGACACCCAATGGCAATGTAAATAATAGCAGGCGTGATTGAATTAGGTGTGATATGCAGAGGGGTAGTGTTTGTGTTTGTGTGTGTGTGTGTGTGTGTGTGTGTGTGTGTGTGTGTGTGTGTGTGTGTGTGTAAAGTGACTTCAAGTCACAGCCAACTTATGGTGACCCCTTTTTGGGGTTTTCATGGCAAGGGACTAATAGAGGTGGTTTGTCAGTGCCTTCCTCTGCACAGCAACTCTGTTATTCCTTGGTGGTCTCCCATCCAAATACTAACAAGGGTTGACCGTGCTTAGCTTCTGAGATCTGACAAGATCAGGCTAGCTTGGGGGTAGTAGGCGTGGAGAAATCAGTACGGGTAATGAGACAGGAATCTCAGATCTCTATTCAGTCCAGGAAAATGCATTGTCTTGAGTTTCATTATTAGTCCTAATTCAGCAGTCTCTCTTTCTAATCTCCCTTTGAAATCCCTTTGTCAGAGAACTGCTGCTCTTAAATCAGCAACTGAATGTCCTGGGAGGTTAAAACGTCCCCCACTGGCTTCTGAACGTTCTGGCTTCCGATGCCAGACTTATGTCAAGCCAACAAAACAGATGGACTCAGAAGGCTAACCGTGCTCCAGTTCAAAACACGGCCCGTGCTCAGGAATGCACTGCCTTGGCTAATAAAAATATGTCATCTGCTATAAAAAGCATGATTTTCCAGCCACAGCATTTTGTGCAAAGGATGTGTCATGCTGGCACATGGAGAGCGCTTAAAAGGTCTTACACAAAACTGGGGGTGTCTGAAAACACAGGAAAAAGCAGACATTCCAGTGTTCTGACCCATCTAGGGGCCAAAACGGGGCCTCCTGGCACGTATCCCTAGCTGGCTAAGGAACACATCGTGCAAACAGGTGTTGTAAGAGCGTGTTTCCTGTCTCTCCGTCAGCTGCTGGAGCGACGTCTTCCAAAAGTAACCATGCCCATCAGCTGCTTGGCATGGGAAGAGTGGACACATTTATTCATTTATTTAGAAAATGCTGTCTCTCCAGACCCGCTGGAAGCAGCTGGCTGATACTCTTCCTGCTTCAGGATCACAGTAAATCATAGAATCATAGAGCTGGAAGGGACCAACTCCAGGGTCATCTAGTCCCGAAATTTTGTTAGTCTTTGAGGTGCTACTGGACTAGATGACCCAAACTCTAGGGTCATCTAGTCCAACCCCCGGCACAATGCAGGAAATTCACAACTGCCCCCTCCGCACACCCCCAGTGACCCCTACTCCATGCCCAGAAGATGGCCAAAAAAAAAAAAAAAAACCTCCAGGATCCCTGGTCAATCTGGCCTGGAGGAAAATCCCTCCCTGACTCCAAAGTGGCGATCAGCACAACCCTGGGCGTGTAAGAAAGGACCGCAAGAGCCAAGCACGGGCACAACCCTTCCTGCCCTCCCTTTTACGTTCTTCCTAAATTCACAGAATCAGCACTGATGTCAGATGGCCAACTAGCCTCTGCTTAAAAACCTCCAAATGTTACTTTCTTCCTACTCTGACACATTTAGTGGCTTCCCAAATTCCAACCCCCAGGCAGGGAAAACACACTCACATCCAGACTTCTGGCAGCCTCCAGAACTGGGCGGCGATGCAGTCCGTGGGCACTGCAATTGGCAGTGTGGGAAGGCCATACATTAGGGTTGCCTTGTACCCCCCTGGAGACTGGTGCGGGGTAGGTGGGACTTACCAGCAGCAAACTGAGACCTGGCAACATGGGGACACTCTAGTAGAGAGCCAGCGTAGTGTAGTGGTTAAGAGCAGTGGTTTGGAGCGGTGGACTCTAATCTGGAGAACCGGGTTTGATTCCCCGCTCCTCCACATGAGCGGCGGACTCTAATCTAGAGAACCAGGTTGGTTTCCCCACTCCTCCACATGAAGCCTGCTGGGTGCCCTTGGGCTAGTCACAGTTCTCTTAGAGCTCTCTCAGCCCCACCTACCTCACAGGGTGTCTGTTGTGGGGAGGGGAAGGGAAGGTGACTGTAAGCTGGTTTGATTCTCCCTTAAGTGGCAGAGAAAGTCGGCATATAAAAATCAACTCTTCTTCTTCTATTTGGGCAAAATCTCTACAGTAGAAGCCATTTTCACCCAATTTTTTTGCCCAAATGCCAGAGCATCCCTGGCAACATGATGATGTTACTTCTGGCAAGTGCCAGAAGTGACGTCGACATGTCACTGGCGACAGAGGCCTAGGCCTCAGTTTGCTGCTAGTGAGCCTCCCCACCGCCCGGCTAAACGGCGCCAGGGGACGGTCCCCAAAGCGGAGAATTTCCTGCCCCAGAGGGGGGGGGGGTGTCTGGCAACTCTACAATACATGCAACTGCTTGATTTATGCATGTTTGATGGCTCAGAAGGGAGTCAAAATGCAAACCAAAAACCATGCTGATAATAATAATAGTGGCTGCTGAATTACAACTAATAATGAAGGGATGCATTCTCTGGGATTGAACAGAGATCTGGGATTCCTGTCTCATTACCAGGGCAGTGAATACAAACTGCATTACCCAGCCCAGATTTAGGGCAGAAAGGACAGCCGGTTCTGGCACCAGAAAACAGCTCCGTGCTTCCACTTCTGGTTAGCCTTCTCTTCGACAACAGCGAAAGGTCAAATCACAGTCTCCCAGCCTCTCATTTTACAGCCGGTTAGTAAAAGGAGAATACCGGAGCCATCTCATCAACTGATATAGAATCATAGAATCATAGAGTTGGAAGGGACCACCAGGGCCATCACGTCCAACCTCCCACACAATGCAGGAAATTCACAACTACCTCCCCCCTCCACACCCCTAGTGACCAGAAGATGGCCAAGATGCCCTCCCTCTCATCATCTGCCTAAGGTCACAGAATCAGCATTGCTGACAGATGGCCATCTAACCTCTTCTTAAAAACCTCCAGGGAAGGAGAGCTTACCACCTCCCGAGGAAGCCTGTTCCACTGAGCAACCGCTCTGTTAGAAAATTCTTCCTAATGTCTAGACGGAAACTCTTTTGATTTAATTTCAACCCGTTGGTTCTGGTCCGACCTTCTTGAGCAACAGAAAACAACTCGGCACCCTCCTCTATATGACAGCCTTCAAGTACTTGAACATGGTTATCATATCCCCTCTCAGTCTTCTCCTCTTCAGGCTAAACATACCCAGCTCCTTCAAACTTTCCTCATAGGACTTGGTCTCCAGACCCCTCACCATCTTTGTTGCCCTTCTCTGGACACGTTCCAGCTTGTCCCTTCAAATATTTAAACATGGCTATCATGTCTCCCCTCAACCTTCTCTTCTCCAAACTAAACAAACCCAACTCCTTAAGTCTCTCCTCATAAGGCATGGATTCCAGACCTCTGATCATTCTGGTCGCCTTCCTCTGGACACGCTCCAACTTGTCAACATCCTTCTTAAATTGTGGAGGCCAAAACTGGACACAGTATTCCAAGTGAGGTCTGACCAATGCAGAATACCGTGGTAGTATTACTTCCCTTGATCTAGACACAATACTCCTATTGATGCAGCCCAGAATTGCATTGGCCTTCTTAGCCGCCATTTCACACTGTTGACTCATGTTCAGTTTGTGGTCCACTAAGACTCCCAGATCTCTTTCACATGTACTGTTGTCAAGCCAACTGTCTCCCATCCTTTACCTGTGCCTTACGTTGTTTCTGCCTAGGTGAAGTACTTTACACTTCTCCCTATTGAAATCCATTTTATTGCTTATGGCCCAGCTCTCTAGTCTATCGAGGTCATTCTGAACTCTGACCCTACCCTTCGGGGTATTAACTACCCCTCCTAACTTGGTGTCATCTGCAAATTTCATTAGCATGCTCTCTATTCCATCATCCAAGTCCTTTATAAAAATATTAAATAGTACCGGTCCCAGGACAGACCCCTGTGGCACCCCACTGGTCACTCCTCTCCAGGATGAAGTTGTGCCATTAATGAGCACCCTTTGGGTTCGGTTGGTCAACCAGTTACCAATCCACCTAACAATAGCAGTGTCCAGCCCACATTTTACTAGCTTTGTAAAATCTAACTGACTTACGCAACTTGTACTATATTATGTTAATATGCTAATACTATTTGCTAAACCTTTTAACCAGTATATATATATATATCTAAACAGCAAATAACACTGCTGATTTATCATTATTAAGCTAATAACATACATCTATACACATCTACTAGAACGATACCCAACATATATGGTTTATAACTGAAAAGCCGCTTATGAATGTTTTAAGTTTATAGTAACTTATTAATCTGCATATTCTCTACACATACATTATTTTGCTACAAATTCATAGTACAGCTTTCTGTTCTTTTGAAATTCTTCCATCGGCGAGACCTGTTTTATCTCAAATTTGAAAACGCGGGGGAAGGCAGTGGGAGAGTGAGGTGACCTCTGACGGGCGGAAACAGCATGAGTAATCAACGGAAAGACTCGAAGTTGTAGGAGGGGTGACGGCGAGTGAAACAGCCATGCATAAAAGACCATAGCCAGGATGATATAGTTTTGTTCTGTTTTCGTGACTAATAGATGTTTAGAGACCTCATTAAGCAACAAAACGGCGGATTTGAACCGGTTGAGCCCAAGTCTCAGAGTTTAGTGAAAGTCAACTGGGTTCATTGACCAAACCGATTCCCCCACTCCCAGGGTTTTTATGAAGATATTTCTGGGAAAACCACCACACTGATGCCAAGCAGGCTTCTTTGAGGAACACCAGGATACATACGTAGTAATAAATCACCTGATGCTCCCACGCGCATCAGGAAACTTTGAAACAGGGCCACCCACAAATGAGAGAGGATTTCTTCATACCCAGGCACATAGGAAAATGTAAGTTCATAAACTAAGACCATCACCCCATTCCAAATACAAAGAGCTTTACCAGTATGCTGCTTCAGCTGCCAGGATTGTGAATGCTAAACACTGGAAGTCTAACATTTAAACTGCAGAATGGATCGACAAACTGTTGGATTTCGCTTTGATGGCCAAGGTTAACGTAATTGGTGGACCAAAAGCCAGTAGAAGAATTTGAACAGAAATGGCGGCAGCCCTTGTACAGCTATCATACAAACAAGTGAAAATTAGTTTTCTATAACTGTAGATGAAACGGGGAAGTAACCATATTTAATGTAGTACTAAATGTAAGGCTTCCTTAGTTTACGATCACGACGTCTACAGTAAAAAAAATACTTTTTAGAATAATAGATGAAATTTGTAGTAAGATTATTTTCAGTGTACCAGAGTAAGGAATGTTTACCCAAAATGAAGCCGTAACTGTATGTTATCAAGAAAATGAAAGACTATTAATGAGTATAACTTAGATTTTAGCTCAAGATCTGTTTCAGTTAAACATATAATTTTTCAACTTTTGTTTCTTTTGCTCTCTCTTTATTTTCATTACTGTTTTTATCTCTAGACCGGCCCGGAAATGCAAATCTTGTGACATCTAATCCCTTTCCTCTTACCCCCTCTTTTTTCTGTATCCTAATATTTTTATAAATAAATAAAAAGACCACCACCACCACAACCCCACAAAAAACACGAATAAAAAACAAAACTAGACATGGTCCAAGGATGCTCACTTCCTTCCAGAAAATTGCTTCCTGACACCAAAGTGGCAATGGGCATTTCCCTGGGCATGTAAGAAAGGACCATGAGAGCCAAACGTTGATGCAACCCTTCCTGCTCTCCCTCTCATGATCTGCCTAAAGACATAGAATCAGCATTGCTGACAAATGGCCGTCTAGCCTCTGCTTAAAAACCTCCAGGGAAGGAGAGCTCACCACCTCCCGAGGAAGCCTGTTCTACTGAGGAACCGCTCTAACTGTTAGAAAGTTCTTTCTAGTGTTTAGCCAGAACCTCTTTTGATTTAATTTCAACCAGTTGGTCCTGGTCCGACCTTCTGGGTAGGGCTGTCAATTCGGTTCGGCCCGAACCCGAAAACAGCCGAATTTCCCGATTCGGCGGTTTTTAGTTAGGGATGAACCGAACTCAAAAATGGCAGGAAACCGGGGGAGCCGAATTCAGCGAGTTCGGGAGTTCACGAATAAATCCGGCCAATTCGGGGCCGTCAGTAAGCATCATAACCGTCAGTAAGCAGCATTCTCCTCCCCCGGCCAATCGGTGGCCAAGCTGGGTCTTCTTCTGGCCAATCAGTCAGGATTGAGTACTGGAGGAATCAGCTGCTGCGTGGCCGGGCCAGGGAGAGAGAGAGAGTGAGAGAAATCCTAGTGTGTGTGTGTGGGTGGGGTGCTTGTGCACATTCGCTCCTTTCCGTGGCTGCAGGGGGCGCATTTTTGGGGGTACAGACCCCAAACTTTCAGTGGAGCTTCAGACAAGCCTTCTTAAGAGACCCCTGAAGTTTTGTAAACATTGGGTCAGGGGGTCCCGAGATATGGGCTCCCCCCTTTTCTCTTTCTGTGCCTGCAGGGGGCGCATTTTTGGGGGTACAGACCCCAAACTTTCAGCGGAGCTTTAGACGAGCCTTGTTAAGAGACCCCCCAAGTTTTGTAGACTTTGGGTCAGAGGGTCCCGAGATATGGGCTCCACCCCTTTTCCCTCCCCCCTTTTCCATTTCCGTGGCTGCAGGGGGCGCTTTTTTGGGGGTGCAGCCCCCAAACCTTCAGGATATCTTCAGACGAGTCTTCTTAAGAGACCCCCCAAGTTTTGTAAAGATGGGTTCAGTGGGGGCAGAAATATCGGCTCCCCCCCTTTTCTCTTTCCGTGGCTGCAGGGGATGCATTTTTGGGGGTACAGACCCCATACTTTCAGCAGAGCTTCAGACAAGCCTTCTTAAGAGACCCCCCAAGTTTTATAAACATTGGATCAGGGGACCCCGAGATATGGGCTTTCCCCTTTTCCCTATTGGGATGAATGGATCACCCGATCCTGTATGCATCTCCAGAGCAAAACGTCCCGTGCTTAAATGGAATCGTCTTGGATTACCCATTTCTCCTCCCAGCCCCTCTTGATGGAACAGAAGACAGCCACAGTAAGACCCCTTTGGGTTCTTTAATCTATACTTTTTCTCCTGTGTGTGTGTGTGTGGGGGGGAAGCAGAGTCTGTGTGTGTGGGGGGAGGGAGCAGTTTCTGTGGGTGGGGGGGAAGCCAAAGGGGGCTTTCGCCCGTTCTGCCTGGGGGTGTGTGCCCCCTCGAGTCTCTCTCTCCCTGGTTTGAGGGGGGGCTTCAGTTGTATGTCCTCAGGTTTTCCCTCATTCATACGACGGTTAGGTCTATTTTGATGCTTGCTAACACTGGTTTTCAAACGGTGACTTAAAGAATGCATTTGCCTGGTCCCGAGTCCCATGCAAAAGGGGAAATTCCACCCCTCCTGCTCATTATGCATAGCTAGCTGCCTCTGTCCCTTTCCATGGTTTGCAAACTCCCAGGTGTCAGGTGTTGCTTTGCATGTTTGCAAAGGTGTTGCTTTGCAATTGTGTTGCTTTGCAGTGTTGCTTTGCAGTTGTGTTGCTTTGCAAACTTCTTAGCACTTGCCCCGCCCTTTGCATGTTTGCAAAGGTGTTGCTTTGCAGTTGTGTTGCTTTGCAGTGTTGCTTTGCAGTTGTGTTGCTTTGCAAACTTCTTTGCACCTGCCCTGCCCTTGCTCTCATCAGCTGTTTGTCGGGGCTGGGAGCTTTGTGCGTGGGCGGCAAGCTCTGCTCAGAGATGCACATTAAGGGTGGGGGGACCCCTTTCGGGTCCCATATCTCAGCCCCCCCTGACCCAATCTTTACAAAACTTGGGGAGTCTGGCAAGAAGGGTCCTTTGAAGCTCCACTGAAAGTTTGGGACCTCTACCCCCAAAAATACCCCCACCCTGAGCCGCGGAAAGGTGCGGTTGTGTTTTTAATGGCTTTATTCGGCCGAATTTTTTCCCCAAACTTTGAATTCCCGCCGAATTGCACAGACCCGAAGTGGGGGAGTTCGGACTTCGGCATATCCCGAATCTAAACGGGCTGAATTCAGCCGAATCAGAACTATACCGAATTTTTTTAAATTCAACAGCCCTACTTCTGGGGCAAAAGAAAAGAACTCCCGCACCATCCTCTCTATGACAGCCCTTCAAGTACTTGGAGATGGTTCTCAATTCCCCTCTCAGTCTTCTCCTTTTCAGGCTAAACATACCCAGCTCCTTCGACCTTTCCTCATAGGACTTGGTCTCCAGACCCCACACCATCTTTGTTGCCCTTCTCTGGACACGTTTCAGCTTGTCTACATCCTTCTGGAACTGTAGTGCCCCAAACTGAACACAGTATTAGAGCAGAATAAAGCAATACCATCACTTTGTGTGATCTGGACACTATACATCTGTTGATACAACCACAAATTGCATTAAGAGCTTACAGTATTCTGGTGGGTGAATGAATGTCGGGGGGGGGGGCTCAATTTGAAATGTGCATCTCCAGACTCTTTCTTCAGGCGCTCTCTCTCTCTCTCCCCTAGGGTTGCCAGCTCCGGGTTGGGAAACACCTGGAGATTTTGGGGGTGGAGCCTAAGGAGGGCGGGTTTGGCTCAGGGATGAACTTGTATAATGCCGTAGAGTCCACCTTCTAAAGTGGCCATTTGCTCCAGGGGAGCTGACCTCTGTTGCCTGGAGATCAGTTGTAATAGCGGGAGATCTCCAGCCACCGCCTGGAGGCTGGCAACCCTACTCCCCCTGGAACTATCAAGACTTATTGTGGGTGTCGCATGTTGCCAGCTGGCTAACACCAACCTTTGGCTGGAACGGCAGGAGGTTGCTCCGCTTTCTCCTTCTTCCTTTTGACTTTTAGGGGCTCCGCCAGAGACACGCTGGTTACCCCGTTGCCTGTCTCCCCTAAGCTGGAGAGAGAGAGAGAGAGAGAGAGAATGGTGAGGAAAGCCTGCAGGAAGCAGAGTCATGCAGAATAACCTACCCAAGTCTATGGCCTTTCATGCATGGCTGTTTCCCTTGTGGTCACCCCCAACCCCAACTACTTTGGGGCTTTGTTTTGATTATACATGCATTTTTTGATCTGGAGATTTTGGGGTGGAGCCTGAGGAGGGTGAGGTTTGAAGATGGAAGGGTCTTCAATGTCATAGAGCAGAGGTTCCCAAACTTTTTGCATCATGGAGCACTAATTTTCACCTAGCACCTATAAACCAAACCGAATGACAATAGTATTTTTCTTTCCAATCTCTTCACGGAACACTACGAGATGTTTCACGGAGGACCAAGTGCTCCACGGAGCACAGTTTGGGAACCTCTGCAGTATAATTGCCAAAGCGGCCATTTTCTCCACGGGAACTAATTTCTATCTCCTGAAGATCAGTTGTAATAGCAGGAGATCTCCAGCCACCACCTGGAGGTTGGAGTAACCCAAAACAGCACTATGACAATATAAAGCAAATAAGTGAATTTTATAAAGTGCAAAGTGAATAAATATATACAGCATATACAAAAGGAGTACAACAAGATACACAATTTACAATAACGATCCAATAAATATGATTTATCCAAAGGATGCCAAAGGTCCTAATACAACAGGTAAGTTAGAGTATACAACCAATAAGGGTATCATTTGATATAAGAGTTTTTATTGAATCTTTCAAATTATTTTTTAGGTTTAGTTATTGGAGCAAAGCCACAGGAAAAACTCTTATATTTTGTATTAGGACCTTTGGCATCCTTTGGATAAATCATATTTATTGGATCGTTATTGTAAATTGTGTATCTTGTTGTACTCCTTTTGTATATGCTGTATATATTTATTCACTTTGCACTTTATAAAATTCACTTATTTGCTTTATATTGTCATAGTGCTGTTTTGGGTTACTCCAATTATCCTTACAGCACGGAGCCTTCATTTCTTGCGGACCACCTGGAGGTTGGCAACCCTACTGATTAAGAATCCTCTACATGAGCAGCAAAGAAAAATTTAAAGGAGTGGGGCAGTGAGAAGGGGGACCTTTATTGAATGGGACTTTTGTGTAAACATATAGTAGGATCTTAACTTTGGGGAGAGGAGTTGCCTAATTTTTATGAGGAATATAGGCTGTGGTCACATCCTATTTATGATCTGAAGAAAAGCAATCCTGAACATGAATCTCAAAGCCTCATCCCTCTCCGTTACTTATAAGAGTACGGCAGAACTACTGATGGATGACATGGTTTAGGGTGAGTTTAATCCTTTTAAAAAAAAAAATTATTGTTTTCCATAAAATCATATATACTCTTTTCAGCAAATACTCAAAAATATCTGCATAAACATTCATATCTAGATATCTAGATATAATTGTTAAAAGTACCTCCTAATTAAGAAATTAAATAAGTAAAAACTTCCCCATCCTCCTCCTCCATCTTTCTAATTACATGTTTAATCAATTGCATTTAAAAATATTGTCGAAGGCTTTCACGGTCAGAGTTCATTGGTTCTTGTAGGTTATCCAGGCTGTGTAACCGTGGTCTTGGTATTTTCTTTCCTGACGTTTCGCCAGCAGCTGTGGCAGGCATCTTCAGAGGAGTAACACTGAACAGAGACACTGTCCTTCAGTGTTACTCCTCTGAAGATGCCTGCCACAGCTGCTGGCGAAACGTCAGGAAAGAAAATACCAAGACCACGGTTACACAGCCCAGATAACCTACAAGAACCAATGCATTTAAAAAGTTTAGGACCAACTGTTCACTATGGAATTAACATTTAAGTATTGCAATTTTTAAACTATATCTTATCAGTCAATGGATTAGAACAAAGAATAACCTTACAGTTTCCCCATATAAATCTCAATCTCACAATAAGCCCTCCATGCCTCCCATTCGCCCAAAAACTGAGCATTGTCTTTTTGGTTTATCAAAGCTGTAAGTTTTGCCATTTCCGCCATTTCTAACATCTTTTGTATCCAGTCATTTTTGTCTGGGATCTCATTTGATTTCCATTTAGCTACATATATCAATCTGGCGGCTATTGTTGCATATATCAGGAAGGATCTTTGAGTTACAATAGAATCTGGTATCATACTTAGAAGCATCATCTCAGGTGTTTTTGGTATATTGTTTTGTACAATCAACCTTATTTCATTGTAAATCATGACCCAAAAGTTTTTTGCTTTTTCACATGTCCACCACATATGATGAAATGAACCTACTTCTTTGTTGCACTTCCAACATTAGGGTGAGTTTAATCCTGATGGTAAAAGCTGAGGTAAATAACCTCTATTATAAGCCATTTTCCTAGTGACACCAGGTAGTACTGACTAAAGAGACTGGAAAGAACTCTCCAAATGTTTGTTCTTAAAATGGAAAACAGGTAAAAACAGTCTGCATGACGTATTTAGAGAAAGAAAGTCAAATAAAATTGATACTACTATCCGTAAGAGAAACTTGTTTTCCTACCTGTTCTGGGAACACTTCACCAAGTAATGTTTTACTGCGGGAAACAGTGATAGGGAGGGGAGAGGAAAGAACAAATAAACTTATCAAGAAATGTTCTGCAAGAAGTATCCTCCACATTTACTCACGTTTTTAGGTGAAGGGTTGACATCTTGTCCTAGCCCATTGAAACCCTGATAGTGAGATCTGCATGCTTGGGAAGCCAGCAAAAATGGCCAAACAAGGCAGAAAAACACAGCGATAGAATCGGAAGACGTCCCCAGGCACGAAGCGGCTTCACAAACACACCTGAAGCTGCCTTATACCGAATCAGAGCATTGGTCCATCAGGGTCATTATTGTCTACTCAGACTATATATTATTGGCAGCAGCTCTCCAGGGTTTCAGGCAGAGGTCTTTCACATCACCTGTGAACAGGAGGTGCTGAGGATTGAATTTGGGACCTTCTGCATGCCAAGCAGATGCTCTACCACTGAGCCACAGCCCCTCTCCAGAAGGATTTTGTGTGTGTTAAGTGCCGTCAAGTCGCTTCCAACTCATGGCAACCCTATGAATGAAAGTCCTCCAAAATGTCCTATCTTTGACAGTCTTGCTCAGATCTTGCAAATTGAGGGCCATGGCTTCCTTTATTGAGTCCATCCATCTCTTGTTGGGTCTTCTTCTTTTCCTGCTGCCTTAAAGAAGGACTTTAAGCAGTTACAAACATGGGCTGACCTGGGGCTCAGTTTTTGCCCAAGGTTCATGACAGAATTCTCTCACCTTTTCTCCACTAGATGTAGTTTTCAGCACCTGGGTAGCCAAAAAAAGGTTGCCTACTCTTGTGGTAGGCTAAGCTATAGGAAACAGTCAGGCCTATTCAAGAACGGTCTTTCCGCGCTGTGGATTTTCTCACAAGATTTCAAGAGGTGGTTCAATTTAACTCATCTGGGGATGTTCTTCTTGGGAGGGAAAACCAAGAGTCCTACTCTGAGAACTGCTCCCTTCTCTTCCCTGTAGGACAAACTGCTGTGAGGATCAGCAGGGTCTCCCACAAGAACTTTTTCCCCACCACGAGCAGCTGCGGGCCAGAATGGAGCCCCTTTGCTACTAGAACATAAGAAAGGTCCTGCTGGATCAGACCCAGGCCCATCAAGTCCAGCAGTCTGTTCACACAGGGGCCCACCAGGTGCCTCTAAGAAGCCCACAAGCAAGATGACTGCAGCAGCATTGTCCTGCTTTTGTGTCACAGCACCTCATATCATAGGCATGCTCCTCTGATACTGGAGAGAATAGGTATACATCAAGACTACTATCCATTTTGACTAGTAGCCATGGATAGGGCTGTCAATTCGGTTCGGTCCGAACTGAAAATCAACCGAATTTCCCCTGATTCGGTGATTTTCTGTTCGGACGGATCCGAACACAAAACTGGCGGGCAACCGGGGGGGGGGGGGGCGAATTCAGCGAGTTCGGGAGTTCGCGAATAAATTCGGCCAATTCGGCCCCCCTTCAGGGGAGCCTGCTGAAAGGCGCGGGCTGCCCTTTAAACTGATCTGAGCCTCCCAGCTGGGAGGCGCAGGTCAGTTTAAAGGGCAGCCCGAACCTCTCCAGCGGAGCCCGCTGAAGGGGGGCTGCCCTTTAAACTCATCTGCGCCTCCCGGCCGGGAGGCACAGATGAGTTTAAAGGGCAGCCGCGCCTCTCCAGCGGGCTCCGCTGAAGGGGGGCGGCTGTCATTTAAACTCATCCGCGCCTCCCGGCCGGGAGGCACAGATGAGTTTAAATGACAGCCGCGCCTCTCCAGCGGGCTCCGCTGAAGGGGGGCGGCTGTCATTCAAACTCATCTGCGCCTCCCGGCTGGGAGGCGCAGATGAGTTTAAAGGGCAGCCGCGCCTCTCCAGCGGGCTCCGCTGAAAGGTGCGGGCTGCCCTTTAAACTGATCTGAGCCTCCCAGCTGGGAGGCGCAGGTCAGTTTAAAGGGCAGCCCGAGCCTCTCCAGCGGAGCCCGCTGAAGGGGGGCTGCCCTTTAAACTCATCTGTGCCTCCCGGCCGGGAGGCACAGATGAGTTTAAAGGGCAGCCGCGCCTCTCCAGCGGGCTCCGCTGAAGGGGGGCGGCTGTCATTCAAACTCATCTGCGCCTCCTGGCAGGGAGGCACAGATGAGTTTAAATGACAGCCGCGCCTCTCCAGCGGGCTCCGCTGAAGGGGGGCGGCTGTCATTCAAACTCATCTGCGCCTCCCAGCCGGGAGGCACAGATGAGTTTAAAAGGCAACCGCGCCTCTCCAGCGGAGCCCGCTGAAGGGGGGCGGGCTGCCCTTTAAACTCATCTGAGCCTCCCAGCTGGGAGGCTCAGATCAGTTTAAAGGGCCTCCGCGCGCCTTCAGGGAATCCCTGAAGGCGCGCTTCGGCCGAATTTCCCCCCGAACTCTGGATCCCCCCGAATTACCGGGGATCCGAAGCGGGGGAGTTCGGACTTCGGCATGTACCGAACCCACAAGGGTCAAATTCGGCCGAATCCGAACTGTACCGAATTTTTTTTTTGACAGCCCTAGCCATGGATAGCCCTATCCTCCATGAACATGTTCACTCCCTTCTTATAGCCTTCCAAAATGGCACCCATCACATCCTGGGGCAGGGAGTTCCACAATTTAACGAAGGCCATTTACGCACGGGAAGTTTTGCCTTGAATTTGCCACTCTCTAGGTCACTGGTTCCCAACCGGGGGTCCGCAGACCCCCAGGGGTCCGCGAGAACTAAATTAAGGTCTGCGAAACAAAGTTATAAACCCATAATAAATTAATATTTTCAATTAAAAGTTCTCTATTATAAATATATATATATTCAAATATTATTCTAAGTTTAATGTTTAACTAACATTATGATTAAAGTTTATTTTCAAATTCTCTGAATTTTTATTTTGAACCTTGGGGTCCCTGCACTGAACAAAAAAGTCCTAGTGGTCCCTGGTCAAAAAAAGGTTGGGAACCACTGCTTAGGTGCACATTTTCCCCATCCGAATTCTGTAAACTCTGCCTGGGGCTTACTGTTGAGTTTGGAGAATTCGGATGGGAAAAACGTGCATCCAGAGAGCAGCAAATCCAAGGCAAAACCTCTCAAGCGTAATTGGCCTATGAGTTGTGTGCAGGGAATTCCACAATTTAAGTATGAGTTGTGTTACAGATCCTGTGGAATTCAACTACATCTTGCAGACCTTGGTCTCACTTGAGAGAGAGCTTCCACCAAGCCAGGGCGGGGACCAGGGCCGAAAAAGCCCTGGCCTTGGTTGAGGACAGCCAGACATTCTTCGGGCCGGGAATCACCGGTAGGTTATTATTTGCCGGCTCCAGCCTTCCAAAAGCAAGGCCTATCCTGGTCTTATGCTTACCTCGAGATCGTTTCTTGTTGATTAAGGTCTGGCAGAGGATGACCAGAGTGAACAGCAGAATGCTCACGATGCCTATGGAGCACACAAACACGGCGTAGACATACATATCTGGAAGGAGAAACAATGAATGAGTCAGTCTTTTGCCTTGGCGGTGTCCCAGGAGAAAAAGCACACAGTTTTTAATTCAAACTCAAGAGCGCACGTGGTCCTTGGGCCCCCAAACATCAGTAAGAGAAGCAGGGCGAGGAGAACCTTACGTACATATGTGTCATCAAGTTACAACCAACGTATAGTGACCACAGCAAGGGGCTCTCCAGTCAAGGAGGAAGGAGCACTGGTTTGCCATTGCCTTCCTCTGCAGAGTAGTCCTTGGTTGTCTCCATTCAAGTACGGACTCTGTTTAGCTTCTGAGGTTTGACAAGATTGAACTATACTATGCTGCCTTCCCTCCCAAGGCAAGGAGACCATTATGTAGGTAAGTGCCATCAAGTTACAACCAACTTATAGCGACCCCAGCAAGGGACTTTTGAGGCAAGTGAGAAGCAGGTTTTACCATCGCCTTCCTCTGCAGAGCCCTTCTTGGTGGCCTCCCATCTAAATACAGACCCTGTTTAGTTCCCAAGATCTGACAAGATCGGACTAAGCCCTCCTGCCTTCCCTCCCTAGAAGGATATTACTGCAAGTCTGTTCCACAAGGGATCCGACAGGAATCGGAGAGAGAAGCACAAGAGAAGCTTGAAACGCTTATAGCCATTCTGGAGATGTAATGACATTTTGCACACATTCCAAATGCTGCAAATTCTCTATACTTGGATACAGATTTTCACATTCAAATTTAATAGCAGAAACAATTGTTATTGGGGTTAAAAAAATACATATCGTTGGGGAGAAATTCAAAATTTTGGATGATAGTTGGATGCCAAAATAAAAAGTGCCAAAGGAGAGTGTTTGTCCCTGACCCCACGCAAACGAGGAAAATAATCCAAAGACATTATTTTGGATAAAATTGCTTATAGTTCAATACAGCATTTTTCTAATCATACTCTCTGATCCCCAAGGAATTTTCTGTCACTTTATAAGAACCAGCATGTCTCTCGCTTTGATGAATCCTCCCCCCCCCCCGTGCTATCGTCTGTCTCCTTTTATAACCTAAGGTGCCACTCAATTTCTGTTTTACTTTTCTAACCTATGCATTTCCTTCCTTTAGAATTTCTCAGATTTTTGTTCAAGTTAATATATTAACACCTACTGAGTGTTCGAGGGAAGGTGGCATGGTATAGCCCGATCTCATTAGATCTTGGAAGCTAAGCAGGGTCAGTTCTTGGAAAGGAGACCTCTGAGGAAGACTCTGCAGAGGAAGGCAATGGCCAACCCGCCTCTGCTTCTCACTTGCCTCAAAAGCCCCTTGCTAGGGTTGCTATAAGTTGGTTATAACTTGGTGGCACTTACCTACATAATGTTCTCCTTGTCTTGGGAGGGAAGGCAGAATAATATAGTTCAATCATGTCAAATCTCGGAAACTAAGCAGAGTTGTACTTGGATGGGGGCCCCACCAAGGACGACTCTGTGGAGAAAGGCAATGGCAAACCAACTCTGCTTCTCCCTTGCCTTGATAGCCCCTTGCTGGGGTCACTGTAAGTCAGAAACTAAGCAGGGTCACTACCTGGAAGGGAGACCTCCAAGGTAGACTCTGCAGAGAAAGGCCATGGCAAACCACCTCTGCTTAAGCATTTGCTTCAAAACCTCCTTGCTGGGGTTACTATAAATCATACAAACTGTGCCATAAAGTGGTAGCACTTTACACACAAACTGAGTGTTCACCTAACTGGATCCACTTTGGTTCACGGGACCATAACCAATTCATTTTTTCCTCTGTTCTGCACAGTCACACTTTTTCTTTTTGTTGGCTACAGAATCTTCATCTTTTTTATCACCCCACCCCGCCCCCCGTATAGGGAGATTATGGACTTTGAAAGAGTAGTGTTTTATGGCTCTGCATTTAGGTAAGAATATTGTTTCTCACCAGCTGTGAGAGAGGAAAGCTGCTTCTTCATACTGTTCCTTGCAGGAATGTGCATGCTTAAATAAACTTGATGGTAAATATAATTCACTAAGAACCAAATCCCATTTTGAAAAACTAATGGCAAACAATAGCAGTTCACGCTTCATATTTAAAGAGGCCTAATTTGCAATTAGTTTTTCAAAATGAGATTTAGTTCTTAACAGACCACCTTTACAATTGTTTGTTTAAATGTGCTTCTCCAAGAGAGGAAAACCAATACATTTGTTGTTTATTCTCAGACTTAACATTTAAAGGGAATGTTTTTTAAAAATGGGATAAAAACTTCAGGACTCAAAAGAAGAAGAGTTGGTTTTTATATGCTGACTTTCTCTACCACTTAAGGAAGAATCAAACCGGCTTACAATCATCTTCCCTTCCCCTCCCCACAACAGACACCCTGTGAGGTAGGTGGGGCTGAGATAGTTCGGAGAGAACTGTGACTAGCCTAAGGTCACCCAGCTGGCTTCATGTGGAGGAGTGGGGAAACCAACCCAGTTCACCCGATTAGCCTCCACCGCTCATGTGGAGGAGTGGGGAATCAAACCCGGTTCTCCAGATCAGAGTCCACCACTCCAAACCACCACTCTTAACCACTGCACCACGTTGGAACTGACTATGGCATAACATGATAGAATCCTTGTTTTTTGCAAGCTTGAAAGAAACGTTTGTCGTAAAAAAATATAATTCCAGTGTTCTTTAGTGGCAAATAAACAAGATGGATATACAAACTGGATCGCAGTAACTGGTGGGACCATGGTTAAAAGAAATCCCGGACACAGTTCGCTTCTCCATAACTTTTGGGACTATGGTGGAAGCTGAACAACCAAACCTGCGTCACTCAACATCAGATTCTCTCAGTGAACAGCAAGTAAGGAAGCTGGGAACTAAGGCGCACCCTCCTTCTTACTCATAAGGAGTCCAGGGTTGCCTCAAAGGAAGGCCGGAGGAGCAATATTCTACTCGTCTGAGCTGAGGGTGCACATTGGGGATGGGCTGTGGCTCAGTGGTAGAGCATCTGCTTGGCATGCAGGAGGTCCCAGGTTCAATCCCCGACATCTCCAGTTAAAGGGACCAGGCAAGAAGGTGATGTGAAAGACCTCTGTGCCTGAGACCCTGGAGAGCCGCTGCCGGTCTGAGCAGACAATACTGACTTTGTTGGACCGAGGGTCTGATCCAGTATAAGGCAGCTTCATGTGTTCATGTATTCGAGCATCTTTGTACACACAAGCAAAGAAGGGAAAAATGTATAATTAACCTTCAAAAAACTTCCAGGCCTTGTGGTTCTTCCCAGCTGCAGAGTCGTCTGAAACTTTAGAGGAAATCACTGCAAGGAAGTACACACATGGAAAAAATAAAAATAAAAATAAAGGAGCATTGGTGGACTAGTCAGACACGTTACACTGAAGCACCCCCAAAGCCAACAGGTATGGCCACGAGTCATCTTTGTTGCCTGTTGGTGTTAGGAGTCAAGCTCTCCCAGAAGCCACACCCTCCAGTTCGGGAGCCCCTTCCCCTAATCCCACTACGGTAGGAGGTGACTGTCACTACGTGATGGGAATAAAAAAGGCCCTCCTTATTTATATTCCTCAGCACAGCTGGTACTCTCTGGCTGTCAGGCATGGCCTGAGAAAAAGATGTTGTGGTTTCTCCAGGTGCTGGCCAAGGCCAGCTCTAGCCCTGCAAACAACGTGTTTTGACTGGGCTCTGTGGGAATGCCGGTAGAATCCTGCCTCCCTGACAGCTCCTGGGAGGGGGGGTGCCATGGCATCCAGATCTACCCTGATTTGCCCGATGCTCTTTCATATATGCCCTGTACTGTTCTTATAGTTTTCATCAGTGACCATTTGACTCTTAGCTTCTATTAACCTGTGGATTTCCCAATAAATCAACTCTCTTTTGGACTACTTGTCTACGGATGTCTGTTTATGGGATTATCATGGGACTAGAGCTGGCACTGGCACAATTCTAGATCTCAAGAAGCGTTTCTGAAGCTGAACCAGGGCTTAGATCACGTCCTCTCTAGGTCAGGGGTGTCGAACTGATTTGTTACGAGGGCCGGATATGACATAAATGTCATTTGGTTGGGCCGGGCCAGGCCTCGCCAGCCCAGATCGAGATTGGGGTGGTGGTGGCTGCTTCAGCTGGCTCACAGGCCGGAAAAGAGCTCTCAAGGGGCCGGATTCGACCCCGGGGCCATATGTTTGACACCCCTGCTCTAGGTTGTAGCTTACTTGTAGAGGCTGGCAGGGAAGTTTTGATTGTGGCTTTAAACTTCCCAGAATCAGATTATGACAGATGTAACATTTGGAAGCAGGGTGTGAGAGCAGCCTAATCACACACTGTCCTCAGATTGCAGCAAGGTGTGAGTTCAAACCACCTCTGCCACATTTAACAGGTGTGTTTTCACCCAAACATCCCATAGCAGGGATGGCCAACTGTTTAAGCAACTGTGCCATAAAATCCAGAGTAGAAGGGGGCCACCCGGACACATATCAGTTTGCCCCTCCCTCCCAATACGTTCGAGAAGGTTTGCCTTCAACAGGCAGGGCACAGGTAGCAGGAGCAGAGGGTGATGGGTAGGGTTGGCGACCTCCAGATCTCCTGCTATGACAACTGATCTCCAACCAATAGAGATCAGTTCACCTGGAGAAAATGGCCGCTTTTGGACATTGGACTCTATGGCACTGAAGTCCCTCCCCTCCCCAAACCCCAACCTCCTCAGGCTCCGCCCCTAAAACCTCCCACTGGTTGCGAAGAGGAGCCTGGCAACCCTACTGATGGGCAGGTGTTTAGGCCTAACTCTGTGCCTAGAGTAGCCAGATACCAGGTCATGGCTGCAATTGCCCGCCAATTAAGGGAGCTGGCTGGTGGGCGGAAGCAGGGTAGCTGAAGGGGGGGGGGGATTAATGTCACTTCTGGGTTTACCCCAGAAGTCACAGGGACGCTTTACCACATTCCTCCAAAAAACTGCATGGAAACCATAGAGTTTTTTGGAGGACTGTGCTAGAGTGTCCCCGTCACTTTCAGGGTGAACCCAGGAAGTGATGTTATTGCGCCGATCACCCCCCCCCCAGCTCCACCATAACGAAGCTCCCGCCAGTGGCGAGGGGACACATGGCAACCCTATCTGTGCCAGGCCCGTAAACTCCAGCCTCCTCAACACTGCCTATACCCGGGATTTTTTGGTGCTGGTACACACTGGTGAGGTGTACTGGCCCCTCTTTCTTCCAGGGCTTGGGCTGTCTTTTTGTGCTGCGACCAGGCCGGGCCAATTGCTCCGAAGCCACAGGTTGGCCAGTCCTCAGCATCTCCAGCTTGACATGCTGTAGGGTCGTCAGCTCCAGTGGGGATCGCGCGCGCATGCGCAGCTGCACCAATGCGATCACGTCACTTCCGGTTTACACCCGGAAGCGCCACATCGCAACAGCCCGTGTAAACCGGAAGTGACGCGATCATGTCAGTGCGGCCGCCCACACGCTATCCCTGCCTCAGCTCTGCCCAAAAAACCTCCCGCCGGAAGTGAGGGGGGACCTGGCAACCCAGCATGCTCCCTCCTTCTCTAGGCCCTTCCTTCACCCCAGCATCGCACCAACTGATGTAGGACATCAGCTGCACCCCACTTTCTCTGCTGGCCCACCTGCCGCTTCCTTCCACCCGAACAAGGTCCCCAAAGCAGCAAACATCATGAGCACCAACCAGCACTTTAAAAAAAAAAAAAAGCACTGCCTATACCACAAATGATCTCAACCCATGATACTGTAAGGAGGCCGTGGAGGTATTCACAGACACGGGTTCAGCTTACCTATTCATCTATGCTGGCTGCAAGAAAGAAGCAGGCAAAAAATCATTAAAAAAAACAGTTGCATAGCTTTGAGATAACACAAAAGGAAAGGCTTAGGAAGTTCATAAGGTTTAGACTGGAATTCAAGGAGCTCTGGCTCTCTGGAGGCTCTTTTGCAAGTACACAACATTAGTACAATTACAAACACTTAAAAGCTAAGCAGGCTGAAATCACACTGCACGTAGCAGATGTCAGTTTACAAAGACGTATTTCCACAACTCTGTTTACAAAGAGGTATTTCCACAACTCTTTGAGGCAGGTTGTTAAAAGGGCCTCACTGCTTCCATTTAAGAGAGAGAGGGAAATGTTGGATCAGTCATGCGGATTACGTCAAAAGGTCACACAAGAGTGACTGGAGAGACGTGGCTGTTCAGCACACACACACACCCCGCATAGAGGTAGCAGCAGCATCCTCTGGAATTACACATCCACTCTGCAAAAGACAACCTCCCGCGGGACACCTTCCTGCTCTCCAAGGATTCCCATGGAAGCACAGAGCGACTGGCGTGTGCCAGCAGATTCCCGTCATCTCGTGACCCCGACTTGTGACAAATAAATAAAATTATCACCCTTATGTCTGAAAAGTGAACATTTGTCTGGGCAAGAGATTCATAAACTTTCTTCATATACAGAAATCTGTAGCACCCAAGTTCCCTCCACAACGAGTGTTGGTTGATCTCACAAACGCACCCGCAGCATGTTAACAAATATTTAGGAAGGCAAGATCAGTTCTCAGCAATTTTCTTTATGTTCTGGACAAATTTTGACCTCTTTCTGGATGTATCCGGTACACAGACACAAAAAAACAAGACACGAAGGGCAGACTGCAGCAGGAGCTGGTGTTTCCTCACCTTGGATTTCAGTAGACGCACTGCCATTTGACCACACAGTCCACTTGCTCCTGTATTTGCCAATCTCCTGGACTTTGCAGATATAGTGCCCCTGATCCGTTTGTTGGAGATTCAAGATTAAAAATTTGTACACTGTTCTATGTCTTTCCTCCAGAAGAAGCAGCCTCTGCTTATAGAAGTGACGCGTGTAGTTTCCGTAGTACTGGACTACCCCGTACTTAGTCATTTTGATCATCAGATACTCTTGGGAAGGTGGGAGGGCAAAGACCCAACGGACGGCTAGCAGGCTCTCGGTCCGTCTCTTTTGAGAAATGTGGCAAAACAGGGTAGCGTTTTCTCCTATCGCGTACTGCACTCGGGGTCCTGGTGAGACGGTCACGTTCAGAGCGCCACAGACGCCTGCGAAGGAAAGAACAAATCAATGCATCTAAGAAGAAGATCACAATGTCAAGAAGGAGAAGACGAAGGAGAACAGTTGGTTTTTATACCCTGATATTGGGGGTTACCGCACTTTGTATTCCCAGTGATGTATTAAGAGTTTGAAAATGTTATAAAAAAACATTGCTTTAAAAGGGGTTTTGGATACCACGGCTTATAAATGGTTGGAAGACGTCTTCACAGCTAAAGGGGCCAAACAAAGTGCGAACAGTATTTTTTATAACGTTTTCAAACTCTTAATACATCGCTGGGAATACATAGAAAGTGCGAATAGTATTTTTTATAGCATTTTCCAACTCTTAATACATCGTGGGAATACAAGTGCGGTAACCGCCATTCTCTACCTTTAAGGGGTCTCAAACTGGCTTACAATCGCCTTCCCTTCCTTTCTGCACAACAGACACCTTGTGAGGGAGGTGGGACTGAGAGAGTTCGGGGAGAACTGTGACTAGCCCAAAGTCACCCAGCTGGCTTCGTGTGCAGGAGTGGGGAAACAAACCCGGTTCTCCAGATTAGAGTCCGCCGCTCATGTGGAGGAGTGGGGAAATCAAACCTGGTTCTCCAGATTAGAGTCCAGTGCTCTTAACCACTACACCACACTGGCTCTGATCCCTATGCACAACACACACATGGGCATTACTCTTTTATGGGAGTCAGAGAAGGGAGGCTTGGCTTTAAAATCTTCCATAGAGGCTACATGTTTTATTTCTAGGATGTCACATTTTCCAGCATTCGTCCTCCACCATGGAATATCAACCGTCAGCAGCAAAAGGAGAGGTCAAATCAGCCATCAATTTTGCTTTAGTATGATTGGTATTGTTAGAAGCATTTTGCATCGATTTGCAATAGCCCCCTGCAATTTTTACTTCATTTGCCTACCTGATAACAATGCCGGTGGAAAGTCTGCCTATAAATAATATCCGCAGACAACCCAGGCTTGCTGGTAAAATCGAACTGTGATTCCGCCCTCCTCCCAGAAGCTGCTGAGACGAGTGCTAGAACAGGGTTGTGTGAGCTCCAGGCTGAGAGCGCAGCTGGAGTCAAGGTCAAGAAGCTCAGAGGTTTGTTATGACGGCCTGCTGATAACTGTAATCTATCATGGGAACCAGGCTCAGCCTGGTATCCAACGGTGCCTTTCTGATGTATATGTTTCAACCTGCCCACTTCCCCCCACTTGAGTCCTCGTACCTTTTCCTGTAAGTTGCCGCTATACACCTTATGCTTCCCAAATAAACTGCTTCTTAGACGACTCTGTCTGGACGTCTGTTGATTGGGATTTGACAGGTGAACTCAGACCTTACAATAGGACTCAAGCTCCAGGTTGGGAAACACCTGAAGCTTTTGGGGGCGGAGCCTGAGGAGGGCAGGGTTTGGGTAGGGGAGGGACTTCAATGCCATAGAGTTCAATTGCCAAAGTGGCCATTTTCTCCAGGGAAACTGATCTCCATCGGCTGGAGATCAGTTGTAATAGCAGGAGATCTCCAGCTAGTACCCTGCATAAAACCAGGCCTCCCCAGCAACCTCTTTGCCATCAGCGGGAGGTTTTTGGGGTGGAGCCTGAGAAGAGTGGGGTTTGGGGAGGGGAGGGACCACAATGCCATAGAGTCCAATTGCCAAAGGAGCCATTTTCTCCAGGGAAACTGATCTCCATCAGCTGGAGATCAGTTGTGATAGCAGGAGATCTCCAGCTAGTACCTGGAGGTTGGCAACCCAATGCTAGAGCAGGCCTTGACAAATTTTCTTCAACTTGAGAAGCTGGCCCCCAAATGTAGGAGCTAGACTAATTTTTGAGCCTTCAGGGTTTCTTATTTTAATAACCACATTTTTCTTCCTGTTGTTTCTGCTAAGCCACCGATCAAATTATTTTTTAAAAATTATTGTTCAAACATTAGCAAGCTCATAAGCTGTGCAGCCAATATATATATTCCTATATATTATCAGCCCTGCTACTGACTTTTGATAAGAAAAATTAACAAGTAAAAATGCTGTAGTATCAGTCTGGCAAGCAGAAGATGGCCAGCGTTGATCTATGCTAAACTGGGTCTGGTTTTAAACTTCTGTATGATATGTTTTACTCATTGTGTATTTATATTACATGTTTTCATTCTGTGGTAAGCTGCCCTGAACCTGGCGGTGCTGGGGAGGGCAGGCTAAAATCCTAATTAATTAATCAATCGTAGTAGCAGTAGCAGCAACAGTAGTAGTAATAGTAGTCGTAGTCGTAGTAGTAAGAACCACATTCCATAGGCTCAAGCAATCCTGGAATGATCAGAGAACCTTTTTTCCAAGGCTTGGGAAACTGGCAATGTTTAATTGTTTACAGCAATATACCGGTATATTTATTTTATTTCTCCATTTGATTTCTATCCCGCCCTTTCCCAACCAGCTCACAACTCAAAATACAACAAATTAGATAGTACAAGGCATCTTAGCAAATATAATATACATTATGTTTAAAATCCTTTTTATTTAAAATTCTAAAATATGCAGTAAACGAAACCCTGCTTGGTTCCAGATTTCTACAAATCCTATTGCGCCTCTGTCCCATCCTCCTGATTGTATTGACTCACTCTGTGTAATCTACCTTGAGTACCAGTGAGAAAGGCAAACTATAAACAACATTAATAAATAAAACACTGAATGCCTGACATCCCTCTTAGCTACTCCATTGCTTTTCATGGGACGTGCATGCCAGAATTATTCTTAAAACGCAGTCTGCATTCAACCCACCACTTCCCCCACCAATTAACTTGCACATGAATGAGAAAACCCAGCCACCAAGAGGGAAAAGATATCAGATCTTCATTTATAAAACAGATGCCCTACCCTCATCATTAAAAGCATTCAAGAGGCATTTAAACCAGTAAACGTATTGAAAACAATATAGTAACTAATGTCAAAGTAACCTAACCGGTCACACAAATCAGCAAGAAACAATCACAACCCCAAAAGTACAGCCAAAATAAAATAGAATCAGATACACGGTGTGTTTGGGATTAGCGTTTGCAACAGCAGAGTTATGGTACCTGCATTGGAAATCAAACACAGTAACCTTATTTTTGCAGCTGGGGCCTCCATTGCAGAACTGAACAGAGAACAACTGAACATTGGCAGGCATAGCCAAAGAACTTAGACAATTCGACAATTCCTGAAGATGAAAGCATCCAGTTTCTACCTGAGAAATTCCTTAAATATCTGGAAAGATTATTGGCCAGGGCTGGAATTTGACCTAACAAGCCGGCTCGAGATTCTAGCACAACATTTTGTCTACTTCAAAACCGAAAGCTACAAGAAATTCTTAAGCCGCAGCGGAGGCTGTGATCCGGGTTCCCATTTGCCCGCTTATACCGGGAGACCTCCAGCCAATGGTAGCCCTTTCTCAGCTGATCAGTGGATGGAAACTGGGGCCAAAGTAGGGGAAGAACAATCGTCTTGGGGAGAAAAATGAAAAAGAAAAATTCGGCCAATTACTGAAAATTCTGACCACAGAGTTCCTGGTGATTCCTAGAGCTACCAAGAAGTACCAAGGGTAACTCTAGGAATCGCCAGGAACTCAGTGGTCAGAAATTCTAGTAAGTGGCCTTATTTTTTCTTTTTAATTTTTTCTCCCAGGACTCTGTCCCCCCACAGCCCTCCCGCCTAGCAACCCTAACTATGATGGCCAGCCCAATGTGCGAGTCTGCGTCTCAGCTTGTGTTTCAGCAACAGTTTAGGCTGAACGTTTCTATCCCAAGACCCCATTCCCTTCACTCATTCTATTGTCATACTCATGGACATTATAATTCAATAAATGTCCACCTCAATCAATTTTAAACTTATCACATCGTCCACATTTTTTTCAACCCTATTTAATCCTTTTCTTTTTTAAAACTCTCTTTCTGCAGCAACTCCAAGTCTCAGTTGTACGTCTTCCCTATGGAGAGCTCCAAAAGGCCTTCTCGCCTATACCCATTTGTTTGTTAATAACATGGCTGTAACTCAGACAAAATAATCTTTATCGTCCCCTCTCCGGTGTCTCTCTGAAACCACTCCCACAGCTACTATTAGCTCATTTCCTTCCCCTTCCGTCACCCTCTTCGTGCAACTGTCAAATCATTCCCCTGACTACTTGAGAGAATCAGCACGTATAATTTCAGCACTTTGTATAATTTGAAATCCTCCATAAAAATTCTTCCCCATTGAAAACTATGGGTTTTTAATGAACTTTTTTGTTACACATCCAGACGTCATACACACAAAGAGATACTCAAATAGGAAAACCTCAATGAGAAAACAAGGGGGGGGGGCAAAACCCTAAAAACACTGAAAGGAGAAACACAAATATACACAAAATGATCCTAAATAAACCATTATTTTCATAGTGTGTAGATAAAATTGCTCATTTCTTTACACCTTATTTCCAGATTCCCACTTTTTACACAATTAGTCTTCTATTTTACACAACTAAGATTGCTCCTGATTTGCAAATGATTCATTGATAGAAACATGCATCGATTGGTCCTAATATGTGACCCAAACAGGAAATGAAACATTGTATGGGCACACATGACAATCTTCCCCCCAAAATAAACTGATGACTTCTTGCGGGGGAAGAGTCTAAGCCTACAATATTCACGGCTAATTCACTTGAATGTTCAGTGGCTACAATACACTTGTTGACTTTCACCTATTGGTTTGTAAAGGCGCTGCTGAAGCCCCCGATGAGCGTATACCCTATTATATCTGCTCACCCCAAATAGTCCATACGTGAACCAGATCTATGATCTGAGAGGTGGGCTCATGATTTGGAGCACCTTCCCATTACATCGGCAACACCCACCCTCTGGTTACAACATCAGTTACCAGCTCTTGGGGCCAAATGGGAGATGACTGCAAAGGGCAGGACTCACAATAATGGGTTCTTCTGACTTGGCAGATGTCCACATCTGGAGTGAAGCTAGACAACCACCAGGCTGGACTTGTCAACCCAGCTGGTCAATTCCTGGAGATTTGGGGCAGGATTTGGGGAGAGGAGGCAGCTCAATAATGCCTTACAGTCCACCCTCCAAAGCCGCCCTTTTGTCCAGGGGAGCTGATGTAGTCTGTAGCCTGGAGGTTAGCTGTCATTCCAGGAGATTTCCAGGCCCCACCTGGAGGTAGGGCTGTCAGCTCCAGGTTGGGAAATACCTGGAGATGGGGGGAGGGGAGCCTGAGGAGGGTGGGGTTCGGGGAGGGACTGCAATAGGGCATCATTCTGCAGGGGAGCTGATCTCTCTAGTCTGAGGTCAGCTGCCATTTTCAGGAGATCTCCAGCCCCCACCTGGAGGCAGGCAACTCTGGGCCACGGTCACAGGGTTGCTAGCTGGGAAATTCCTGGAGATTTGGGGGGATGGAGCCTGGGGAGGGGGGCGTTCTCCGCAGGGATGTGATTCCATAGAGCCTCCCACCCCTCCAAAGCAGCCCTTTCTTTCAGGGGAGCTGATCTCCATCGCCCGGAGATCAGACATCCTAGCGGGAGATCTCCAGCCACCACCCGGAGGTTGGCAACCCCAGTGACGGTGGGGTTCGGTAAGCCAAGGAGCCTCAGAGGGGTCTGGCGCCGTCGAATCCACCTCTCCAGGGGAACCGCCCTCTGCGGGCTGGGGGCCAGCTGTCATTCCGGGAGATCTCCCGGCCCCACCTGGGGGCTGGCAACGCGGGACCCGATCCCGGCCGGCTGGCCCAGCTAGCCGCCTGGGTGGCCCCGGGGCCGGGCGGCGCCTCCGCGCCCGGGCAGCCCGAGCGAGCCCCGCAGGCCGGGCGCGCACCGACGGACCGACGGACGGAGGGATGGACGGACGGGCTCCCCCGCGCCCCGGAGCCGCCCCTGGCCCCGCGCCGCGCCCCCCCCCACCCCGACACCCCCCCGGGGGCCAGAGGGGCGGGACAGGGGGCGGGGGCCGGCCCCTCTGCCCCCCGGGGGTGGGGGGTGTCGGGGTGGGGGGCCGCGCCGCGCTCTTACCTGCCCCGGGCGCTCCGGCCAGCAGCGCCGCCACCGCCGCCAGCACCAGGCGCCGCATGGCCGTCGGGCTCGGCCTCCGCACCCACGCACCGACCGACGGACGGACGGACGGACGCCCCCGGCCCCGACGCGGCTCCCCGCCCCGCCGCCAGCCCAGCCCAGCCCGCCCGCAGAAGCGGCCCCCTCCCCAGCTGCAGACGCCGCCCGCCCCGCTCCGCTCCGCTCGCCTCGCCTCTCCTCCGCCCGGCTGTGGCCGCCCGGAGCGCTCCGGCAGGGGCGGGGAGGCGCGCGGGGTGGGGGGCGTCGAGCCGCCCCGCCTGGCCGCTGTCGGCCCCGGCTCTTGCATTTGCGATGACCGAAGAAGAGGGGGAGGAGGAGGAGGAGGAAGAAGAGGAGGAGGAGGAGAAAGAGAAGAAGAGGAGGAGGAAGAGGAGGAGGAGGAGAAAGAGAAGAAGAGGAGGAGGAGGAAGAAGGAGAGGAGGAGGAGGAGGAGGAGGAAGAAGAAGAAGAGAAGGAGGAGGAAGAAGAAGGAGGAGAGGAGGAGGAAGAAGAAGGAGCAGAAGAGGAGCAGGAGGAGGAAGAAGAAGAAGAAGAAGAAGAAGAAGAAGAAGAGAAGGAAGAAGAAGGAGAAGAGGAGGAGGAGGAAGAGGAGGAGGAGGAGCAGAGATGATTTTGATAGGTCAACTTTCTCCATCATTCAAGGAAGAATCAAACCAGCTTACAATCGTCTTCCCTTCCCCTTCCCACAACAGACACCCTGTGAGGTAGGTGGGGCTGAGAGAGCTGTAAGAGAGCTGTGACTAGCCCTTGGTCACCCAGCACGCTTTGTGCGGAGGGGCGGGGGATCAAACCTGGTTCTCCAGATCAGAGCCCCCTCAGGTGGAGGAGCAGAGAATCGAACCCGGTTCTCCTGATTAGAGTCCGCCACTCAGGTGGAGGAGCAGAGAATCCAACCGGGTTCTCCAGATTAGCATTGACCGCTCATGTGGAGGAGATGAGAAAACGAACCCAGTTCTCCGGATTAGAGTCCACCACTCCAAACCACCTCTCTGTTTTAACCACTACACCATGCTGGCTGCTTTGTACACTGCTTGTAGCGACCGGAAAAGTGGCTCCGAAATTGGGCAAAGGAATAAATGCATCCACACAGGAACCTGTGCAATGCTGAGTCAGACCCCTGGGCCTAGGGCTGTTGAATTAAAAAAAAAATTCGGTATAGTTTGGATTCGGCTGAATTCAGCCCGTTTAGATTCGGCATATGCCGAAGTCCAAACTCCCCCACTTCGGGTCCGTGCAATTCAAAGTTCGGAAAAAAATTCGGCCGAATAAAGCCATTAAAAACACAACAGTGCCTTTCCACAGCTCTGGGGGGGGCATTTTTTGGGGTAGAGGTCCCAAACTTTCAGCAGAGCTTCAAAGGACGTTTCTTGAAAGACCCCCCAAGTTTTGTAAAGATTGGGTCGGGGGGGCTGAGATATGGGCCCCGAAAGGGGTCCCCCCCACCCTTAATGTGCATCTCTGAGCAGAGCTTGCCGCCCACGCACAAAGCTCCCAGCCCGGACAAACAGCTGAGAAGTTTTTTATGAATGAGGGAAAACCTGAAGACACAACTGAAACCCCCCCTCAAACCAGGGAGAGAGAGACTCGAGGGGGAACACACACCCCAGGCAGAACCGGCAAAAGCCCCCTTTGGCTTCCCCACCACCACCCACAGAAACTGCTCCCTCCCCACACACACACAGACTCTGCTTCCCCCCACACACACACACACGAGAAAAATTATAGATTAAAGCCCCCAAAGGGGTCTTACTGTGGCTGTCTTCTGTTCCATCAGGAGGGGCTGGGGAGGACTGGGTAATCCAAGACGTTTCTATTTAGGCACCGGACGTTTTGCTCTGAAGGAGATGCATACAGGATCCCATTCATCCCAATAGGGAAAAGGGGAAAGCCCATATCTCAGGACCCCCTGACCCAATGTTTACAAAACTTGGGTGGTCTCTTAAGAAGGCTTGTCTGAAGCTCCGTTCAAAGTTTGGGATCTGCACCCCCAAAAATGGGGCATGAATGTTAAATGCCCACATAAAATTGGAAATACACCAAGAGTTGTAAGTTTATTCAACTTCCAGGTAGTGGCTGGAGATCTCCTGCCATTTCAACTGATCTCCAGAAGGTCATTCACGTCACCTCCCGATCGAACCTGGGACCTTCTGCATACAAACCAGAGGTTCTTCCTCTAAGCCACGGCCCCCCTCCCAAAAATGTGATTCAGCAAGAATGCTGCAATTCACATGATGCACATGAAGCACCCTGATGCTGAGTTGGACCCCTGGGCCGTCAGGGGCAGTATTTCCTAGTCAGACTGGCAGCATCTCTCCAGGTCTTAGTTCTGAGGTCTTTCATATCACCTCCTGATTCCTGCTCCCCACCCCCCATGACAGGACCATTTATATCAGGTTCCACAACTTAGGGGACCGGTCAGACAATGCACGCCTTTCCTTGGGCAGGTAAGCACGCCAGCACTTGATCTGAAAATCAGCGCTTGATGTCTACCTGAGGTTTGTTCCACACATGACTGGTGACTGACATTTCTCAGGGCCTATGGCCCAGGCTAGCCTGATCTCATCAGATCTCAGAAGCTAAGCAGGGTCAGCCCTGGTTAGTATTTGGATGGGAGACCACCAAGGAATACCAGGGTTGCTGTGCAGAGGAAGGCACTGGCAAACCACCTCTGTTAGTCTCTTGCCATGAAAACCCCAAAAGAGGTTGCCATGAGTCGGCTGCGACTTGATAGCACTTTACACACACACACACGGTTGTCAACCTCCAGGTGGAGCCTGGAAATCTCATAAGAACATAAGAAAAGCCCTGCTGGATCAGACCCAGGCCCACCAAGTCCAGCAGTCTGCTCACACTGTGGCCAACCAGGTGGCTCTAGGAAGTCTACAAACAAGACGACTGCAGCAGCATTATCCTCCCTGTGTTCCACAGCACCTCATATAATAGGCATGCTCCTCCAATACGGGAGAGAATAGGTATGCATCATGACTAGTATCCATTTTTACTAGTAGCCATGAATAGCCCTCCACGAACATGTCCATTCCCCTCTTCAAGCCTTCCAAGTTGGCAGCCATCACCACATCCTGGGGCAGGGAGTTCCACATTTTAATTCTGTGATATGTGAAGAAATGTTTTGAATCTCTCACCTTCCAGCTTCAGCAGATGACCCTGCGCTCTGGTATTATGAGAGGGAGAAAAGTGTCTCCCTGTCCAAACTCTCCATACCATGCATAATCTTATAGACCTCTATCATATTTCCCCTTAACTGCCTTCTTTCTAAACTAAACAGCCCTAAACTCTAATCTCTGGGATTGCAACTGATCTCCAAAGGAAAGAGATCCATTTCCTAAAACCACATGGTGCTTTTGGAGAGTGAACTCTATAGCATCGCATCGTCACTGAGTTCCCTTCCCTTCTCAGAAGCTGCCCTCCCCTAACTATACCCCCAGATCTCCAGGGATGTCCCAACCTGGAGTTGGCAAGCCGATCAGGGCCCTTTTATATGAAGCAAATCTCCTCCACAGCTCTGGCTGCTCCGTTTGGGCTAACAGCCCACTTAACTGTAGTTAACCACTGCTTTCTGCCTCTTGCAAGCAGAGCAATATAGTCACATGTGTTCGTCACGGGCGCATTTGCGCAAATAGAGCTTCCTCTCCCCTCTTTTTCTTTTCTTTGCAACACCACTACACCACAGAACATGCTCTAAACTTAGAAATTCTCTGGTGCAGCTTCAGGATAGGGAAATGCTGGGCAGAGGAGCCGTTTGAGCAATGCCTGGCTGCTAAACATAATGTTTGGTTGGGGAACTGCACATTCCTCTTGTGAAAACACATGCTTTTCATCATGTAGGGAGGCTCTCTGTCTCCCCACCCCCCATTTGATCTGTGAACAGACCGAGGCTGTGCTTTCCGTTTCCAGCATTAAATTTAGGATTGGAATTCCAGTCCACCCCATACTTAAAACACTGACTCACACCCGGGCCCTGTCTTCTGGCAAGTGACGCTCTGGCTCAGAAGGTCCTCCAGCTGGAACAAGGAATGGGGATTCTCTCGAGCAGCTCCATCCATGTCGATGCAGTGTGGTCGACTTCTCCATCAAATCTCCTTCCAAATATTAAGAAAGGCATTTTCAGCTTTAACAGCTGCAGGCTGCTGAACACCATAAGGTCATGCATGTATCTGGATTATGCATTTGTGGGTTATTTTGTTCTGGAATCAGGCTTGGTGTTCATTTTTAAAGTATTTTAAATATATATATATATATATATATAAATGTCTATCCCACTCTATCCCAGCCAAGGCCAGGCTAAGAGCGGCTCACATCAAACATAAGAACATCAGAAAAGCCCTGCTGGATCAGACCAAGGCCCAGCAGTCTGTTCACACAGTGGCCAACCAGATGCCTCTAGGAAGCCCACAAACAAGACAACTGCAGCAGCATCCTGAACATCATTCACAGTACTCAGTACATATCACATTAAAATGGCCTTTTATGCACAAATTGTTTCTGTCACCATCAAGCCCCGAGTACTTTGGGGCTTTGTTTTCATTATGCATGTATTTCCAAACCTTTAGAAGTCACCTCACTCTCCCCTCATGTTTTCTCTGTGTTTTGTGGATGCTGTTTTACCCCAAGTTTAATGTCTGCCTTGATCCCAAATCAAAAGCTGGTCCTGTGCATACGTGTCAATTTAAGGTTTTCTCCCCATGCCCATTCTTGCTTCTCCCTCCCACTTGTCTTTTCCCTCATCCAACCCCTCCCCATAAAACTGGAATACTATGAGGCTGCTTATTTGGTCAGTTTCACAGTGAGTGTGGTCAGTTTCAGACCTCAACCTGATCCAACAGTTGTTGTTTTTTGTGAGTAGCCAGAAGGCTGAAATAATCACAAATGACCTATGCGGCTGCTTATTTGGTCAGTTTCACAGTGTGTGTCGTCAGTTTCAGACCTCAGCCTGATCCAACATTTTTTTGTTTGCGAGTAGCAAAAACGCTGAAATAATCACAAACGACCTATGCGGCTGCTTATTTGGTCAGTTTCACAGTGTGTGTCGTCAGTTTCAGACCTCGGTCTGATAGCACATGGGGGGGGGGTGTTTGATTGTTTGCAACTAGTGAGAATGCTAGTGAGAAGTCCTGAAGCTCCACATTTTCACTGGTGATGCATACATTTAACCCCAAATACTCCAGAAATTTCTTGGGGGGGGGAGCCCCTGTGCATAGTGATTTGAGAATATGAGTTCAAATACTGTGCATCGAGACAGCAGCATATTCAACGGAAAGAACCCACGAATAAAAGGCCTAAAACTCTAAAACAAGGACTTGCAGTTTAAAGCTCGTTTGCTGGGAGTGAGCGTCATGGAACTTAGTAGGAGTTGTGCCCAAACAAAGACCAAGTGAACAGAAAAGTGAAGCACGTCTGAGTGGGTTTTTGCACATGAGCCAAGGACATGCAAAATCTGAGGAGGTAATGAGAAGGGGGGGAGATCCTGGTGATTAAGTTTTGGGCAGCAGCGGAGAGCAACCTGGGCAGCTCTCTTCCTTCCCCAGCATCTATCAAGTTGCTTGCTAGCAAGAAGGGTCAAGGAAGGAAGGGCGTTCCAGTGAGGGGCAGGGCACATCTGTGCAGGGCAGGAGATGATGTTCTGCTGCCCCCTCTGCATGCCACTGGGGGGGCCGCTGTCACCCCTCGCTCCCCCTAGATCTGGCCCTAAATGTCCCTATGACAATGACAATTTTGGGCTTAATAAATGACTGTGTGAGCATAATGATACAGCAAATCTGCTAAGAGTAAAGCTACTTTTTTTAAAAAAAAGAAAGGATCATTTACCAAAACTAGTTGATAAGTGTTTGTAAAAGGGAGCTAATTGAATTATCCCTTCTTTGGCAGAGACAAATATTCTACTTTTGCGGCATCTCATTTTTTGAAAACATGATTAATTGGCTTGGTTTGTCAGAAATTGTGACAAATTGCTAGAGAGGAGAAAGTGAGTGAATCAGCCAGAAAGGTTAGTTGCCTGGTCGTGGTATACAGGAATCCACAAAGCTGCCTTATCCTGAGTCTGACTGCTGGTCTATCAAGGTCAGTATTGACCTGTCTGCTCTGACTGGCAGCGGATCTCCAGGATTTCAGGCAGAGGTCTTTCACGTTACTTTAAACTGGAGATGCCGGGGATCAAACCTGTGACCTTCGGCCATTGACCCCCACCCTGCAAAGCTACTTCCCTACACATGGATCGGCTTCATACCAGATCAGACCATTGGTTTATCAAGGTCAGAACTGTCTTCTTCAGGAGTCCCTGGTCTATTTGAACTTGGGGGCACCTTTGGAATTTTGACACATTGTGGTGGGGGCAGACACACAATGGCCGTCACAGGAGGTGGAAGCCAGAAGAAGAAGAGTTGGTTTTTATATGCCGACTTTCTCTACCACTTAAGGAAGAATCACACTGTCTTTACAATCACCTTCCCTTCCCCTCCCCACAACAGGCACCCTGTGAGGTAGGACGGGCTGAGAGAATGAGACTAGCCCAAGGTCACCCAGCTGGCTTCAGCGGGGAAACCAACCCGGTTCTCCAGACTAGAGTTCCGCTCATGTGGAGGAATGGGGAATCAAACCCAGTTCTCCAGAGTCCACTGCTCCTAACCACTACATCATGCTGGCTACACCAACCACAAAATGTCAGGGAGTGATTTCATGCATAATGCCAATAGTAACTTACTTTTTCAGGCAGAAGTTCTGTTTAACAGGATACTTTTTAAAAAACCTACAGTTTTAAAATATATTTTCTTGCTTACCTTCTGTCATTCAGTAAAGATCCTTGTGTTGTGGTAGCAGCTGCTGCTCAATCAACCTTTTTAAAAAAAATCTGCACAGCCAATCAGTTTCGAAAGGCCAATCAGAAATCCTGCTGGGTAACAGCTCCACCTGGCCCTGCCAACTTTCTAAAAACATGAAGCAGGTGCCAGGAAAGGTGTAGGCCGGGGCTATGGGGACCCGTGGTCTACTCTGATGGTGCTATGTAGGGTCTCAGGTACAAGTGTTTTACACCACCTGATCCTTTTAAAATGAAGATGTCAAGAGACTGAACCTGGGGCTTTGTAAATGCAAGGTAGAACTTCTCCCACTGACCCAGCCGCCCATTTCCTCTACCGCTGGTCCCAACTTCTGGTCTAGGCCATATCAAGCCACTTCTGAGCACAAGATGCTTTAACCAGTGTTTGTCTGTTCACCCTGGACAATTGCAATTGCATCCAAGTCCCAAGCGATGTATGTGCAATTAATGTGCATTTGTTATATTTTGGTATGGCAATTGAAATGTCTTCCCGGGGATTCTGTTTCATGCATTTTTTTCTAGCACTACCCCTCCACCACAACCCTTTTGAATTAATTTCAACCCATTGGTTCTGGTCTGACCTTCTGGGGCAACAGAAAACAACTCCACACCATCCTCTCTATGACACCCCTTCAAGTACTTAAAGACGGTTATCATATTACCTCTCAGTCTTCTCCTCTTCATGCTAAACGTACCCAGCTCCTTCAACCTTTCCTCATAGGACTTGGTCTCCAGACCCCTCACCATCTTTGGTGACCTCCTCCAGACACGTTCCAGCTTGTCTACATCCTTCTTAAATTGTGGTGTCCAAAACTGAACACAGTACTCCAAGTGAGGTCTAAGCAGAGCAGAGTAAAACGATACCATCTCTTCATATGATCTGGGCATATGTAGCTTCTGTTGATACAGGCTACAACCCAAAGTTGCATTTGCCTTTTTAGCTATGTTAGGAGGACTTAGAATCTACATATCCCATTAAGATAATAATTGTTTTTGTACTGATGTATGTCCTAAAAACACCTTTCCCTTTAAAAAAAAATTCCAATCCAAAATAAGACTTCTACAGAGATTTCTGTAAAATCTTGTTTGAGCCAAAAGGATGCTTTCGGTTTATCTTAGACAATTCACATTGCAATCATATGCAGAGTTACACCCTTCTAATGCCATTGACTTCAAGGGACTTAGAAAGGTGTAACTGTGTTTAGGATTGCACTGTCAACGTCTTAACCAAATGTTCTGAACTGCTTGGTTATACTATAGCAAATATTGTTCAATTTTGGAGGGAATTTTTAAGGCACATCAGAGCTATCGATGTTTATCTTGCAGCCAGGATATTGGTAAAGTCCAACATACCCAAGTCTTTTGGTCAACATGTTTTTTTCCAGCTGAATACTTTGCAGTATTCATTAGCTGATCAAAAGGTATTAAAGGGATACAAATAGCCAGAACCAGTTTTAATTCAGTTTATTTGCTGATGATATAATAGTATATTAACTAATGTTGAAAGATGAAGTGATAATTTAGAGGAACATATCAATGAATTTCAGGTTACAAAAATAGTCTTGAGGGGGAAATAACTTAACTGGGATCAATTTCAGAAATAATCAAATTAGACAAAATAATTTCATGTGCAAACGTAACTGAAAAATTTACCCACCTAAATATGTATGTATTTTTATAATGCAGGAAAATTAAGACCCTGAGCAGAGCAATTTTGAGAGTTTGAACACAAATATTAAACCAGACTCTCAAAAGCTTCTATCCTGAAAATCTTATTGGTCTCTAAGGTGATAGTGGACTCAAATCTAGCTGTTGTACTGCAGGCATACATGGCTACCTTGTGAAACTATCTTGGTTAATCTAAGATCTCTGCCACCTAAGCTAATCCTCCCCGCCGTGAGCTGGACACCAGCACACGTTTTGAGGGTGTACTGTATCTCGTCACCATCCAGGTGGAAGAGCTGGAAGAATGCAGGACTGGCTAGCGAATGATTACTTTGCACATCGAGCACCACATACATCTTCACAGCCTCGTCAGGGCATTCCATAGGGAAAACCCTAGCCAGGCACACTTGATGACAGGTTCTCTGCTTCGTCGGAGCACCACAGATACGAGTACACTGGGTGCTAACAGCATTGTCCTGAGTTGGGGCAGTAGTCACTGCCGCCGCCATTGCAGGGAGGCTCGTTGCAGGCTCCAGTAACGTCTGTGTGGTGGCGCCCATCGTAGGGTGTTGTGACAAGATGAGGTCAGCATGAAGAGCTGTGGGATGCTTGTCGCTGCCACAGGCCGAACACAGAACTCTGATTGGACAATCCCTAGGCAAGTGGTCCTTAGACTCGCAGCACTTGTAACACAATCTGTATTCCTTCACCAGAGCCTTCCACTCGTCCAGCCCTTTCTGCCCGAACTCTCTGCACTTATTGAGCGAGTGCGGCTTCTTGTGCAGTGGGCAGAAAGCTCCCATAGGCCTCTCCATCTTAGGTCGCAGCGTGGCAGCTGAGACTTCCGTCTTCTGCACAGAGATAGTGGCCTTGACTTTCATGTCTCTAGGCGACAACTTCTCTTCATGAGCTCCGCCGTAGAGTTTATCCAAACCAATGTGAGGGTCGGTCCTGTCTCTAGCTGTCCCCCTAATGAAGTCAGCGAGAAACGAAAAGGGGGGTAGGCATTATTGTTGTTCACCTTGAAGGTAGCCACTTCTGTGCCCCACTTCTCTCGCAGCAAGAGAGGCAGCTTGATCCAGTAGGTCCCATAGTTTGGGAGTGTCTTTCAAGGTCAGTTTAGGGAAGTCCTCCAGTTTCCACATGAAAACGTTTTCGATGTCTGTAGGTCTGCCATAGCGTTCGTCAAGCCTTTGCCACACTGTCCTGAGTGCCGTTTCAGGGTTCTCGACGTGCGCTGCATAGAGTCGCTTGGCTGCATCTGAAGAAGCTGGCCCCAGCCATGCGATCAAGAGCGTTAACTCCTCATCCGCCCGCAGTCCCATCTCCCCCGTGACCCTCTGGTAGATGACCTTCCACAAGAAGTAGTCCTCCACGCGATCCGTGAACTTCTGTACACCCTGCTCGGACAAATTCTTCCTGAGATTGCATGATCCAGGTAGCTGCCACTGTACTGGGCGAGGTGGGTAGGGGCTGGGAGCGGAACGGCATGCACGAGTGGTGTGGGATACTGAGCAGTGAGCCTAGTCACAGGAAAGGCAGGTGACTGGAGTGGCTGAGCTGCGGGCACAGCAGATGGTTGGGGTGCAAGAACAGTGGGAGCAAACGTTGCAGTATTTGGATTCAAAGCCCGTTGGCTGATGTCCACTTTGCGTTCGGACCCACCCTCCACTGGTACGCCGATGAGAGCGTTCTGTTCTGCAGGGGACTGGAGCGGCTGAAGGAGTGACAGGTGATTTGAGTGGCTGAGCTGCAGGAACAGCAGATGGCTGGGGTGCAGGAGCAGCGAGTTGGCTGATGTCCACTGGTACGCCGATGAGAGAGATCTGTTCCTGTACGAAGGACAGCAAGCGGTGCTGTGCATCCTCTTCTTCTAGCTCCTCAGGCCGGAAACCCAGATCCAGCCGCGCTGCCAAATCGAAGGTCCGAGCCCGGGCCTCCAATTCTGCGGCCTCACCTTCCCGAGCAAACGTCCGTAGTCTCGCTTCTGGAGACTCCGCACGGAGTTTGGCTTGCTCTGCTTGTTGTTTGGCTTGCTGAACCTCATATTCAGCTTGTTGTAATGCTGCTTCCCTTCTCATGCCTTCTTCCTTCCTGGCAAACTGCTCGTTTGGCTGCTGCCGCCGTATCAGCTTTGGCTTCCAGCGCTATGGATGCCAGGCTAGTATCTGATCCTGACCTATAGGAGCTCCCAGAAACATGAGAACGGGCCTTCGAGGTGGCAGGTCTTGACCTGTGGGAGCCCTTAGCAGCGTGGGAAGAAACCTTCGAGGCAATAGAGGCCCCGGACTTGCGGGTACCTCCGGAAACGTGGGAGAGGGCCTTGGAAGACTGCCGTTTTGAAGAAACAAGGGAGTGGGCTGTCGAAGGCACGTCTTTCACCGATGCCAGGTGTGATGGTGGAGAGGGGAGCTGTGTGGTCGAGTTCCCCTTTCTGCTGCCTTAATGCGGATGTCTAGGTCTCGTGCAGCCCCTTCGAAGAATCTATCTCGGGTCTCCCGTTTGTCCTTGAACTGTGGTGCCTCCTCTGAGCCCAATTGGGCCAGGATAATAGAAATTCGATCCTCGTTCCCCCCCTCACTGTGAGTACAGCTGTACACGACGGGCCCGAAGGCCGCGCAGTTCCTCTACGCTGCAGCTAGTAGTGTCTTTCTGTAGTTCTCGTTGCGCCTTCTGCCATGTGCGTTCCGCCTTATCGCGAAGCTTGTCCTTTTGGCTCTACAGATAGTCTCTCATCTTGGCTGTGAGCACTGGCACCCAATGCACTGAGGTCGTTCCGTGCGTTTGATCTGTTGCTGCTGCAGAGGTGGACAGGTTGCTGTCTGCTCCGTCTGGAGCCACGATCAGGCTTTCAGCTCCTGGTCGGGGATTGTCAGCTCCCAAGTGGAGTGTGTCATCACTAGACTGATCTCCCATGGCTGCAATGTTGGTGGACATCCTGTCCTCCAGGTGGTGCTGTCCTCTCTGGGGGCGCAGTACCGTTGCCGTCCACCAGGTCGAGCTGTTCTGGTCTGCTTGGGTGAGTGGGTTGCCGGGCTTCAGTTGCTCTTGGCTGGCACTAGGCGGCGATGATCCTAAGCTTTCCTTCTATGCTGATGTTGGGATCCTGATTCCCCACTCCCTGGTTCTCTTTTGGCCTCTTAGAATCCAACTTACAACAGGGAGCTTTTCCTGATTTGCAAAGGGGTAGCCATCTGGTGCTTGGACCTCGTTAGCTGTCTGAGCTGTATGGGGCTCCAGTGACCGGGGCGTGCTTTGCTTTCAGGGAGCCAGAGACTTCCTGCCTTAATGTCTTTGTGGGCTAGGTTAAAGGCCAGGGGTTGCTTAGAGGAGAAGTGAGCTGAATGCTGTAGACATTGCAAACAGGAGCATGCAGACTAAAAACCTTTTAAACTGTTCAAACTGCAGGGAGATCTGTTTCCCCCGCCCTTTCTTCAGCTAGTTGGAGAGAGTAAGCTGGAGACATATACAAATGCAAATAGGCAATCTCCTTGCAATTCACATGCAGACTAGACCAGCTTCAAACACACGAAAAATGTCCTTTTAAAATCCAAGCCGCTTGCATGGGCTGAAGCAGTTTGCAGAGCAGGCATGCAAGTTTATAAAGTTTGTTGATACAGTCTGTCTGTATAAACCCAAAATATCCGTAGGCTCTTAATAGTCACTGTTTTTTCACTGTCTCGTCCAGCTCCTGGAGCTCGGCACTCCAAACCCTTTTTGAGCAGTGACAACAGAACTCTTAATGTCCACAAGATTACATCTTTAATATTTCTTCACACAAATGCATAAGGATTAATCTCTCAACTCACGCATCACTGAACAGGAGAGGTAGATGCAGAACATGTCTAGAGTCCGTGAAAAAACAGATGAATTGGGAGCCTATTTTCTCTTCTGTCTCGGTCACGGTAGAACAAAGGATTTCAATTTACCCGGGCCGGAGGGAATTGTGGGAAGAAGAAGCTCTGATAGCCAATTAGCGTGCAGTTCAGACACATCTGACCTAGTGTTGGTCTGGACTACATTCCCCACGATTCTAAGTCTTAAAGGGCTAACTACTACAAACATTTTTCTATGTAACATTTCACTTTCTGCTGGGGCAGCACATACCTTTTAAAGTTCCTGAAAGAAGGACAAAGCTGAATCTATGATTTTTAACGAACTGACAATAAGTTAACCGGAAGACAGTTCACTTCAGAACAAAAGTTCTGGAAAGTTATAGAGTTCTGGAAGTTATAGAGTTGTCAAAGACAGTGCAGTACTTTCACGCTGCAAAATTTGTTTGGGGCCAGAGAATAGTTAACAGGTAGCCGGTTCTCTCCCCCTTGCAATTGTATGGACATATCCAAGTTAAGTGCCATTAAAATTTTTATTATGGATTTTAAAAGTTCAAAATATGAGGTTATTATTCTGTATTGAATATTTGGGATACTTTTAGTATCAAACATTATCTCTCTGCTTGCATTAGTAGTCCCGAGATCCAGATTTTAATTAAATTTTGATTGTGATAGTTTAACCTAGACATTTTAACTGCTGGGGAAAACACTATAAAGAAAACACTTATTAAGATTTTTTTTAACCAAGTAGTACCCTATCCCATTGCTTCCCAAACAGACACTGAAAACACTCCTCTTTTTTGGGATCTCTAAATAATTTTTAACAAGTTGGCAGCCATCACCACATCATGGGGCAGGGTTCCACAATTTAACTATCTGTTGTGTAAAGAAATACTTCCTTTTATCAGTTTTGAATCTCTCACCCTCCAGCTTCAGCAGATGACCCCGCGTTTTGATATTATGAGAGAGGGAGAAAAGCTTCTTCCTGTCCACCCTCTCCATACCCTGCATAATTTTATAGACTTCTACCATGTCTCCCCTAACAGCCCATTCCTGAGCTGAGGCTTATGGGGACGGCGGGGAAGAGGCACAGTGGCGCCTCTTCCTAAGCTGATCCCCGTACGCCATTAAACAAAAAAAAAAACGGCTTTTTTCTGTTTAACTAGGGCCTTTCGCCCCATAGGGAACAGCGAGGCTGCGCCTGCTAAAAAGCAGGGGCAGCACCACCATTCCTGTCTCCGGCGGATGTGGCTGAAAGGGGATAGGGAGCCGCCTAACTGCCGTCTAGTCCCCCCGGAACGCCCCCGGAACACCCCCCTGCGCCAGTGTGGCCTCTCCACATCGTTGCCGGGCCACGGAGAGGCCGTGCCAGCGGAGGAGGGAGGTGCGGTCCTGTGGAGCTTGACCACTGTCGGGACTGGCCTTGCCGCCGGCGTGTATGCGTGTAATCGTGTGATTACATGCATTTACTCCGGCGGCCAGGTCATGCCGCCTCCTATCGGCTTTCAGCCCCATTCTCAGGAATGGGCTGTTAACCGCCTTCTTTCCAGGCTAAGCAGCCCTAAGCGTTTCAACCACTCCTCATAGGGCAGTTGCTCTAGCCCCCGGGTCATTTTGGTTGCTCTTTTCTGCACCTTATCCAGCTCTGCAATATCCTTTTTTAGGTGTGGTGACCAGAACTGTGCACAGTATTCCAAGACAGTGTGGTCTCACCATAGATTTGTACAAGGGCAGTATGATAGCAGCAGTCTTATTCTCTATTTCTCATCTAATTATGGCCAGCATGGAATTTGCCTTTTTCATAGCAGCCGCACACTGGGTTGACATCTTCATTGAGCTATCCACTACCACCCCAAGATCCCTTTCTTGTTCTGTCGATGCCAGCATAGATCCCATCAGTGGATATGTGAAGTTGGGATTTTTTGCCCCAGTATGCATCACTTTACACTTGCTCACATTGAATCTCATTTACCATTTTAATGCTCATTCCTCCAGTTTGTAGCCCTTCACAGTCCAATTTTGTTTTAACCACCCTAAATAATTTGGTATCATCTGCAAACTTGGCCTCCTTGCTGTTTACCCCCAACTCCAGGTCACTGATGAACAGGTTGAAAAGCACCGGTCCCAACACAGATCCCTGAGGGACCCCACTGCTCACATCCCTCCATTGGGAGAACTGACCATTGATTCCTACTCTCTGCTTCCTATTTTTCCTAAAGAATATTGCCAGGTTCTTGGGAATCCTGCAGCTTTTGAAAAGTTGGTCATAAACTCTTTCAGAATATTGTCGAAGGCTTTCACGGTCAGAGTTCATCGGTTCTTGTAGATTATCCGGGTTGTGTGACCGTGGTCTTAGTATTTTCTTTCCTGACGTTTCGCCAGCAGCTGTGGCAGGCATCTTCAGAGGAGTAACACTGAAGGACAGTGTCAGAGAGACACTGTCCTTCAGTGTTACTCCTCCGAAGATGCCTGCCACAGCTGTGGGCGAAACATCAGGAAAGAAAACTCTTTCAAAATTGTTAGTAACTTTTTCCAGAATCATAGTTTTTCAAAAATTATGAAACTGTACTCACATTTTCATTGTAATAGCATAATGTTCATATAGTATATTATGGCAGAAAGATGTGATGCACCATCAAGGTGTAGTGGTTAGGAGCGACAGACTCCAGTCTGGAGAATCAGATGCAATTCCCAACTCCTCCACATAAGCGGCAGACTCTAATCTGGAGAACCGAGTTGGTTCTCCACATGAAGCCTGCTGGGTGACCTTGGGCTAGTCACAGTTCTCTTCGAGCTCTCTCAGCCTCACCTATCTCACAAGGTGTCTGTTGTGGGGAGAGGAAGGGACGGTGATTGTAAGCCAGTTTGAGACTCCTTAAAGGTAGAGAAAATCAGGGTGTAAAAACCATCTTCCTCCTCCTCCTCTTCTTCCTCTTCCTTCTGATATATGGCTTCACCTGTTTAAAACTGGGTTAGTTTTATTATTAGTTTAAATATCAGAGAAAATAGTTTTGAAATGGTTGTTCCATGTCATTTACCTCCCTGAAACATGAAATAAATCTGTAAAACAGGACACTGTACTTGTTAGGAATATAATCTAGGGTTGTCAGCCCTGGGTTGGGAAAGTCCTGGAGATTTGGTGCTGGACTCTGGGGATGGTGGGGCTTGGGGAGGGGAGGGACCTCAGTAGGGTATAATGCCCTAGAGCCCACCCAACCCCTATCCCCAAAGCAGTCATTTTCTCCAGGGAAAATTATGTCTGTAGTCTGGAGATCAGTTTTAATCCTGGGATATCTCCAGGCCCCACCTGGTGGTTGGCAACCCGAGATTAACCCTCCATCAGGCCCTCACATTAAAGTAATAAAAAATGTTAAGGTGGTTCCTCATCATTGATTTTCCGCACCTCATCTAATTTAGTGACTAAGATTGTGCAGCAATTGCCTAATGACATCTGGGGAGGAGGAAAAGATAACATTTGCTAACCCCCCTCCAATAATCTAGGGCTGCCAACTCTGGTTTTGGAAATTCCTGGAGGTTATGGACAGTGCCTGAGGAAGGCGGAGTTTAGGGACGGGGGGGGGGTGTAGTTCAGTGGAGATGTAATGTCACTCTAGGACTTCAGTCAGCGTGGTGTAGTGGTTAAGAGCAGTGGTTTGGAGTGGTGGAGTCTGATCTGGAGAACCGGGTTTGATTCCCCACTCCTACACATGAGCAGCAGAGGCTAATCTGGTGAACTGGATATGTTTCCCCACTCCTCCCCACGAAGCCAGCTGGGTGACCTTGGGCTAGTCACAGTTCTCTCAGCCCCACCTACCTCACAGGGTGTCTGTTGTGGGGAGGGGAAGGGAAGGAGATTATTAACCGGTTTGAGTCTCCCTTAAGTGGTAGAGAAAGTCGGCATATAAAAACTAACTCTTCTTCTTTTTCTTCCTTAAGTGGTAGAGAAAATTGGCATATAAAAACCAACTCTTCTTCTTCAGTTTCTCCTAGATTGTATGGCATACCACAGAGTCTTAAAGCTGCCTTTTCCTCAAGGAAACTATCTCTGTAGTCTGGAAATAAAGTTGTAATTCCAGGAGAACTCCAGGTTCTACTGGGAGGTTGGCAACCCTACCATAATCTGCAGTGTTGTTTGCCCCTGCTTCTATCAGCTACTGAGCCACTATAGTGCAATTGCTCTGTGGAGAGCTATAGGAAGTTTCTACCTAGGAGGGAATTTCTACTTTCTCTTCCCCATGCTGAATGGAGTTGTTGTGGGGGAGAGGGATGCATACCTCATCCCCTTCATGATATTAAAGCTGTTAGTTGCTATATCAGGCCAAGTTTCCCTTCGCCTCTTGGTTTTGTTCATCTTGTTTTGTTTAAAGCCGATGCTCAGCTAACATTCTGTGCCTCCATGGTCATTTCCCCATCAGGCCACAAGTTCAGAAATCCCTCTCTCCCTTGTCTGTAGGTGGCTCCATTGCACTGCCCTAAGGATAGAAGCTCGACCGCCCACTTTGTTATTACAAAGACTGATGAGTTTGAGATGATGTGTGTTAAAGCAAGTTGGGAGAATTTGTTTCTCCCTTGTGTCCCCTTGGAGACTGGTTTGCGTCACGTCAGGGAGGGCTGCATCCTGTCTGAGAGACGTGACCAATCCTATCCCAATGGTGTTGGTTTTTCTATCCGTACCACTGATCCCCATTTCTTCATCTGCTGATATTTTCTGACTTGTTTTCATCCCCGCTCCTGCTGCGGATGTGATGGAGAGGACAGAGCAGTTAAACATAGAGATGAATGGATGTCTTCTAGCTTCTCTCTGTGACCACATCCTGCCTCCTGTTCCAAACCAGAAATCTTAATTAAAATGCCACTACAGAAAGGAAATCAATTAACAGACACCTTACAGGATGGTTTATTCTCTACTACACACGCTCAAAATTACTTACAAGCCTAGCATTACTGATTTAGGATATTAGTTTGCCAACGCCACTAATGAACTGCAGTATTATTGAGCTGGATAAAAGACACCTTGGGAATCCATGCAAATTATTTGAGCACAGCACTTTGCTTTCAAATGTACCTCATCTTTCATAGAAGAGAATAAGGGAGAATCTGGTTCAGACAAATAAAGAAAGTACCATAGGGACTGGTCTTCTTGAGTCTCCTAGAATTCCCCAATTTGTTGAGCAATATAAATATTATATATCTTTGCCCTGGATTTAGAAGCATTTTGTTTTAGTTTATAGTCATTAAGCACATATGGGTGCAAAATATAAATTAAGAATATATTTTTCTGAGATCTTTTTTCCTGGAGAAGCCAAAGACACATAGGACCTCTGCATGATGAGGGCCATTCAATTAAGTTTTAGAAGAGTTAACACTTTGTTGGTTTATTTTTGTGGGAGAAGCAACAGCTTATTAAGAATCTAGTTAATGTAAAAACTGCTGAAAGAGTGGTTTAGTCCACTTTGACCCTCAGGGGAGCCTTGGTGCATTCTCTAGTGTTTAGGGTTTATTGAATGTTTTCTCTTGCAGTTCAGCCTGCCTCTTGTTTCTCTCTCTCTCTCTCTCTCTCTCTCTCTCTCTCTCTCTCTCTCTCTCTCTCTCTCTCTCTCTCTCTGTTGCATGTTTGTGTGTATTTGTGCTTGTACTCTGAAGGCCTATCAGTTTTACTCGTGACCTGCAATCTTTTATGGTCTTTTGGGAAATCCTGTTGCAGTAAAGGTCGTTGAAAACTAGCCCCAAAGTGTGGGATTGGATTTCTTGAATTCTGCCAAGAGGTTATGGGCCCAGACCCCAGGATAAATTACAAAAAGCTAATACTGTGAGTCCATAAGAAAAAGGAGGGATACCCCCATTCCAGGGGAAGATGGCAAACGGTGCAAATGTTATGTTTGCGATGGCTAAGTTGAATAAGAGCAGTTATCAGCTTGTGGGAGTTTGAACTGGAAATGCTTCTGTGCAAAGATGATCTTTGGGATGATTTAAGCACTGACAAAGCAGCCAATGATCCTGCAGAATAGGACAAGAAAAACAGGCAAGCAAAGGCAACTATAAGCCTGTAGTGGATGATGATCAGTTGATCCACATAAGGAAAGAAGATAAAGATAAAGGTATGTGGAATGCACTCCAGAAAGTGCATGAGCGTTCAAACCTAAAGAGCAAGCTATACCTCCATGTGAGCAGCGGACTCTAATCTGGTGAACTGGGTTTGATTCCCTGCTCCTCCACATGAACCCTGATGGGTGACCTTGGGCTAGTCACAGTTCTCTCTGAACTCTCTCAGCCCCACCTACCTCATAAGGTGTCTTTTGTAGGGAGAGGAAGGGAAGGCCATTGTAAGCCACTTTGAGTCGGAAAGTTTCTGCACCTAGAAGAAGTGCAGAAAAGGCCAGGGTATGTGTTGTTATACCAGATAGAGGTATCTCCTTTTACTGGGGAAAATTAGCTGGAGACTGGTAGAGCTTGGCAAGAAGTTGGCGCGGGGATCTTTGCAAACAATTTTTACGGGGATGAGGTCATCAGTGGAAAAGGTTCCTATAAAGAGGCTTTTTGTGAATTTTAAGGATTTTTTATTAAAAGTAGACAATTTTTTTTACACATTCACACAAATCCCAGAAGAAGGAGAAGAGTTGGTTTGTATATGCCAACTTTCTCTACCACTTAAGGGAGACTCAAATCGGCTTACAATCACCTTCCCTTGCCCTCCTCACAACAGACACCCTGTGAGGTAGGTGGGGCTGAGAGAGCTGTGACTAGCCCAAGGTCACCCAGCTGGCTTCACGTGGAGGAGTGGGGAAACCAACCTAGTTCACCAGATTAGCCTCTGCCGCTCATGTGGAGGAGTGGGGAATCAAACCTGGGTCTCCAGATCAGAGTCCACCACTTCACACCATCACTCTTAACCACTAAACCAGGCTGGCTCTCTAACTAAGAAAGCAAAGGTATGAGGGGGTGGACACAAGGATTGAAGGTTCCCAGGGGAAATGTATTTACCTTCCGGGGTGTGAGGTTCCAGAAAGAAGCAGCTGCATGGAGACAAGTAACGACCAGCACTACTCGCAAGGAAAAGGAAAGGACTGTACATGCAAGTACAGTGGCTCATGGTTTGGATCCAGGAAAAATGCTAGCAAATTGCTGTGACAAATGGGGATATATTTATACCGAGGAGTTGGAGCTGTTGCCATACTGCACCTGGAAATGGCTTGTCATTGCCAGTGGACAAAGGTTTGATTGCTCTAGATTGGATTAGGAGTTGGAAGGAGAGTCGCACAAAAGATGAGGGAGATCAGAAACAATACCTAGGTACTCTTAGCTAGGTACCCCAGAGCAGCGACTATAGAATCGGAGATGAAGGTGAGGTCTGGGAAACTATCTGGCAGGATGAGCCAGAGGGCTCGGCGAGCAACTTGATGAGATTCTGTGTGTCCATCCTGATTCTCTGAATGGAGTCCTGTTCCTGAGGAGATTTAGCAAGGTGTGTCTTATCTGCTGCAGGAGGGCTGAAGAAATGCTGAAGAGGTCTGTCTTTGCCCCTTGGTATTCCAAGGAACACCAGATGTTCTCCCAAGGGAAAACATGGTAAACAAGCCTGCCTTTGCCCAGCCGGCTGCTGTGGCCTTGGCACAAACTAGATGGATGCCAGGAGACCCTTTTTTGTCTCTGGCCATACAGCAGCATTCCATCCTTACATGGATGGAACACCTTGCCTGGTGCACCTGGGTAGCCTTGGGGTGTCAGCATACCACAACAGTGAATGTAACCCCTGCCATTGGGGGCTTTATTGATTATGATGCCTTGTCTCCCAGTACGAGCAGGATGCTATAAATCAAATAAACAGACGCAGAAATAATTTCCGATTAACATGGGCACATTTTTTTTTTTGTTAATCCTTATGAATCATACACAAGTGACCTCAGGTGTGAAAAATTCCATGGCTGGTTTATTTTTGGTCTCCAGCTGCTCCGGTGCTTCGCATCTCAGCCAGCTGCTAGATGCTTTCTCATGGTACAGTTACGTGTCACTGTCTTAATCGGATGAGTTTTGGGGGAGGCATAACTTTAGGGACCCTCCTCGATCATGAGGGTGGGTGGAATGCGGGTGGCTGGGCGCACATACTTGGCACTCTGTGAGACACACCCTGTGCCTTCCCAGAGTATGAGCTGTTCGAAACACTTCCTGGACGGGTGTTGCCTCAGTCCCCAGCGGAAACATTTTAGCTGCCTGGCAGTTGCAAACACAAGACCTCTTAATGCTCCAGTATGTGTACCCTGGCCTTTGTGTGCATTAAGTGTGGTGGACTCTGATCTGGAGAACCAGGTTTGATTCCCCACTCCTCCACATGAGCGGCGGAGGCTAATCTGGAGAACTGGATTTGTTTCCCCACTCCTCCACGTGAAGTCAGCTGGGTGACCTTGGGCTGGTCACAGCTCTCTCAGCCTCACCTACCTCATAGGGTATGTGTTGTGGGGAGGGGGAGGGAAGGTGATTGTAAGCCGATTTGAGTCTCCCTTAAGTGGTAGAGAAAGTTGGCATATACAAACCAACTCTTCTTCTTCTCCTTCTTCTCTGTGTGTACTGGGATTTGTGTGAAGCCAGTACTTCTGCTGGTGCCTACTGAGATTTTCAGGAAATGTGTCGGGCCATTGTGGGGCAGGGCTTGTAACTGGCTGCCCTCATTCAAATGAAGGGGTTTTCCACTGGAGGATCAGGAAGATGGCAGGTGGTGGTTGGAGAGCTCCCCTATCACAACTGATCTCTAGCTGACAGAGATCAGTTCCCCTGGAGAAAATGGCCGCTTTGGCTTGCCCGGCCCCACAGCTCCACCCGCGGGAGCTTTGCGGAGCTGTGGCGGACGTGCACGATGTGCACACGCACCCCGCACGACGTGCCTACATCACGGACGTTCTATCCCGGCCAAAACTCTATGGTTTCCATAGAGTTTCAGCAGAGGTTGGCAGAGCGTCTGCATCAAGTGCACACGTGCGGGCACTCTGTGCCCACGGGCAACCCAGTGGATTGGCAGGATTTTACCCACCACCACCAGGCACCTGGCAACCATAATTACACCCCATTGAAGTCCCCCCCCTCCCCAAATCTCCAGGTATTTCCCAACGCAGAGCTGGCAACCCTAGTATGCTCCCCTAAGCCCTTTGAAGAAAAGGTGGATTAAACACTTTTGTCGTCATTGACTCCTGTCTGCAAACAGGCTGCCTCCCTGTCTTTCTCTCCCGTTGACTTTGCCCTTTTGTGCCTCCCTTTTTGTCTCTTTCTTCATCTCTGTCAGGATAAATCTGGCCACAGGGCAGTTAATTCAAAGTGCTGTCCATATTAAACATGGCCAGACATTTTTATTAATGCATTAAACCTGACTGGGTTTTGGGGGGGGGGGCATTGTAATTTACCTAGCTTGGGCGTCATTTCAAATTGACAGGGACAATTAATTTTTTAGTCATAATGAAATAATGCTAGCTAACATCTAAATTGCTTTCCTAAGTGGAGAGCAGGCGGCCTAAAGACTCACTTTCTTTTGGTGTAAACAACCTAAAGTGCAAAAGATAAGTGAAGGTGTAGGTGTATGCAGACACACACCTGTGAACTGTCTCCTCAGTTTGGGACACTGAGGACTGTGGTCCTCAGATAAGTTGATTGTGACTTCATGTTTGGAGTCCAGTAGTACTTTAAAGACCAACAAGATTTTCAGAGTATAAGGTTTCGAGAATCAATGTGTGGTGCAGTGGTCAAGAGCAGCAGACTCTAATCTGGAGAACCAGGTTTGATTCCCCGCTTCTCCACATGCAGCCAGCTGGGTGACCTTGGTCAAGTCACAGTTCTCTCTGAACTCTCTCAGCCTCACCTTTCTCACAAGGTTTCTGTTGTGGGGAGAGGAAGGGAAAAAGATGGTAAGCTGGTTTGATTCTCCTTAAAAAGTAGAGAAAATCGGTATATAAAACCCAACTCTTCTTCTTCTTCTTCTTCATCATCATCATCATCATCATCATCATCATCAGATACAAGATGAAATGGAGATCTCTGAGTCTTTACAGACTCAGTCAGAAGACTATTACTCTTCTCTCTTCTGTTATGGCTCTGACAGTGTTCCCTGAGCGAGTCTCTCACAAATGAACCATTTGGCTGCTGTGTCTTTCTCTTTTTTTAACAAGCTGTTCCCCCCACCCCAGAGAACATGAGCTCTTGTGTAGCCAGTTAGATCTAACTATGTGATGACATAATTTGTGTACCAGAAGCCACATGTTCTTCTGTTGATCTACATGACGAACCGCCGCAGATTTTTCACACACAGAAATAGATGCTCACAAATGCACCCTGCATCTGAATTAGCTTTCTTTGCCCTCTGCAATGTCACAACTAGTATACTACTGCTTAATATGGGCGTGGGTGTCAGTTTTTAGGTTTGCCAGCGCTGCCTTGACAAATGTCAGGAGATTCTGAGGGCGTGGCCTGGGGAGGGTGGCAATTGGGGACAATTGGATGGCACTGCCAAGTGACGCTCTAAGAATGTCTTCTAATCTCTATGGTAAGGAGCATCGAGACATGGGGGAATTCCTGGAGCGTCACTATGGAGGCCATTTTCTGGCCGTTTTTTCCTCCTGATCCTCAAATTCTTGAGGGCCTGCCATGGGAAGGCAAACAGCAACGCCAGCTATCATGGTCAGTCGCATTTCATGGACAAGGAATGTGTGTCAGACCCCTTTAAACCTATATCAGCAATTGGTTATCACCAGATTTGGAAGCACTGAATTCCTCATGTGAATTAGCACTGAATAAGAAGCATGTTCTTTTCTCTGTCGTGAATCTTCTTCCTGTCAGCCACTGGGTTTTGAAGTTCACAAGAAACCTGCCAAACATCATCTCTGCCTTCAGCCTCAGTGGGAAAAGTAGAATAAAAATAATGTAAACAAATAAATAAGTTTGGCCTTCCTATGAGAAACAACCCAGGAAGAAGAAAGGAGGTGGTATTTTGATCTGGAAGCGTATTTTAAGACAGAGCTTAAAACAGAGGTGACAAGACAGACGTCCCCAAAAGACCCCCCGTCACCAGAGCAAGATTCAGGTCCAGAGGCCCCTTAAAGCCCAACAATATTTCCAGGATATAACTTTTTGAGAGTCAAAGCTCCCTTCATCTGACAAAGGGAGATTTGACTCTCGAAAGCTGAAATGCTGGAAATCTTTTTGGTCTTAATGGTGCTACTGGATTTGAATCTTGCTCTTCTATTACAGACTAACACAGGTACCTGCCTGGAACAGTCTCCACCTGGCAACCAACTTTCCTAAAAACATCAATACTTACAAAGAACGCAAGTTCCTACGGGACCAGGAAGACTATGCACAGGACAGGGTCTATTTTTGGCTGGGTAAAGGTCCACTACAATGGAGAGGCAGGAAGAGGGAAGCTAGGACCTCGCAATCAGAAGGCTCTTTTCTGGAACGGGGAGGATCCAGTATCTCTAGTGCGGGCTCGTATAATTCCTCTTATTATCTTCACAGACTTGATGCCACCTAAGAAACCTATCATCAATGTCAGGGGGCACTTTAAGTGTGGATCATGTTCCTCTTGTGTTTTCAGTTTGCCTATCAAGGAGATTAGTTCTTCAGCGTCTAACTTTAAATTTACTTTAAAAGGATTTACTAATTGCCAGTCCCAGAATGTCATTTATGGAATTCTGTGTCCATGTTCTTTGATGTACATAGGGTCCACATCCCGCCCCCTCAAATTACGCATAGATGAACACAGGGCCAGGATTCGTGCAAAATTATTAGACGCACCACTTGTGTCACATTATCTTAATAAGGGTCACTCTGACACTGATTTATTTTTCTTTGTCATTTGGCAATATATTCCCAAACCCTTTGCCTCTCAAGATATAAAAAAGATATTACTCAGGAAGGAAATGTACTTTATACACCTGTTCAAAACATTGATATCTACAGGTCTCAACACTGAATTTGATCTGTCCTGTTTTTTATAAAGCCATGCAATGAATAAATATTTTATTTAGCCTGATATACCTTTAAGATGAAACAGTAAACATCAGCAGCTGTTACTTACCATGGCCCCTTGTCTAATGCTATTTAATTGTATGAGGTGTAGAACATAACACACTGACAGAACCTTATTTGGTCATCAAACAATGTATTAAGGTATGTGTGGGACCACGCAATTATGTAATGCAATGTAATGATAAAAGTAACAACATTATTGTATAATGTGGGATTGTTACAATTTAGCAATGATAATGTGTTACAGCATTATACTATTGAACACCATTGTATAGTAAGAAATGTAGTATAAAAGCAATATAAATGTATTTTTTCTTTACAGAGGTTTCATACCTGAATAACACAACGTGGGCAATTTCCCACAAAGAATTCAGATAGATATCCAAAAGGAAAGCCAACTTACTGATGAAGCACACGAAACGAGCACCAACCTAGGGTGTCGTTGAGTTGGACTTTACGTTGTTCTATTTTGTGGTGTTCTTGACCGGGAGACTCCGGTATGACTTTTTGTTTTGAACTTTGATGCTCATAAGCCATACAGAATCCCTGCCTTTTGGCTGCAGGAAGGCAGCCACAGCGTGATTTACACCTTGGTTTGACTTTTGGCTGCAAGAAGACAGCCACAGCATGATTTATACCTTGGTTTGTTTTTGAATTTCATTTGGACTCTCTAGCAGTTTACACTTGAGTAACGGACTCTTTTACAGCTTACTCTTGAGTAACTGATTCTGAAATTGAATGGTGTGACTGAACACTTTGAATTATCTTGTTTAAATGTTTATTTTGATTTCAATGTATATAGTGTTACTTAAATAAGGGAAACTTGCAACTGGCAATTGGTGAATATAATCTTATGTTTAAAAGCAGAGCCCTCATGCTGATTTTTTGGTATAACCCCTGGAGATAATGGCTGCTTTGGCAATTGGACTCTATGGCATTGAAGTCCCTCCCCTCTCCAAACCCCGCCCTCCTCAGGCTCCACCCCCAAATCTCCAGATATTTTCCAACCCGGAGCTGGCAACCCTAGATACCAACCACTTTCAGATATGTTCTGAGCCAGTTAGCGAGGTGAATGCTAGGCGGTGCATTCTGCATTTCTTCCGAGTTCTTTCCAACATTTACAGAACTCACATACATGAGAAAGGTTCAAAAGCCCTCACTTCTTCGCTTCACCTAGGAGAACGCTCATTGTTGCTTCGTGGAAGGGGTCAGTCCCCCCTTGACCACTGTGTGAGGTCTCATAAGCCCCCAGTCCCACCCCGGCCGCTGGGCAGCAGGATATATATTTTTAATTAATTCCAGTTTCACCTTCCCTCTGTAAAAAAAGAGGGAATAGTATTGGATTTATTTGTGGTCGGAATAACAAGGAGTTCTCCGGAGACCCTCTCCTGGCGAAAGAGGCTAACTGTAATTTTCAGCCATGAGTAATTGTGTATAATATAGCCTTAAATGATTTTTCTTCTGTAATTTCATTAGAGTTTAGAAATTTAATTAGATTTTGAATCGCTCTGAAATAAAGTAGCAAAGTACCCAGAGACTAAGAGCAGTGGTTATTTAGTCCGCTGAGGCCAGAATTTTTGCTCTCAAATTGGCATGTGTTCATTAGGAGGAACTTTGCAGAACTTTGTGATATATTGTTGTCTTCCAGAACGGACTCCGAATAGGCCTTTGGAGAGCATTAGAAGAACACACAATTATTATGCGCTCTCTTCTTGAGGCTTAAGATCATCCTCTTGCATGCACTTAATAAAAATATGCCTCCGAAGTTTGAGCGAGGAACTGTGGAGACAGGAAAGCTGCTCCTTAAATGCCCCTGTGCTCTTTGGGTTTTATTAGTCACCCCAGTACTTTTGCGTGATGATCCAGCCAGGGGCTGTTTGCTTCCCTTTAATGACGAGGTAGGTTTATGGTTCTTTTTATGGCTGCAGCATGCCAAGTGCCCTGGTGGCCGCAATTAGAGCCTTCGGAAACAGTGCCCACATGTCCCTTCCGTCCACGGTGGGGGAAATTTGTTCTCCTCCCAGCAAAGCCCCAGGCAGGGACTTCTCCAACATACTCTTCCCCACGCTTCGTCGGCCAAACATTGTGGAAGATCAGCAGGACTTGGGATTGCCAGCTCCGGGTTGGGAAATACCTGGAGATCGGCCCTGTCGGCTGGAGATCAGTTGTAATAGCTGGAGATCTCCAGCCACCAACCTGGAGAAAATGGCCACTTTGGAAGGTGGACTCTATGGCATTAGAGACTCCACCTCCCCCCAAATCTCCAGGAATTTCCCAACCCAGAGGTGCCTACTCTGCACATGAGGGATCGCGATGAGTCAGCTGCAGTTTGACAGCACTTTCCACCACCAAACTAGGTGGGCCCTGACCTGGATGGCCCGGGCAACCCAACCGTGTCAGACTGCAGAAGCTAAGCAGGGTCGGCTCTGTTTGCACTTGGAAGGGAGACCCCCAACCCCCCAAGGAAGTCCAGGGCTGCAACTGCGCAGAGGCAAGCATGGTCAAACCACCTTCAAACATCTCTTTTCCAGATTTCTTTGACAATTTCCGGGTTTGATAAACCGGAACCCCAAAAATAATGACAAAAATTGTTCATGCCTCTACTGTCAGACTGGCAGCGGCTCTCCAGGGTCTCAAGAGGTCTTTCGTATCACCTATTGCCTAGTCCTTTCAACTGGAGATGCTGGGGATTGAACCTGGGACTTTCTGTATACAAAGCAGATGCTCTACCACTGAGCCACAGTCACTCCCAAGCAGCTCCCAAGCAGCACATGCCATGGACACATGAAGCTGCCTTATACTGAAACAGACCCTTGGGCCATCCAGGTCAGTATTGTCTACTCAGACTGGCAACGACTCTTAGGGTCTCAGGCAGAGGTCTTTCCCATCACCTACTGTCCGGTCCTTTAACTGGACCTCCTGGGGACTGAACTTGATTTGATCTATAACCCACTGATTTTTTTTTTTTTGGCAGTCCACAGTATCTGTAACAAGGGGTAGCCATGTTAATCATAGAATCAGAGAACAGAGATTTCTAACCTGATCCTGAAAGCAGTCAAGGTTTGAAATAATACAAACACAAACCTACCTAAAAATAAAATTAAAAAGAATCTTGGATACAGTCTGACGCAGTCTGAATATTCTGGCCTGTACGCATAATGTTATATTTAGTTCCTTGGCAAATATGTGTGAATGCCTGTAAATTCACAGTCTCTGCCCTTTCAAACAAGTTTCTTTTCTCTTTTCCAAATGAAGAGAGCCTCTGCAGCTCAGAGGAGGAGCCTCTGCTTGGCATGCAGAAGGTCCCAGGTTCAATCCCTGGCATCTCTAGTTCAAAGGACCAGGCAGGGTAGGTGTTGTGAAAAACCTCTGCCCGAGACCCTGGAGAGCTGCTGCCAGTCTGAGTAGACAAGACTGGTGGATTGAGGGTCTGATTTAGTACAAGGCAGCTTAATGTGTGTTCATGTATGAAGCCCTGCTTTAGGGGAAGGGCTGTGGGTCAGTGGTAGAGCAACTGCTTTTGGCATGAAGAAGAAGAGTTCGTTTTTCTATGCCGACTTTCTCTACCACTTAAGGAAGAATCAAACCATTTTACAATCACCTTCCCTTCCCCTCCCCACAACAGACACCCTGTGAGGTAGGCGGGGCTGAGACTAGCTCAAGGTCACCCAGCTGGCTTTATGTGGAGGAGTGGGGAAACAAATCCAGTTCACCAGATTAATGTCCACCACTCATGGAGGAGTGGAGAATCAAACCTGGCTCTCCAGATCAGTCCACCACTCCAAACCACAGCTCTTAACCAGTGGGTTATAGATTAAATCAAGCCTGAACCTACCTTAGAAGCTAAAATGACTAAACTGAGGCTATCGTACTTTGGTCACATTATGAGAAGACAAAAGTCACTGGAAAAGACAATCATGCTAGGAAAAGCTGAAGGCAGCAGGAAAAGAGGAAAACCCAACATGAAATGCATCAACTCCATCAAGGAAGCCTTGAAAACCTCGTGGGCATGGTTGCTAGCGTCCAGGTAGTGGCTGGAGATCTCTTGGGATTACAACTGATCTCCAGGCAACCCAGATCAGTTCCCCTGGAGAAAATGGCTGCTTTGGAAGATGGATTCTATGGCATTATACCCTGCTGTGTTCCTTCCCCTGCATAAAACCAGGCCTCCCCAGCAACCTCTTTGCCATCAGCGGGAGGTTTTTGGGGTGGAGCCTGAGAAGAGTGGGGTTTGGGGAGGGGAGGGACCACAATGCCATAGAGTCCAATTGCCAAAAGGGCCATTTTCTCCAGGTGAACTGATCTCTATTAACTGGAGATGAGTTGTAATAGCAGGAGATCTCCAGCTACTACCTAGAGGATGGCAACCCTATATGCACATGGTATGTATATTTGCAGATCTTAAAGTAACTATCCTAAAAGTGAACTTCAAAAACAGGACACAGCAGGAGATCAGTAGGGTTACCTTCTCTGGATTGGGAAATACCTGGAGATTTCTGGGGTGGAGCCTGGAGAGGGCGGGGTTTGGGGAAGGACCTCAAGTGGTATCATGCCACAGAGCCCCACCCTCCAAAGCAGCCATTTTCTCCAGGGGAACTGATCTCTGTTGTCTGGAGATGAGCTGTCATTCCAGGGCATCTTCAGTTCCCATCCGGAGGCTGGCATCCCTAGATTTTGGAGAAACTAAAGCAAATTGAGGCGATGAACGATGAAATTCCAGGACTAATCGACAAATTATAACTAATCAGTTCCCCAGTTCCTGATATCATAAGCCTGAAGGTTCTTAAAGAACTCAGATCTGTTGACCTATCATAGAGGTTTTGCTTTGTAGAAATGGTCCACTGAAGTTCTTCAAGGCATGGAGGTCAATAACGTCACCTGGTAAGTAACATCTTATTAGTATGGTTGCCAACCTCCAGGTAGTGGGGAGAAAAACGACACCTCTGTACTCGTACCAAAAGGTTTAGAAAAACAGTACAGGAAACTGTATATACACAAAGTGCAAATATTTATAAGCTACTGAGGTGAAACATAGACCATATACGTGACATATATACAACACAATTATATACAATATGTACAGTTCACACAAAAAATGTAGAGAAATTTCCAAAGGTCTCAACTGAGTACCAAATGACTAGCTGCACTATGTGATGTACTTTACTGACGTCTGATTGTAATTGCTTATACTTACCCTGTGTGGGAAGGAATGATGAATATGTAACAGCACTTTTGTATTAAGGACTGAAGAAAGATTTCCACTGCTGTGGATCTGAAACGGCCGTATCCATCGATGATTGTGGCTCTATATGAACTTTACACAAGGATTACAATATTAGCATTCATTTGGTACTCAGTTGAGACCTTTGGAACTTCCTCTATATATTTTTGGTACTCAGTTGAGACCTTTGGAAATTTCTCTACATTTTTTGTGTGAACTGTACATATTGTATATAATTGTGTTGTATATATGTCACGTATATGGTCTATGTTTCACCTCAGTAGCTTATAAATATTTGCACTTTGTGTATATACAGTTTCCTGTACGGTTTTTCTAAACCTCCAGGTAGTAGCTGGAGCTCCCGCTATTACAACTGATCTCCAGCTGATAGAGATCAGTTCATTGGGAGAAAATGGCCGCTTTGGCAATCGGACTCTATGGCATTTCCCTCCCCAAACCCTGCACGCCTCAGGCTCTGCTCCCCAAATCTCCATGTATTTCCCAACCCGAAGCTGGCAACCCTACCCATTAGATCTTTGTTAAAAAGACAGGACATTTTTCCCTCCTGGCAGTTGGCAACCCTTTGTCTCAGGTGAAAGAAGAAAAAGAAGAAGAGTTGGTTTTAAATGTCAACTTTCTCTACCACTGAAGGAATACTGCAACCATCTTACAATCACATTTCCCTTCCCCTCCCCACAACAGACACCCTGGGAGGTAGGTGAGGCTGAGAGAGTTCAGAGAACTGTGACTGGCCCAAGGTCACCCAGCTGGCTTCATGTGGAGAAGTGGGAAACCAACCCAATTCACCAGATTAGAGTCCACCGCTTATGTGGAGGAATGGGGAATTCAATCCGGTTCTCCAGATTCGAGTCCGCCGCTCCAAACCACCACTCTTATCCACTACACCATGCTGGCACTGGAAGCAAACTGTCCCGTGTTTTGGAAGCCAAGATGTGATGTTAGCGAGATGTGATGTCGGCAGTTGGCAACCCCATGTCTCAGGGGAGGGACGCAAAGTGTCCCATATCTTCAGGGTCACCCCTGTCCAGCCTCACCGGACGTGACTCCCAAGCCAACTCTGAAGCCCCGAGTGAGTCAGTCAGCTAAATCCTGGGGCTCTTGAGGCTGGCATCGACCCCATGGCTGGTCAGGATTGTTCTGTACGGCCAGGTAGTGAGGTAACTCTGCAGGAATGTTTTCCCCGTCACCTTCGCCAGCCTGGCTGCGTCCCTGTCCTTGCATTCTGACAGGTCCAGCCGTTCCTTAAAATAGCCCTGTGAAGGATTGCAGCAGCTCAAAACAATTCCCCGGCCACATTCGACACAAAAGCAAAACATGGAGGTGCGCACCGTGCTCCTGGAAATGGGGGAAGCCACACAGCACAGACAAGCAGAGGAGAAGTCGGGCTGCCAGCTCCGGGTTGGGAAAGACCTGGAGATTTGGGGGGGGGAGCCTGAGGAGGGCGGGGTTTGGAGAAGGGAGGGACTTCAGTGGGGTATAACATCATAGAGTCCACCTTCCAAAGCAGCCATTTTCTTCAGGTGAATTGACCTCTGTCGCCTGGAGATCAGTTGGAATAGCGGGAGATCTCCAGCCATACCTGGAGGTTGGCAACCCTAAGGAGAAGCAAGACGGTTGAGGGGACTTTCTCTCAGTGTACAGACCTATTTTCAAAGAAAAAAGGTCCAAATAATCTTCTCAAGGTCCTGGCACTGGTCTGAGGGGGCTTATCATCCCAAAATATTTCTGCCACATTAAACAGCCCCTGCCCTGATATTTGCTAAGGAACGCCTTTGCCGATCATGGCAGTAGAACACTGTTAAGGTGCAGTTGAGTTTGAGATGAAAGCCGTCCCAGATTTGTCACTTGTGAGCAATTCCAGGCCTAAAAATATGATGGAGAGAAATATTCCCTGAAACAAACAAACAAAAAATATCTCCCTCTTGTTCTTGTGTTGCTGTCTATTCAGGCCTGCCTGCAGGCCGTTCTTCCATATCTGCATTCACCTCACTGAGGGAGAGAATGCCATTTTGCAAATGAAAATGAAAGCATGTAGGGGAATCCCCATCCTCTGTGTGCATGGTTGCCAGCCTCCAGGTGGGGGATGAAGATCTCCCAGGATGGCAACTGATCTCCAGACAAAAGAGGTCAGTTCCCCTGGAGAAAATAGCCACTGTGGAAAGTGGGCTCTATGGCATTTATGCCCCACTAAGGTTCCTCCCTCCCCAAACCCCATCCCCAAATCTCCAGGAATTTCCCAACCTGGAGTTGGCAACCCTATCTGTGGGTGCTTCTGTCAGAAGCAGTCCTTCATCTGACAGTAATCTGTCAAAGGTTGTATCCCAGACATGTCCCTGGAATTCCTCAGTGAAGACAACCATTTCTCTAGAATCACACCTAAGGTTGCCTGCCCCCCCCCCCCGGCCGTCAGTGAGGGATGGGGGAGTAGGGTTGCCAGATCCAGGTTGGGAAACTCCTGGAGATTGGGGGATGGAGCCTGGGGAGGGCAGGGACCTCAGGGGGGTGCAATGCCACAGATTCCACCATCCAAAGAATCAATTTTCTCTAGGCGAACTGATTCCTATGTTCTGGAGATGAACTGTAATTCCAAAGGATCCCCAAGTCCTACCTGGAGGTTGGCATCCCTAGCCACACCCCATAGTGTGGGGATGGGAACTAGGGTTGCCAACCTCCAAGTGGTGGCTGGAGATCTCCCGCTATTACAACTGATCTCCAGGCGACAGAGATTGGTTCACCTGGAGAAAATGACCTCTTTGGAAGGTGGACTCTATGGCAGTACACCCCACGAAAGTCCCACCCCTTTCCCAGCCCCACCCTCCTCAGGCTCTACCCCCAAAATCTCCAGGTCTTTCCCAACTCAGAGCTGGCAACCCTAACCAGAACACTAGTGTGTTTGGAAAGTAGGGTTGCCAGCTCCAGGTTGGGAAATACCTGGGGATTTTGGGGGTGGAACCTGAGGAGGGCAGGGTTTGGGGAGGGGAGGGGCTTCAATGCCATAGTCCAATTACCAAAGCGGCCATTTGCTCCAGGTGCACGGGTCTCTATCAGCTGGAGATAGGGTTGCCAGCTCCGGGTTGGGAAATACATGGAGATTTGGGGGGTGGAGCCTGAAGAGGGCGGGGTTTAGGGAAGGGAGGGATTTCAATGGGGTATAATGCCATAGCGTCCAATCGCCGCAGTGACCATTTTCTCCACGGATCTCTGTTGCCTGGAGATCAGTTGTAATAGCAGGAGATCTCCAGCCACCACCTGGAGGTTGTGAAATCAAAAAATTGAGCACTTATGGCATAAAACAGCTGTTAAGCCTATTTCAGAATAGTGCAACCTTTATCTAGGTCCTTGACACTTGTAAAATACAGTGTGTAGCCAGCTAGCAGGGGAGCACCTTGCCGCTGTACCATTGTTAACAAGTATCACAATTTACAATTTTTTCACAATAAAGTGTTTTTTCAATATTTGTGGTACATAACACAACACAATAGAAATGTCCATAGAGGCCATCGACAATGGGGTTCCGGCATTTTATCCCATTTCGCGTCTGCTTCTTGGTCGTGGCGATCCTATGTTGATTGTTCCAACTGGAACTTCTGTTCCATTCGTACAGTGTATGACTTCCTGCTTCTAATGGATGACTTGGGATACAATGGGATAAAATGCCGGAACCCCATTGTCGGTGGCCTCTATGGGCATTTCTATTGTGTTGTGTTATGTACCACAAATATTGAAAAGCCACTTTATTGTGAAAAAATTGTAAATTGTGATACTTGTTAACAATGGTACAGCGGCAAGGTGCTCCCCTGCTAGCTGGCTACACACTGTATTTTACAAGTGTCAAGGACCTAGGTAAAGGTTGCACTATTCTGAAATAGGCTTAACAGCTGTTTTATGCCATAAGTGCTCAATTTTTTGATTTCACAGTCACACCACCTGGAGGTTGGCAACCCTATTGGGAAGCCAAGCAGTGACGTTGCTGAAGAACAAGAGGAGAGACCAGCTTTCCCAAGGGGCAGGGAATGTGTTTGTTTTTTGAGCAGAGTTCTTGTAAGCCTGGGTCAGGGCGAATGCAGCCGTCTAAATTTAGGCCAGGTTTTCTCTATTCAAGGACAGTCCCAAGAACACAGTTGCCTGATTTGGGCTCCTGAGCTCTAGACCCTGTAACCTGAGCCCTTCCCTGGACAGTTTGCAGGCCGGCATTCATTCCTTGGCTGGGAAAGTGTCTCACGCAGAGAATGCGGCGAGGGGGGAGCAAGGGCCACGGTGGGCTCTTTTGTGTCGCTGGTGTGCCGCAAGGTTGCAGCCGGGACTCTCCGTGCCACGTGTCGCAATGCAAAGGAATAGGGTTGCCAACCTCCAGGTACTAGCTGGAGGTCTCCCACCACTATTACAACTGATCTCCAGGCGATAGTTCCCCTGGAGAAAATGACCACTTTGGCAATTGGACTCTATGGCCCTGAAGTCCCTCCACTCCCCAAACTCCGCCCTCCTCAGGCTCTGCCCTAAAAACCTCCCGCCAGTGGCAAAAGAGGGACCTGGCAACCTTAGTCTGAAAATGGTCCAGCTCTTTTCTGAAAAAGGCAGATCACACACTTTGGGAGATCAGTGCTGTCTCTCCTTCTTCATTTCTATCCATCTGTCACTTAAAAACAACAACACCTGCCCTTCTTCCAAGGAGTACAGAAGATTCTCCACTTCTCCATTTTATCCTTACAACTATCCTGGGACGTAGGTAGGGTTAAGAGACAGAGTGTGGCTGGCCCTAGGTCACCCAGTGAGTGTCATAGCTGTTGCCATTTATGCATGGCTGTTTCCTTATAGTCACCCCAATGACTTCTTCGGGGCTTTGCTTTGGTTATGCACGCATTTTCCAACCCTCAGAGGTTGCCTCACTCTTCCTGAGCGTTTCCGCGCATTTTGCCCGTGTTTTCTGGATTCATATTTAGCCAGCACCCAGGAAATATGGGGAAAACTTGCGGGGAGAGTGAGGCGACCTTTGATGGTTGGAACATGCAAGCAAAATCAAAGCAAAGACCCCAAGTAGTCGGCGAGGTGACCACAAGGAATCAGCCATGCATAAATGGCCTGAGTCTTTGTTGTCTGGCATCCTACATCTAATTCTGGACTTGGCTGAAATGTGGAATGATAGACACAGAGAATGGGGCCAGGTACAGGCAAGGGTATTTTTTTCTACAAACATGGGAAACCTCTCCAAGGTTTGCAGAAAAATGTGAAAACAAAAATAAATGGAAGGGGGTTTAAATCCCATCCCAAAGAAAGGAATGTTCTCTGTGGCCCTTTATGCAGGGATGGTCACCCCCGCTGACTGCTTCGGGGCTTCCTTTTGATTATGCGTGCCTTTCCTGCCCGTCAGAGGTCGCCGTGCTCTCACCACACGTTTTGCCCGTGTTTCCAGATTCTGGCTAAAACAGCATCTGGGAAACACAGGCAAAAAACACAGGGAGAGCAAGGTGACCTCTGACAGGTGGGAAAGGCATGCATAATCAAAAGGGAGCCCTGAAGCATCAATGGGGGTGACCATGGGGAAAAGTCCAGTGCTGACAAAGTACACTTATCTTGAGCGGGGAAGGAAAGAGTATGTGCTGAGACCTTTGAAAATGAGCACAATCCCATTCAGAAGGCTTGCTTGGGCTGCGTTCTTTCTGGAAAGATTGTTTAAAACCAGGTTACTGTTTGCAGCACAAGTTTGACTTGCAAAGGGCAAGTGGCAATGTTGAAAGGGGAAGTAGAAATTGAAGCGGAAGAGTACATGAAGCAGGGCCTCCCAGCGTTTGGATTTGGTTTAAAGTTTCCTTACCTGCCCACACATTTTTGGAAAGTCACTGGCCAGCCTTTGTGGTCTGCAATGCCACTCTAAGGGCTGAAATAAACTCTACAAAAGCCCTCCAAATTCTGCGCTTCCTCCTTTCAAATCTCCAGCGAGCTCTTCTTTGTAGCTCGAGGTTTAATTAGTTTTCATTGCAATATTAATGACTTGCACAACCATTTTAACTTTCCTACTGCACAGCTGGAAATCTCTTATTTAGCAATCTCTTCTTACAAGGGAAACTGGGAGGGGGGGACAAAATAACTTGTTCTTCTCCACATATATTCCATTAATATGCATTAAAATAATCTTTTCACTCTTGCAGGGCTTCCAACCTGCTATATAGCTCTCAGAGTTTCAAAAACCCTGCCATGTTTAAAGTAATCACACAGCCTCTTCCAAATACTATAAAGATGGGTTCCACTAGGATTTTCAGGATGGGATTAATATTGCATTAATTTATTTACAGAATAGCGGCGTTTAAGGAATATACAGAGATTCAGCCCTCTGGGTCCCTGTAACAGAGAGCAAGTCATATTTCACTTTTGAAAAATTCTAGAAACAATCAGTAGAAAATAGGGCTGCCAACTTCCAGGTGGTGACTGGAGATTTCCCGCTATGACAGCTGCTCCCCAGGCAACAGAGATCAATTCACCCAGAGAAAATGGCTGCTTTGGCAGGTGGACTTTATGGCATTCTACCCCGTTGAAGTCTCTCCCCAAATCCCGCCCTGCTCAGGCTCCAACCCCAAAATCTCCAGGTATTTCCCAACCCGGAGCTGGCAACCCTAGTAGAAAACAAACTGCCAACACCCTTCACCCTGGTTGGCCTGTAGTATCAGCGCTGGGGATTGTCTCTATAGAATCATAGAGTTGGAAGTGTCCATGGAGGCCATCTACTCCAACCCCCGGCCTGCTTAATGCAGGATCAGCCTAGAGCATCCCTGACAAGTGCTTGTCCAGCCTCTGCTTAAAGCCAGTGAGGGGGAGCTCACCACCTCCCTAGGTAGCTGATTCCACTGTTGAACAATCCTTACCGTAAAAATTTATTTTCCTAATATCCAGCAGGTACCTTTCCACCTGCAATTTAAACCCATTGCTGTGAGTTCTGTGATCCTCTGCTGCCAACAGGAACAGCTCCCTGCCCTCCTCTATGTGACAGCCCTTCAATACTTCAAGAGAGCAGTTGTGTCCCTCCTGAACCTCATCTTCTCCAGATGAAACATTCCCAACTCCCTCAGCCTTTCCTCGTGGGGCTTGGTCTCCAGGCCCCTGATGATCCTCATCGCTCTCCTCTCCACCCGCTCCATTCTGCCACATCCTTTTTGAAGTGAGGTCTCCAGAACTGCACACAGTACTCCAGGTGTGGCCTGACCAATGCAGTGTACAGCGGAACTATGACATCTTGTGATCTGGATGTTATGCCTCTGTTGATGCACCCCAAGATCGCATTAGCTTTTTATATAGATAAAGCCTTCCTTCGTGTTGGTAGAATGTTGCATTATCTGCTTCTTAGCTTCTGCTCTAAGATGCTCTGCAGAAGGGACCTCTCTGCAGCTTTCTTTACTCAGGGAAGCGATCTTTCCAAGGGGCCGTAGAGTCACAGGTCAGCCATGAGCTCACACATTTTCTGCTTTAGTCAATATTAGAGGCAGAATGGCAATGCAGACCTCTCTACTTCACAGATCAGAGTGCTCTTTGGTGGAGGTTCCTGAGGTTGAGAGGCTCAAGGAAGCATTGCTGGCTCCCATGTGTCAGAGAGGATGCAGGTCAGGGACTGAGAGTTCAGGGCTGCCAACCTCCAGTCAGGGCCTGGAGATCTCCCGGAATTACAACTCTTCTCTAGACTACAAAGATCCATTCCCCTGGAGAAAATGGCTGCTTTGAAGGGTGGACTCTATGGAGTTATTTCCCACTGAGCTTCCTGCCCTCCCCAATCGCCCTTCCCAAGCTCCAACTGTTACTCCCTAGACCAGGGGTGGGGAACACCAGGCCCGGGGGCTGTTTAAGGCCCGCAAAATCATTTGGTCTGGCCCTTTGTGGGTCCTGGCAGATCTCTAGCTCAGAAGGATCTAAGACTGGTGATCCGCCCCCTCCTCCGGACAGGAATAGCTTCTATGCAGGGCAGATGTGAGTTTCCTTTGTTGAGAAAAGGAACCTCCCCCCCCTTGCAGAAGAGTCATTAGCTATGGAGCTGCTAGGACCACCCAAGAAACTGTGTTAGCCCTTTCCCACCCGGGCCATGGAGAAACATATACCCTCTGTACTACAAGAGGGCGGCCATGGAGAAACATATACCCTCTGTACTACAAGAGGGCTGGGGGCAGAAGTGGCAACAATGGAGGGGCTAAAGGGGGCAGGGCCAGAATGCATGGGGGGGTGAGTTCTTAGCCAATGTGTCCTCATTTCACCCCTGCAGGCAGAGGTAGCAGGAGCCGGCTGTAGAATCTGGCCCCGACCTTGTGGAGCAGGAGCAACTCTGGCTTGTGGCTGGACGGCTACTCCCAGCTGGTGCAACAGACCATCCTGTGCCACCAGGTGGATGAGTGCGCCACTAGTTGGATGCCTGCCTGATTGCCCGCTTGTGTGTGTAGGGGGGCTGTCATCTGGGGCAGCTGCCTGCTTGGGGCTTGGATAGCTAATTTTTAAGTTGATAATTTTGTAAGGCCCGTGAATGATGTTATAAATATCCAAATGGCCCTTGGCAGAAAAAAGGTTCCCCACCCCTGCCCTAGACATTTGCCAATCTGGAGTTGGCAGCCCTAAATTTAAGGCACATCATGGGAACTGTTGCTCCCTGCCAGGAGAAAGAGACAAGAGGCATTGTGTTGAGAGAGAGGTATGCTGAGCACACACAGAAGTCTTTGGTCTCACTGTCATCTTTGGTCTAAGAGGTCTCTCAGGTTTTTCAAATACAAAGCCTGCCAAACCTGTTGACCAGAACCACCAGCAGGAGAACCTCTTTGCCAGACGAGTGGCCTCCTCTTTTAGACTTAGTCTGGGACTGAAAAGCTGTGCATGATCTTTTGCAGCAGGCTGCTTCTCACCAGCCTTATGCTGCCAAGTGTCAACAGGATGTCAGGCTTTCTTGGCAACACGATTACCTGGAACTCGAACGTAATAAAACGTGATGTAATTGCAAGGTCATGCACAAAATTGAGTGTCAAATAAAGGGATGACAGCGGAGAGAGGCTCTCCATTTATTTTCTTTGGCTGGAGACAAGTGTTTTCAAGATCATAGAAGCATAGAATCATAGACTTGGAAGGGGCTATACAGTCCACCTAGTCCAGCCCCCTGCTTATTGTAGGATCAGAGCATCCCTGACAAGTGTTTGTCCAGCTTCAGCTTAAAGACTGCCAGTGAGGGGGAGCTTACCCCCTCCCTACGCAGCTGATTCCACTGCTGAACTACTCTTACTATAAAAAAATTCTTCCTAATGTCCAACCTTTCCGCCCTCAATTTAAACCCATTATTGCGAGTCCTCTCCTCTGCTGCCAACAGGAACAGCTCTCTGCCCTCCTCTAAGTGATAGTCCTTCCTTTGGGCACCGCAATTTAAGAAAGATGTAGACAAGCTGGAACATGTCCAGAGAGAGGCAACAAAGACTGTGAGGGGCCTGGAGACCAAGTCCTATGAGGAAAGGTTGAAGTAGCTGGGTATGTTTAGCCTGAAGAGGAGAAGATTGAGAGGGGATATGAGAACCATCTTCAAGTACTTGATGGGCTGTCATAGAGAGGATGGTTGTGAGGGTCTCTGTCTTTGTGTCTCTGCTTTCCATCACCTGCGGTGTTATCAGTGAACTCATAAAAGCAGTTCACACCTTCTGGTCTCAGGCGCCAGGCCTGATGGCCCATGTATCTTCCCCCCCGCTGTTCTTCCTGCCAGTACTCCCTCAGGCCGGTGCGGCCTTGAAAGTGTGATAGCCGCACCAGACTTCCTGGGATCCGTCTGATGTTTTGTATTATGCCAAGCTTGTAACTTCCCATAACAATAAGTGTGAACCCCAGTGCCCCAGTGCCCTGGAGTCAATATATTCTGTAAACCCGTATAGCCCCTCACTTGCAACTTTCTACCTGTGCCTGTCTCATCTCCTGAAGGCTTCAATAAATCTATTGTTTCTGTATCAACGTCTGAGCAACTGATTTGGAGAAGCAAACTCAGAGAGGGGGATCTCTCACATTAAGTTGCAAGTCCTTGCCTCTCGGACTGCAGCTGTACCGCTTTGGACAGAATGTCAGCCGACGAGGACACTACCCCTATCCCCGATGCCCCCAAGGAACCGGACGAGCCGGAGAAGCCGGACCCGAAGGAGGAGGGGGCCAAGCCAAAGAAACCGATGGGTCGCGCCCCCGACCAAGATCGGGACGGACGTCCCCGGGGGCTTACTTATTGGCTGGACTCTCCCAAGGGCTGGTCGCTCTCGCGGACTGCGGCGAAGGATCGCCGGTTGGCCTTCCCCAGCACGGGACTCGAAGGGGACCCGGCCCGCAAAGAGGCCCTCATGGAGGAAGAACGAAAGCAGTGGCAGGAAGACCGCCGGGCTATGCAGGAGCAGATGGAGACCATGCAACGCGTAATGGGTGAGATGGCCACGGCCCTAGATGCGCTGAAGTTGCAACCTCCAGCCGGTGCTCCCCCAGACGGGGCGCCGGTAGTTCCGCCCGCAACCCCTGCCCCCCCGGCCCGTCGGGACCTGAAAGTCACGTATGACGGGTCGGGGGACCAGTTGACCTTTTTTATGGTCCAAGTAGACATTTTTATGCGGGAACAAGGCCGAACCTTCGTTTCTGAGGAGTCCCGGGTGCAGTACGTGGCTTCCTTACTGCAAGGAGAGGCGGCTGCCTGGATGGTGTTGCAGTATGAACTCCGCTCGCCGGTGCTGCGAACCCTGGACGAGTTCATGGTAGCACTCCGAAACCGTTTTGAGGACCCGACTCTGGGGGAGCGGGCTAAAGCCTCCCTGATGCAACTGCGCCAAGGGACTAAGTCGGTGGCGCAGTATGCAAGTGAGTTCCAGTCACTGGCTAGCCGAATTCTGGACTGGAGTGAAGCTACCTTGGTACAATGTTTCAGGGAGGGTCTCAACCCAGACCTCCAACATTGGGCCTTCATGCAAGGGAACCCCCCGGATGTGGAAGGTTGGGTTCGCCATGCTTCTGACATCGAGAATCGCAAACAACTCCTGAACTTGTCCAAGCAACGGCTTGGGCGAGACCCCAGGCCCCGAAGTGACCGTGGCCGGGAACTCCGGCAAGGAGGTGGCGGGGGCCTCTCGGCCGCGGAACGCCGCAAGCGGTTCGAGGCCGGCGTCTGCCTGATCTGCGGGGGAAAGGGTCACTTTGCATCGCAATGCCCCTCTCGCTCAGGCCGTCCGAACCCCCCCCGCCAAACCCAGGCCGAGCCGACGAAACCGGCCGCCGACAGCCAGCCTCGCCGCAGAAGTGGACCACTGAGCCGGCGCTCCGGCGCACCCTCCGCTCTCCACGCGCGCCCCCAGGATGGGGCATCCGACTCTACGGTCCCATCGGGGTCCCGGATTACAAATACCGTCTTTGATTCGGACGGCTCCCCGGAGGCCACCACCCCGTCCCCCTCTTCCAGCGAGGAGGAGGAGTGGGAACAGCCGGCAAAAAACGCCGTCGGTCTGCTGTAGAGGGGGCTCCGCAGCAGACCGTCCCCGTCGTTGTGCAAGGAGCTCCACCGATGGTAAGCGCCCAAGAGGACAATGTATTTGTGCGTGTTCATCTGTCCCTACCCAAAGGGGGTCCCCCGTTAGAGGTCCCCGCGTTGGTCGACTCGGGGTGTGCCCGCACCATGATAAATGAGGAAACTGCCAAGAAATTGGGTGTCCGGCGCAAGCGGCTTCCGGGACCCCTCCGTTTTTCCCAAATGGACGGGAGTGACTTTAAACGGGGCCCTGTGACCCACAGAACTGCAGCCGTGATTATGTCCGTGGGGGAACATTGGGAACGGTTGTATTTCACCATCGCCCCTATTGTAACCCCTGTGGTGTTAGGGATGAACTGGTTAAGGGGACACAATCCCTCCATTGATTGGGTTAAACGGGTGCTTTCCTTCCCCGAAAACCCCTGTGGGTTGCATGACAAGGAACGGGTACTCAGAACTCCAGCCGCCGCACTGGTAGGGTCCCCCGCCCCAGGCTCTCCTCAATTACCCTCCGAGTACTCGCAATTTACTGATGTTTTCGATGTTAGAGAGTGCGACGAACTGCCTCCCCACAGAGAAACGGACTGTGCAATCGAGATTGTAGGGGAAGGCAAACTGTCAAAGGGAAAGGTTTACCCCATGAGCCCTAGTGAAAAGACTGTATTGCGAGACTATCTGGATGTCAATCTGGCGAGGGGTTTCATACGCCCCTCCAAGGCTCCTTATTCAGCCCCAGCTTTCTTTGTGAAGAAAAAGACGGGAGATTTAAGACTGTGTATTGACTTTCGCAGACTGAACGCAGTCACCCAGTCTAATGCTTACCCCCTCCCTCTTATTCCTGACCTTCTAGCACAATTAAAGGAGGGGCGAATCTTCACCAAACTGGACTTGGTAGAAGCCTACCACCGCATTCGCATCAAAGAAGGAGACGAACCCAAAACGGCCTTTTCCAGTTGTTTTGGGATGTTTGAGTACCTGGTCATGCCGTTCGGACTTTCGGGGGCTCCGAGTGTCTTTATGCAATTAATTAATGAAGTTTTGCATGATTTACTGTTTCGGGGGGTGGTGGTATTTCTCGATGACATTCTTATTTACTCTGAGACCATGGAAGAACATGTGCGCCTAGTGCGAGAAGTGCTCCAGCGGCTGCGGGAGCACAAACTGTATGCTAAGGTGTCCAAATGTGAATTCCACCAACCTTCTATTACATTTCTGGGGTATGTGATTTCCCACCAAGGGTTGGAAATGGACCCCGCCAAGGTCCAGGCGGTGCGGGACTGGGAAACCCCCACTACCCGCCGCCAACTTCAACAGTTTTTGGGGTTTGCCAACTTTTACCGGAATTTCATTCCCAACTTTGCCCAAGTTGCGCTTCCCCTCACTGCCCTGTTGCGTACCAAGGACAGGGGGGCTAGCGCCGCACTCCCCTCAGCCCGTCTGCAATGGTCTCCCCAGTGCCAGCAAGCTTTTGAACATTTAAAGCTGCTTTTTTCATCCGAACCCGTTTTGGCTCACCCGGATTGCACCAAACCCTTCGTGGTGCAGGTGGATGCCTCGGATGTAGCCATGGGAGGGGCCCTATTGCAGAGGGATGAGGGGGGACGGTTGAAGCCATGCGCCTACTTCTCCAAGAAGTTTTCCCAGTCCGAAATCAACTGGGCCATTTGGGAGAAGGAGGCAGCAGCGGTCAAACATGCCCTTACCATATGGAGACACTTCTTGGAGGGGGCCGAGCAGCCGTTCGAAGTGTGTACAGATCACAAGAACCTTGAGGCTCTCAAGGGAGCTAGAAAACTCAATGCCAAACAAATTCGGTGGGCCCAATTTTTTGCAAAGTTCCGGTTCACCCTCAAACATGTCCCTGGCAAGGAAAATGCCCTAGCTGATGCTTTGTCACGACTTCCCCAGTATCGCAACGATTTCGATCGCCCCGTCGACTCCCTGTTCACTCCCGAACAGCGAGGGGAAGTCCCTGGCTTGGCCGTCACCACCCGGTCCCAAGCCCGCCAACCAGAGACCCCCCCTACGCTCAAGGGTATCCCGGAAGCATTCCAACAGCGACTCCGGGACGCCTCCTTACAGGAGGAGGAGCATCATCTCCTCCCCACTGGCCTGGAACGGACCAACACTTGGTGGGTGCAAGGGGGGAAACTATATGTCCCATCTTCCCTTCGCAAAGAAGTATTGGGACTTGTACATGGGGCCAGGCTGGCGGGTCATTTTGGTTTCATAAAAACGCTTCACCTAGTTCGAAGGCAATTCTGGTGGCCCGGTATGAGATCCGATGTAGAATTGTATGTGCGCAGCTGCCCCACCTGCGCCACAGCCAAGAAACGGATGGGAAAACCCCCGGGTCTCCTCAAACCGCTTGAGAACCCCTCCCGTCCCTGGGAAGTCATCGCCATGGACTTTATCACCGACCTACCTCCAAGTCGGGGGAAAACGGTTCTCTGGGTTATCACAGACCTCTTTTCCAAACAGGTTCATTTCGTTCCATGTGCAGGTCTTCCTTCAGCCCAGGGCTTAGCTAAACTGTTCATCACGCACGTCCTCAGACTACACTCGATCCCGAGAAAGGTCCTCTCGGACCGGGGGGTCCAGTTTGTTGCCAAATTCTGGCGGGCTTTCCTAAAGTTGATGGGAGTGGAGGAACAGGGTCTTTCTTCCGCCTATCACCCCCAAACGGATGGTCAAACGGAACGAGTAAATGCGGTAGTAGAATGTTATTTGCGTTGCTATGTAAATTTCCACCAGGACGACTGGGTCGACCTGCTGCCATTTGCCGAATATGCGTACAACAATGCGCCCCATTCCTCTACCGGCTTTAGTCCCTTCCAAGTTATATACGGGACGGATTTTGGCCCTTTCGGTTCTGCCCCCGTTTCGCCAGAGCTCCAGTCTACCCCTGATCTTCAGGAGTGGATTCAGGTGGTTAAATCCACCTGGCCATGGTTGCTCAAAAATTTGGAAAGGGCAAAAAGCAAGTACAAGGAACAAGCAGACAAACACCGGTCTCCGGGCTGGGAACTCAAGGTGGGGGAGCAGGTCTATCTGTCCACCAAAAACCTCCGCTCTCTTCGCCCCTGCAAAAAACTGAGCGACCGTTATGTAGGACCTTTCCCCATTACCAGGGTAATCAACGAGGTTACCGTGGAACTGAGTCTCCCTAAGACTCTCAAGGGAGTTCATCCAGTCTTCCATATAAGCCTCCTCAAACCTTATGTAGCAGCTCCCCAGTTCCACCCCCCTCCCGCTCATGAGATTCCTACCGTAGTAGGAGGGGATACCCATTTGGAAATATCCAAGGTTTTAGATTCCAAATGGAAGAAAGGGAAACTGTTTTACTTTGTTCGCTGGAAAAACCTTGGCTCCGCTCATGACGAATGGGTGGCCGCACCCCACATGGCAGCTCCTCGCTTGGTCCGAGAATTCCACCTCGCTTATCCCGATAAGCCTCGTCCTCTCGGAGGGGGGCCTTAAGGGGGGCAGAATGTGAGGGTCTCTGTCTTTGTGTCTCTGCTTTCCATCACCTGCGGTGTTATCAGTGAACTCATAAAAGCAGTTCACACCTTCTGGTCTCAGGCGCCAGGCCTGATGGCCCATGTATCTTCCCCCCCGCTGTTCTTCCTGCCAGTACTCCCTCAGGCCGGTGCGGCCTTGAAAGTGTGATAGCCGCACCAGACTTCCTGGGATCCGTCTGATGTTTTGTATTATGCCAAGCTTGTAACTTCCCATAACAATAAGTGTGAACCCCAGTGCCCCAGTGCCCTGGAGTCAATATATTCTGTAAACCCGTATAGCCCCTCACTTGCAACTTTCTACCTGTGCCTGTCTCATCTCCTGAAGGCTTCAATAAATCTATTGTTTCTGTATCAACGTCTGAGCAACTGATTTGGAGAAGCAAACTCAGAGAGGGGGATCTCTCACAATGGTACTGAGTTGTTTTCTGTTGCCCCAGAAGGTCGGACCAGAACCAACGGGTTGAAATTAAATCAAAAGAGTTTCCGTCTAGACATTTGGAAGAACTTTCTAGCAGAGTGGTTCCTCAGTGGAACAGGCTTCCTCGGGAGGTGGTGAGCTCTCCTTCCCTGGAGGTTTTAAAGAAGTGGCTAGATGGCCAACTGTCAGCAGTGCTGATTCTATGACCTTAAGCAGATGATGAGAGGGAGGGCATCTTGGCCATCTTCTGGGCATGGAGTAGGGGTCACTGGGAGTGTGGGGTGGAGAAGATAGTTGTGAATTTCCTGCCTTGTGTGGGGGGTTGGACTAGATGACCCTGGTGGTCCCTTCCAACTCTATGATTCTGTGAGTCTATGATTCTGAATACTTAAAGAGAGCAATTGTGTCCTCTCTCAACCTCCTCTCCTCCAGAATGAACATCCCAACTCCCTCAGCCTTTCCTCATAGGGCTTGGTCTCCAGACCCCTGATCATTCTCTTCGCTCTCCTCTGCACCCGCTTCATTCTTAGGGTTACCAGGTCCCTCTTTGCCACCAGCAGGAGGTTTTTGGGGTGGAGCCTGAGGAGGGCAGGGTTTGGAGAGGGGAGGGACTTCAATGCCATAGAGTCCAATGGCCAAAGCAGCCATTTTCTCCAGATGAACTGATCTCTATCAGCTGGAGATCAGTTGTAATAGCTAGTACCTGGAGTTTGGTAACCCTAAGCTCACCCCTTCTGTCCCATTCCACCTCAGTACCTTTGAAAGGCTGAAAGGAATAAATAACTTTGAAATGTGAACTATTTCTATAGCCATGACCCTTCCTCCCATGTTCTGTGTTGTACCCCTATGTTGTGAATAAACTGGGAAGTAAGTTGGGGATGAAATAGCAAGGTAATGTGTCGCTGCGTGGAACCTCGTGGGTAAATTACCACGAAAAGTCAGACTACAGGCAAGTTCATTGTGAATATTCATACATTGCGAATGTTGCAATAAAGTGAGTCACCCGAATTTTTTGGTATCCCAGTGCTTGTAAAAGTTTTGTTTACACTATACTGTAGTCTATTAAGTTTGCAACAGCATTATGTCTAACAAAAATGTACATAATATTGTTGAAGGCTTTCACAGTCAGAGTTCATCGGTTCTTGTAGGTTATCTGGGCTGTGTAACCGTGGTCTTGGTATTTTCTTTCCTGACGTTTCGCCAGCAGCTGCTCACATGATGATGTGAACGCCTGCAGCTGCCTCACACTGAATCAGACCCCCCTTGGTCCATCAAAGTCAGTATTGTCTACTCAGACTGGCAGCAGCTCTCCAGGGTCTCAGGCAGGGGTCTTTCCCATCACCTCCTTGCCTAGTCCCTTTCATTTGGAGATGCCAGGGATTAAACCTGGGACCTCTTGCATGCCAAACAGATGCTCGGCCACTGAGCCATGGCCCCTCCCTATATTTATAGAATCATAGAATAATAGAGTTGGAAGGGACCACCAGGGTCATCTAGTCCTACCCCCTGCACAATGCAGGAAACTCACAACTACCTTCTCCCCCCACACACACACACCCAGTGACCAGAAGATGGCCAAGATGCGGCCCTCCCTGGCAAATCTTCCCTTTGCTGAGCAGGTCTGAAATTGTATGTGCCTTTAAAACCTCTCCTAAACTGAAGGGTTTTATATTGTACAATGTATTCATTTTATAATTTATATAATTTACAATCTACAATCAATTATAATTTATAATAAATATAATTGTTATAGATTTATAATTTTGTAATTTACTCAGTCATCAAATATAATGAGCCTGAGGTAGAAAAACTGTATGCGTTTCCCCCCCTTCCATAAGCATACAACAGCAATATATAACGGGTTTTTTTAAGGGCCCTTTGAAAATTAACGTTCTTGGTGCTGAATTTTTAAAAATACATATTTTCGCACAGAGCAGGTTAATTTTTAAGGCTATTAAAAATATATTGCTTTGTGGTAATATTACACTATTATAGCCTCATGCAATTGTGCAATAAAAAAACACCATACAACAAAAATCTCCACCTCTAAAATTAAACACACTCGCTAATAATGTTAAATGGTGGGGGGGGGGAACAAAACAAAACATTTTCCTTCAGTCCATCTGCCTTGTTCTTCCCTTCATATTTTCCAGAGAGAATAACTAATTTTTTTATTTTAGGATGGCATTCCACAGAGACAAGTGGCATCCCCTAATGTATATATGCTCGAACTAGTCATAATCAATAACTACATTGAAACTTTGAAACCTCAAAACTTTAGAATACGTGTTAGATTTTCACCAAACCAATGAGAGGAAGAGCTCTTAAATATTTGTAAGTTTTTTGAGGGAATGTAAGCCAAAAAAAAAAAAGAAAGAAAGAAACTGAAAGTATTTGTGGTGTGTGTAAACATCAGTAGCACCTTCAAAATCAAGGCAAATTTTCTAACTTCATTTCCCCCCTTTTTTAAAGTGTGAAATGGCAGATGATTAGCCAATGGCTGTTAAATCCACAATAACTGCAAATACCTTATCCTTTAACCAACCAAATAATATGGTCAGTCAGTCAAATACCGGCCAGTGGTGTGTACTTCTGTGAACACTTGCCTCAATTCTAAGGGTCCCTTCTGCATTCAAGAGGGACCTTATGCTGATGGAAAATCTGTTGCATACGCGGATCCTCTTGCTTTCTGTGTATGCAACAGTTTTTCCATAAGCATAAGGTTGTCAGGCTGTTATCTCAGTTTAGATGTTTCCTCTGTTCCTTTGCTGAACCGTCCAGACTTCAAGGACGGCTCCACATACCAAAGCCTGGGAACGCTACTCCTGGAAAATAGTGCTCTGTTTATGCTTTGTAATCTCCCGCCGTTTCTATGCTTTATATCTCCAACTAACGAGCAAGACACTCATAGCTGTCATCTTATCCTCAATGCACTGTATTGCCTATTTGACCAGTAAAAGCCATCTGCTTGGAATCTAATTGTCTCTGTGGTGATTTCTGGTTCTTTGGGTCAAGAGCTCACATTATGACAGCTATCACCTCTACAACTCTTCCTCAACGATTCCCTAGTCAGGCTGGAGCCCTGGAGGGTTCGCCTGCCACTCGGATGGGAGCTAGGAGGTCGCTCTCCGAGTGAACCATGACTACTACTTCTTGGAACCCTGGAGTCCTCATTTGAGGATCCTACCCTTCTACAGGACATAGTCGCTGAATTCTTTAGGACTAATTTAGAGGTTTGCCGCTTGAGGGGACTGGTACAGACACAGTGGCAATCTCTAGTGAGGGTTCTCTGGATGTTAACGTCGGAGGATACTAATACTCGTTTAGACCTCCAGGATTTTGATCAGTTGCTGGATGATGCCCGGCTGGCAACTGAGGACTTACAAGTACTAACCGGATTATTGGACAAGCTTATTGCCTGTGAGACTCTCCCATCCACGGCTCTAACGCGTCCTGTTGCCTTGGGAAAAGGTACCATGGCAGGAGCCGCACCGGCAGGTTTTTCTTTGATACCCGATGCAGCTAGCTGTCAAGCTGAAGCCAAGCGGGTCGCTATCCATACGGCTCTCCTCTTTGCAGATTGTACAAAGGATACCATGGTAGCCACCTTGGCTCAACGTTTGGCCTCGACGTTTGGGGCCGATGCACCCGCGATTGCGGTCCGAATGCAACCATTGCTAGGCGGGGAACCCGGCCCCATACTCACACTCCTGGAAACGGAACTTTTACCGCACGTTACCGCAGCTGCAGCCCTGAGACTTGAAAACGAAAAAGTTCTCGCGGATAAAGAAGCTGCTGAAGCGGCTAAGGCGGCAGCCGAGGCTCAGGCCGCAAGGGATAAAGAGTTACAGTTGGCTGCGGATCGGGCGCGGACAGGCGGTCGCCCCAAGGACACTGTAAGGAGCGGTCCTCCGTTGGGTCTGTCTTTTTCCCCGGTATTTGCCCCGTCGCGCACGACCCAACGTGCACGCCGCCTCGCAGACCGACGCCAAGACTCCGGGGAGTCTGAGGAAGAGGACTTATATGGGGACAGTTCTCAATGGGCCACGAGTTTTAGGACAAGTAAACCTCATCGTACTGGTGGCCCAGGAGAGGACGTTCACCTGTTACGAGCTCAAAATCGAGAGCTATCTGACCGTGTTGATCAACTCCAGGAACTAATGGAACGTGTGCTTCAGGACAACAGGCAGTTACAGCAAGCCCTGACAGCCCAGGCACAGCCCGTCCCACAGGGACCCGCAATACCGGATCAGGGGGTGCCAGTCCAGCCACCCGCTAATGTGCCTGCGCAACCTCCGCCTCCCGGAGGTCCCGTTTTACCTGCACCCAGGGCACCCGTGCAACCGGGTCAACCTATGCCCGGTCCTTGGAAACAACTCAAATTGAAAACTACGTACGATGGATCTCTCGAAACCCTACCCTGTTTCTTGCATCAGGTGGACAGCTATATGCGAGAACAAGGACAGCTCTTCCCTACAGAGGACAGCCAGGTTCGCTATGTGGCTTCCCTTTTGTCAGGTAAATCAGCCGACTGGATGGTCCTCCAGTTCGACAAATCCGATCCCGCTCTATCCGTTCCCTCAACAATTTCATGACTGCCTTACATAGGAGGTTTGAGGACCCCTTTCTGGGGGAACGAGCCAAAGCGGAGCTTTTACAACTAAGACAGGGCTCTACTCCAGTTCGAGAATTTGCCGATGAATTTCAAAGACTGGCAAGCAAAATTGTGGGCTGGCCCGAAGCCACCCTAATTCACCATTTCAGAGAAGCCTTACACCCTGACGTTCTGAACTGGTCGTACATGCGGGGTGATCCCAAAACTCTCGAGGATTGGATTCTATTAGCCGATAGGGTTGCCAGCTCCTGGCTGGGAATTACCTGGAGATTTTGGGGATGGAGCCTGAGGAGGGCGGGGTTTGGAGAGGGGAGGGACTTCAGTGGGGTGTAATGCCTGGAGGCTGGCAACCCTGTCCATCACAATGAGTGCCAGTCAGATGTAGTGGCTAGATTGTTGGACTACGATCTGGGTGACTTTGGGCCAGTCACATACCCTCAGCCTAACCTACCTGGCAGGGCTCTGAGGATAAAATGGAGATCAATGTAGCCTCTTTGGTTCCCTGCTGGGGAGAAAGGTGGGGGTATAAATGAAATCAATACATAAATAACATTCGTGCAAAGCAGACTCAACCGAACAGACACACACGGCAGGTCTCAGTCTACGAAAGGCATCTCCCAGCAGTCTTCATTCCAGTTCCGGGGACACTCTCCCAAGATCCAAATGCTTGCAGTGCTCGCATCTTGATCCAGAAGCACCACAGGCCCAGACACTATCCAGTAGGGTTGCCAGCTCCGGTCTGGGAAATACCTGGAGATTTGGGGGGTGGAGCCTGAGGAGGGCGGGGTTTGTAGAGGGGAGGGAATTAAATGCCATAGAGTCCCATTGCCAAAACGGCCATTTTCTGCAGGTGAACTGATCTCTGCTGCCTGGAGATCTCCCGCTATTACAACTGATCTCCAGGTGTCAGAGATCAGTTCTCCTGGAGAAAATTGCCTTGGCAATTGGACTCTGTGGCATTGAAGCCCCTCCCCTTCCCAAACCCCACCCTCCTCAGGCTCTGCCCCATATCCTCCCACTGGTGGCGAAGAGGGACCCGGCAACCCTAATTTGGATGCTTCTAGGACCTGAAGGCCTAATAGCATTTTTGGACTCTGCAGGACCGTCACTGGCCGGTCCCATCTTTTAGGACACTAAATGCTGATTAACTTTGATAAAGGGTTCGCTTGTGTCTCCGGGTTTCCTTCCGTTTGTGGCTTTAATTCATTGTGTAATGGTCCTAAAAGGCAGGATTTTCTGGTCAAGTATATTATCTTCGCATTCATAACTTCAGGGTATTCTGTGTGGCAGGAAAAGCGAAGAAAAATTAACCCAAGAAGCCTCCGTAGTCCAATAGAGATAGTATTGGCTGCTTTATTGCATGCGCCAGACACCATTCAAGGTTTAATCCTCTGTTAAAGACATCAGTAAGTCACATTCACCCACAGGGTCCTCTAACAGCCACAAAAAAGTCAGGCATCCTTTTTTATACAGAGGAAAAAAGAAGAGCAGGGTGAAGGTTGCAGAGAGAAAATGGGGCCCAGACTCAGTCCAGGTAGGGTTGCCTGGTTTTCAGTGTTTTTCAGGATGATCCTAAGCCTAAAGGCTCTCTATAGCATTCTCTTAGGACTCTATGGTATTATGCCCCACTGAGGCCTGTCCCCAAACCTTGCCCTCCCCAGGCTCCACCCCCAAATCTCCAGGAATTTCACAACCTAGAGTGGATTGCCCTAATTGTGCCCTCCAGCTAGGGTTGCCAACCTCCAGTAGTAGCTGGAGATCTCCTGCTATTGCCACAGATCTCCAGCCAATAGAGATCGGTTCCCCTGGAGAAAAGGGCCACTTTGGCATTTGGGCTCTATGGCATTGAAGTCCCTCCCCGCCCCTCTCCAAACCCCACCCTCCTCAGAGTCCACCCCAAAAACCTCCCGCCGGTGGCAAAGAGGGACCTGGCGACCCTACTTCCAGAGAAGGGCAACTGCCCTACGAGGAAAGGTTGAAGGAGCCGGGTATATTTAGCCTGGAGAGGAGACTACTGACAGGTGATACGAAAACCAAGTACTTGAAGGGCTGTTGTATAGATGATGGTGCAGAGTTGTTTTCTGTTGCCCCTGAAGGTCGGACCAGAACCAACAGGTTGAAATTGAATCAAAAGAATTTCCAGCTAAACATTAGGAAGAACTTTCTAACAGAGCGGTTCCTCAGTGGAACAGGCTTCCTCAGGAGGTGGTGAGCGCTCCTTCTTTGGAGCTTTTTAAGCAAAGGCTAGATGGCCATCTGACAGCAATGCTGATTCTATGAACTTAGGCAGATCATGAGAGAGGGAAGGAAGGTTCTTGTAGGTTATCCGGGCTGTGTAACCGTGGTCTTGGTATTTTCTTTCCTGATGTTTCGCCAGCAGCTATGGCAGGCATCTTCAGAGGAGTAACACTGAAGGACAGTGTCTCTCAGTGTCAAGGGTGTAGGAAGAGTAATACATAGTCAGAAAGGGATTGGGTTTGAGCTGGATCATTGTCCTGCAAAAAGTAACAAAGGTAATGTGCTAACCATTGTCCTGTAAGTATCCAGATAATGTGCTAATGAGGGTGTGGAATGTTAATATGGAACCATTGTATCCTGAAGTGATCTGTTAATGTGTGAAATCCAAAGCTAATCTGCATGGCTATTGTGGACTGTAGTCTTTGTTAGTCTGGTGGTTTTCAAGACAGCTGCTGGCGAAACGTCAGGAAAGAAAATACCAAGACCACAGTTACACAGCCCGGATAACCTACAAGAACCAATGAACTCTGACCGTGAAAGCCTTCGACAATATTAGGGCAGGAAGGGTTGTGCCAGTGTTTGGCTCTCGTGGCCCTTTCTTGCGTGCCCAGGGTAATGCTGATCGCCACTTTGTGGTCAGGATGCAATTTGCCTCCACTAGAACTGATGAACTCTGACCGTGAAAGCCTTCGACAATATTCTGGGTTGGGAAATTCCTGGAGATTCAGGGATGGATCCCAGGGAGGGCAGGGTTTAAAAAAGGGAGGGGCCTCGGCAGGGTATAGTGCCATTGAGTCCACCCTCCAAAGTAGCCATCTTCTCCAGAGTACAGGATCTCTGTACTCTAGAGATCAGTTGCTATTCCAAAGGATCTCCTGGTCCCACCTGGAAGTTGGCAACACTACCACTTTGGACTGTGGCAGAAGAGCATTATAGGGCACCCTTTCACTTCTCCCCACTGCAGAGTGTGGCGAGGACACCCCTGCAAAGGGTGGGTTGTTGGAAGGAGATGCCCTGGATGTATGTCTGACTGATACGCTGCAGGGAAACCCAGCAGATTTTATTAGGAAAAATACAGTCAGAAGGATCTTCCTTCCTTCCTTCCTTCCTTCCTTCCTTCCTTCCTTCCTTCCTTCCTTCCTTCCTTCCTTCCTTCCTTCCTTCCTTCCTTCCTTCCTTCCTTCCTTCCTTCCTTCCTTCCTTCCACTATGTTGGGAAGCAGGGTCCAAAATCTTACAAACAACCCAAGAAATGCATTGGTTACATTCTCCTTCCTTCCTTCCTTCCTTCCTTCCTTCCTTCCTTCCTTCCTTCCTTCCTTCCTTCCTTCCTTCCTTCCTTCCTTCCTTCCTTCCTTCCTTCCTTCCACTATGTTGGGAAGCAGGTTCCAAAATCTTACAAACAACCCAAGAAATGCATTGGTTACATTCTCCTTCCTTCCTTCCTTCCTTCCTTCCTTCCTTCCTTCCTTCCTTCCTTCCTTCCTTCCTTCCTTCCTTCCTTCCTTCCTTCCTTCCTTCCTTCCTTCCTTCCTTCCTTCCTTCCTTCCACTATGTTGGGAAGCAGGTTCCAAAATCTTACAAACAACCCAAGAAATGCATTGGTTACATTCTCCTTCCTTCCTTCCTTCCTTCCTTCCTTCCTTCCTTCCTTCCTTCCTTCCTTCCTTCCTTCCTTCCTTCCTTCCTTCCTTCCTTCCTTCCTTCCTTCCTTCCTTCCTTCCTTCCTTCCTTCCACTATGTTGGGAAGTAGGTTCCAAAATCTTACAAACAACCCAAGAAATGCATTGGTTACATTCTCCTTCCTTCCTTCCTTCCTTCCTTCCTTCCTTCCTTCCTTCCTTCCTTCCTTCCTTCCTTCCTTCCTTCCTTCCTTCCTTCCTTCCTTCCTTCCTTCCTTCCTTCCTTCCTTCCACTATGTTGGGAAGCAGGTTCCAAAATCTTACAAACAACCCAAGAAATGCATTGGTTACATTCTCCTTCCTTCCTTCCTTCCTTCCTTCCTTCCTTCCTTCCTTCCTTCCTTCCTTCCTTCCTTCCTTCCTTCCTTCCTTCCTTCCTTCCTTCCACTATGTTGGGAAGCAGGGTCCAAAATCTTACAAACAACCCAAGAAATGCATTGGTTACATTCTCCTTCCTTCCTTCCTTCCTTCCTTCCTTCCTTCCTTCCTTCCTTCCTTCCTTCCTTCCTTCCTTCCTTCCTTCCTTCCTTCCTTCCTTCCTTCCTTCCTTCCTTCCTTCTACTAAGTTGGGAAGCAGGGTCCAAAATCTTACAGACAACCCAAGAAATGCATCGGTGACATTCTCCTTCCAAGCGGCAGATACTTTTCTTTCCCTGGCCATGCAGGGGAGTTCAGTTGCTGTCTGCCTGTCTCGTTGACAGCTTCCAAGCGCTCCTTCTGCCGAGTGGCTTTCCCACTGCCTTATACTGAACAGAGTGACAGGAGGGCTATAATTGGAGGCGAGGGCACTGGATCTTTTACCAGCAGCCGCTCTTGGGAAGCTCGCAGCAGATTGGCCTGATGGACGTCCACATGTGTGCCCCTTCCCAGGGAGAAAGGCAGCCATAACTGATGACTCTGCAAGGAGGACCGAGTAGGCCGGCAGCTGGCTTTCCTCAGGGGTCCTTCTTGTAACACCCCCCACCAGCTCCCCACACTGGCAACATCCCTATTCTTGGGTCTACCCAGGCTCTGCCCCTAAATCTCCAGGAATTTGCTGACTCAGAGTTGGCAACCCTGTTTCCATCTTTTACCTCTTGGCCACTATGGATTATTTACCGATGTCAATGGCCTTTGATGCATGCCTGCTTCCTCGCAGTCACCCCACTGAGCTGAGTTAGAGCGGTTCCTCAGTGGAACAGGCTTCCTGGGGAGGTGGTAAGCTCTCCTTCCTGGAGGTTTTTAAGAAGAGGTTAGATGGCCATCTGTCAGCAATGCTGATTCTGTGACCTTAGGCAGATGATGAGAGGGAGGGAATCTTGGCAATCTTGTGGTCACTAGGGGAGGGGTGGGAGGTAGTTGTGAATTTCCTGCATTGTGCAGGGGGTTGGACTTGATGGCCCTGGTGGTCCCTTCCAACTCTATGATCTATGATTCTACGATTCTATGACTACTTTGGGGCTTTGCTTTGATTATGCTTACATATTCCAACCGTCAGAGGTCACCTCACTCTCCCCGTGCATTTCCCACACAATTTCTGGATGCTGGCTAAACATTAGAGTTGCCATGTCCAGGTTGGGGAATACTTGGAGATTTTTGGGGTGCAGCCTGAGGAGGGGGGTTTGGAAGGGGAGCGACTTCAATGTCATAGAGTCCAATGGCCAAAACGGCCATTTTCTCCAGGGGAACTGATCTCTATCAGCTGGAGATCAGTTGTAATAGCAGGAGATCTCTAGCCACCACCTGGAGGTTGGCAACCCTACTAAACACAAATCCAGAAACCGCAGGCAAAATGCAGGGAAACGTGTGGGGAGAGAGAGGTGATTTCTGACAGTCATAAAATACAAGCATAATCAAAGCAAAGTCCCAAGTAGTCGGCGGGGTGACCCTGAGGAAAGAGCCAGGCATAAGCAGCTTATGAATATTCCCAGAGCAGAAGGATCCTCCTTCCCTTTCACCTGGTGAAACCGGCTGCATCCAAGACATCTTGGTTTGTCGCACTAAGGCGTGGTTGTCAGGCTGCTATCTCGGTTTCGTTATTGCCTCTGTCTCTGTGCTGTATTGTCTGCCCCCCAAGGTCGCATACCTAGGCCTGGGAACTCAGCTCCTGGGAAACTGTATTCATGCGTGTAATCTCCCGCCTTGCCTGCCTTATAATATCTCCCAGCTAGTGAGCCTCTCAGAGCTGTCATTTTATTCGTTTGCACTGTATGCCTATTTGATCAGTAAAAACCATCTGTTTGGACTCTATATGACTTTGTGGTGATTTCTGGTTCTGTGGGCCAAGGGCTGACATTATGACAGCTCTCCCTCATCTTCACCGTTCTCCTAGCCAGGCTGAAGCCCAGGGGGGTTCGCCTGCCACTTGGATGGGAGCTGTGCAGCTCTCCAGGTGATCTACTACCCTGGAGCCCTTCTCAGAGGATCCTACTCTGTTACAAGACTTAATCGCTGAACTTTTCCGGACGACCCGAGAGGTTTGCCGCTTGAGGGGACTGGTACAGGCGCAGTGGCAATCTCTTACAGGACGTCTCTGGATGTTAACATCGGAGGATACTGATGCTCGTTTAGATCTTCAGGACTTGGATCAATTACTGGACGATGCCCGATTGGCGACTGAGGATTTACAAATATTAACTGGACTTTTGGATAATCTTATTTCTCGACAAACTCTTTCTACCATGGCGGGAGCCCCGCCGGAGGGTTTTTCCCTGATCCCGGATGCGGCCAGCTGCCAGGCTGAGGCCAAGCGAGTCGCTATTAGCACCGCTCTTCTCCTTGTGGAATGTACAAAGGACACCCCGGTAGCCACCTTGGCTCAAGTTTTGACCCCGACGTTTGGAGCCGAGGCATCCGCACTGGCGGTTCGAGTACAACCTCTGCTGGGCGGGGAACCTGACCCCATACTCTTGCTCCTCGAGACAGAACTTTTGCCGCGCATTACGGCAGAGGCTGCCCTAAGACTTGAGAACGCCAAAGTTCTTGCGGATCAGCAAGCCGCCGAAGCGGCTAGGGTCGCAAGAGAGAGAGAGGCGGCGGAAGCAGCCAGGGCGGCTGCAGCAAGGATTAGGAATCAGGCGAACGTGGACACGCGCCCCAAGGACTATGTACTGGGACTATCAGGTCTAACTTTTTCCCCGGCGTTTGTCCCGTCGCGTGCGACCCAACGCGCACGCCGTTTGGCTGACCGACGTCGAGACTCAGATGAGTCTGAAGACGAGGATTTATATGGGGATAGCTCTCAATGGGCCACGAGCTTCCGAACCAGTAAGCCTCATCTTACTGGTGGCCCAAGTGAGGAGGTTCATCTTTTACGAGCCCAGAATCGGGAGCTCTCCGACCGTGTTGATCAACTCCAGGAAGTAATGGAACTTATGCTTCAAGAGAACAGGCAATTACAACACACCCTGATAGCTCAGAGACAGCCCGTTCCGATACCGGGTCAGGGGGTACCCGTACAACCACCCGCTAATGTGCCTGCTCCACCCTTACCTCCTGGAGCTCCCGTTGCTCCTCCGCCCGGGCCACCCGTGCAACCACCTGCTAATGTGCCCGCTCCACCCTTGCCTCCTGGAGCTCCTGTTGCTCCTCCGCCCGGACCACCCGTGCAACCGGGTCAACCCGCGCCCGGCCCTTGGAAGCAACTCAAATTGAGGACTACGTATGACGGATCTCTTGAGACTTTGCCTTGTTTCTTGCATCAAGTGGACAGTTATATGCGAGAACAAGGTCAACTTTTCCCCACGGAAGATAGCCGGGTGCGCTACGTAGCTTCCCTCCTGACAGGCAAAGCGGCTGACTGGATGGTCCTCCAGTTTGACACCCGCTCTCGTGCGATTCGTTCCCTCAACAACTTCATGACTGCCCTGAGAAGGAGGTTTGAGGACCCCTTCCTGGGGGAAAGAGCCAAAACGGAACTCTTACAATTAAAACAAGGCTCTGCTACAGTTCGGGAATTTGCCGATGAATTTCAGCGACTGGCAAGTAAAATTGTAGGTTGGCCCGAGACCACCCTAATCCATCATTTCAGGGAAGCCTTGCATCCTGACATTCTGAACTGGTCTTACATGCGGGGCGATCCCGATACCCTCGAAGGCTGGATCCTATTAGCCGAGGAAGTGGAAAGCCGCCGCCGATTTATTTCTCTCGTCCGTCAAAAACACAAGGAGAAGGGCACCCAAAAACCTCAACCCAAGGCACCACTGCTCGTCCCACGAAATCCCCCACGTCCGCTCCAGGAACGTGAAGCCCGATTTCAGAGGGGTGCCTGTCTTACATGCGGAGAAATGGGCCACTTTGCGGCCGTTTGCCCACGCCGCCAGGAATTATTTCGTCCCAGCACGACAACCCGCGCCCGAGGTCGTCCACCACGCAGAGGCACCGCGGCCACCCGCAGCGCAGCTCCGGGAAGGCCCACACCCTCTGCACTCCATGCCGGGGACCCAGCCTCCCTGCCTGCTTCCAACGACCCCGCCGGGTCTCGGATTACAAGTGCCCCATTGGGGGACAGCTTTCCCTCTTCGGATGAGGAAAACCCTTGGATTTCTCCAGCCTTAAACCTGGAATCTCCCCTCGACTTGTCAAAAAACGGCTCCGGTCTGTGGTGAATGGAGCATCTCCACAGACCTCTCAGGATCTTCCTATCAAACCGAATGCTCCTACCAAAATCAAAGAAGTGGACTCCACCGTCTACGTGGATGCAGTTTTACAACAACTTAACGGAGGTCCACAAATCCCCGTCAAAGCACTAATTGACTCCGGTTGCTGTCGCACTCTCATAAGTGAAGCCACGTTTGCTGCACTCAGAGCCGACTCAGAGGCTTTACCCGCCCCCGTCCAATTTGCTCAAATGGACGGGAGCCAATTCCAGGGGGGTCCAGTTGATCACCGCACCATAGGGGTGGCAATGGGAATTGGTTCCCACTGGGAACAAATAGACTTCACTATAGCCCCTATCCGATTTGAAGTGGTCTTGGGAATTAACTGGATTAAAGGACATAGTCCCAGTATTGATTGGGAAACAAACACTATCTCTTTCGCTAGTCCCACCTGCGACCAGCATCGGCAAAACTTTGCTCTGCCATTTCCGCCCGTTCCAGCATTAACCTCTACTGCCCCAGTACCACCAGCTCTACCCGCTGTATACCGGGACTTTGAAGATGTCTTCGACCTTAGGGAATGTGATGCCTTACCCCCCCACCGGGCCTCAGACTGTGCGATTGAAGTAGTAAAGGACTGCACATTAACCAAAAGTAAGATTTACCCTATGAGCGCTTCCGAGCGCACTGTCCTCCGGGACTTTTTGGACAAAAACCTCGCCAGAGGGTTCATTCGCCCTTCGAATGCCCCAAACTCGGCCCCCGCGTTTTTCGTCCGGAAAAAAGAGGGCGACCTTCGCCTATGCATTGACTTCAGAAAGCTCAATGCGGTTACCCAGACCAACGCCTATCCTATCCCATTAATATCGGATATTTTGGGACAATTACAGGAAGGCCGTGTGTTCTCTAAATTAGACTTGGTGGAAGCCTACTACCGAGTCCGTATCCGCGAAGGAGATGAACACCTCACTGCCTTCTCTAGCTGTTTCGGAATGTATGAATTCCTTGTAATGCCATTCGGATTAAAAGGGGCCCCGGGGGTCTTCATGCAACTCATCAATGAAATCCTACATGACCTTCTATATCGCGGGGTGGTGGTCTACTTAGATGACATTCTCATTTATTCGAAAACTATGGACGAGCATGTGACTCTGGTCAGAGAAGTTCTACAACGTCTGCGTAACCATCAACTGTTCGCTAAACTAGCTAAGTGTGAATTTCACCAAAGCAAACTCACGTTTTTGGGATACATCATCTCCCACCAAGGTCTTCGCATGGACCCCGCCAAGGTCCAAGCCGTTCTCGATTGGACTCCCCCCACCAACCGTAAGCAAGTACAGCAATTTCTGGGATTTGCAAACTTCTATCGGGGATTCATCCCTAACTTCGCCCAAGTGGCCCTACCCATTACGGACCTGCTGAAAACTAAGGGAAAAGTAAGCTCGGCTGCCTTGCCCTCCGCAAAAATCCTATGGACTGAGCAATGTCAAGCCGCCTTTCTGGCCCTCAAACGCCTCTTCACTTCGGAGCCGGTGCTACGGCACCCAGACCCAAATCGAATGTTCATTGTGCAAGTCGATGCTTCCGATGTAGCCATGGGAGGGGCTCTCCTCCAGCAAGGACCGGACGGTCTTCTTCACCCTTGCGCTTACTTTTCAAAAAAATTTGCGCACGCTCAATTAAACTGGCCCATCTGGGAGAAAGAGGCCTCTGCAGTTCATCATGCACTGACTTTATGGCGGCAATTCTTGGAAGGGTCTAAAGTACCCTTTGAAGTTTGGACCGATCACAAAAATCTAGCTGCCCTCACGGGGTCCCATAAGCTATCGGCGAAACAACAACGGTGGGCGGAGTTCTTTGCTCAGTTCCGTTTCACCCTGAAGCACGTCCCTGGGAAGCAGAACGTTCTCGCGGATGCCCTCTCCCGTTTACCACAATATCCGGTAAAACTCGAAAGACCCACCAACTCTCTGTTCACCCCTATGCAACGTGGGGCCCTACCTATGCTGGCTGTGCAAACCCGATCCCAGCATCAGCACACCTTCCCTAACTCGCAAGCTCCGCCAGCCCAACCGGCTGCCCAGCCGCCACCGCAACAGATCGGAGTTCCCGCCCCTCCTACCCCTCCGACCGCTCAGCCGCCTGCAGTCTGCGCGCCGCCGCACGTAAGCACTAGCCCTATAACTGTTTCTCAGATCTCCATGACCGACGGGGGGGCTCCCTCCAAAATCCCCATCTCCGAATCCTTTTTAACTGTCCTTCGGGACCAGTGCCTTTTAGAACGTTCCGCTCATACCCTACCTCCTGGTGTTTTGGAACAAGGGGGGTCCTGGTACAAAGACTCAAAATTGTATGTACCCAAAGCTCTCCGGAAAGACGTTTTACATTTAGCTCATGGAGCCAAAACAGCTGGGCACTTTGGGTTTCTGAAGACCCTTCACTTATTGCGCAGACAGTTCTGGTGGGGGGGAATGCGTTCCGACATTGACTCCTTCATCCGCAGCTGTCCCGTTTGTGCCGCTGCGAAACGATCGCAGGGCAAACCCCCGGGACTGCTACAACCTCTTGAAACGCCCAGCAGACCTTGGGAAGTGATTGCTATGGACTTCATGACTGATCTCCCTCTCAGTGGGGGTAAAACTGTGTTGTGGGTTGTTACTGATTTGTTTTCTAAGCAAATACATTTGATTCCATGCGCAGGGATCCCCTCTGCTCAGAAACTGCCCCTCCTCTTCGTGACGCATATCTTTCGTTTACATTCGTTTCCGCGTAAAATAATTTGTGACCGCGGAAGTGGTTTCGTTTCTAAGTTTTGGAAAGCTTTCCTCAAGTTGGTGGGGGTGGAACAGGGATTGTCTAGTGCATACCATCCTCAAACTGATGGTCAAACTGAACGTGTCAATGCTGTACTTGAATGTTATTTGCGTTGTTATGTTAACTACCACCAGGATAACTGGGTGGAACTGTTACCTTTAGCAGAATATGCCTACAATAATGCCATGCATCAATCCACAGGTTTTAGCCCGTTTTTTGCTGTGTATGGACAAGATTTCAGTCCCATCGCTCCTACAGATGATGTAGAGGGGGAGGGGAACCCCGACATTGCCTCCTGGGCACACGCCCTCCGTACCACTTGGCCCTGGCTCGTTAGCAACCTCGACCGGGCCAAACGTAAATACAAAGCGCAAGCTGACAAACATCGCTCCCCCGGGGGTGATCTGCAAGTGGGTGCTTTGGTTTACCTTTCCACCAAAAATCTCCGTTCCACCCAACCGTGCCATAAGCTCAGCGCCAAATTCATTGGCCCTTTCCCCATTACTCGGGTCATAAACCCTGTCACAGTGGAACTGGCTCTCCCCAAATCCTTGAGGCGTGTGCATCCTGTTTTCCACATAAGCCTCCTCAAACCCCATGTTGCTTCTCCACGGTGGCATCCGGACCCACCGCCTGCGCAACCCATCATGGTGGGGGGGGAAGAACACTTCGAAGTCTCCAAGATCCTTGACTCCCGTATTCACCATGGCAATCTGCAATATCTAGTTCGTTGGAAACATTTCCCCCCTGCCTATGACGAATGGGTGCGCGCACGGGATGTTTCCGCCCCCGACCTCGTCGACGCCTTTCACATTGCTTACCCGAACAGGCCAGCCCCCTTGCGAACTGGGAGGGGGCCTTGAGGGGAGCAGAATGTCAGGCTGCTATCTCGGTTTCGTTATTGCCTCTGTCTCTGTGCTGTATTGTCTGCCCCCCAAGGTCGCATACCTAGGCCTGGGAACTCAGCTCCTGGGAAACTGTATTCATGCGTGTAATCTCCCGCCTTGCCTGCCTTATAATATCTCCCAGCTAGTGAGCCTCTCAGAGCTGTCATTTTATTCGTTTGCACTGTATGCCTATTTGATCAGTAAAAACCATCTGTTTGGACTCTATATGACTTTGTGGTGATTTCTGGTTCTGTGGGCCAAGGGCTGACAGTGGTATTTGTATTCCAATATAGGCATTTTCCTTTTTACTGTCTGATCTGGCTGACGCATCCCTCACCTCCTGGAGTTACATTTCCCATCTAAACAGAATTAGAATGAATGGGAAAGGCGCTGTGCTAAATCGGGACTGACCGTGCTACGTGCACCCAATGAAAGAAGCCCATTCATTGCAGGAATACACTTTGTTGTTTTTTAAGGTGCCGCCGGACTTCTGTTTTACTTGGATGCCACAGGCTAGCACGGCTACCTATCTGGGAGTTCCCAAGGAGCTGGAATCACACCAGCCCCCAAAGTGCTTCCTTTAGCAGCTAACCCCTATGCCGTCTTAAGTCCAAGGTGTGGCAGGCTATCTGGAGAGACCGAGGTTCACAGGCACTGTTCCCATTCCACAAGCAAATCTGAACAGGCATACTAAGAATTTTTGCCTGATCCAGTGAAATCAATGGACCCTGGGAACGAAGGCCTTTTATGCAGGGATGTTTCCCCGTTTCCCAACCGTCAGAGTAAGGTTGCCAGGCCCCTCTTTGCCACTGGCGGGAGGTTTTTGGGGTGGAGCCTGAGGAGGGCAGGGTTAGGAAGGGGAGGGACTTCGATGCCATAGAGTCCAATTGCCAAAGCGGCCCTTTTCTCCAGGTGAACTGATCTCTATCAGCTGGAGATCAGTTGTAATAGCAGGAGATAACCAGCTACTACCTGGGGGTTGGCAACCAGAGGTTGCCTCACCCTCCCCGTGTGTTTTGTCCATGTTTTCCCGATGCTGCTAGAGCCAGAATCTTGAAACTGTGAGCAAAGCACGGTGGGGAGAGCGAGGCAACCTCTCACAGTCAGAAAAGGCCTGCAGAATCAAAAGGAAGCCCCGAAGCAGTCAGCGGGGGTGACCCTAGGGAAATGTCCCTGCAAAAAGGGCCTCTGTACTTGTGCAGTTGGACATACGTGGTTTAATAAAGCACGAGGGTGTTTCGGGCTGATAAGTTGACAAGGAAAAAAAGGACATGAAAAGCCGGCGGCTTTTGTACATGCTAAAGCAACAATGAAAGAGAAGGTCCCCTTTCCGTCTCTCCGGTGTTCCTTTCTTCCAGTTACAAAAAGCTCTAATGGAGGCCCTCGCAGACCGGCGGCTGGGGAGGGGGGGCATTGTGCAACGCAGGGCAGTGGGAGGGCTAAGGAGGTCCCCTGGCATGCTGCCCGCCCCATCCCCTCCTGCTTCAGCAGCTGTGCTGACTCTTCAGCCGGGCCCTTCGACTCTCCCCGTGGCTTTGTCTGGACCCTTGAGTGCCTCTGGGTCCATCAGCTACCAGAAAGGGCACCCCTTCCTTTACCCAGCGACACGCGCGCATCTGTTTGGCTTGAGCCTCTGCTATTGGACGGTGGCCGCCACCGAGACTGCTTCTCCTCCTGTTGAGGTGTGGGGGAGGGGCTATGACTCAGAGGTAGAGCTTCTGCTTGGCATGCAGAAGGTCCCAGGTTCAATCCCCAGTGGCATCTCCAGTTAAAGGGACCAGGCAAGTAGGTGATGTGAAAGACCCCTGCCCTGAGACCCTGGAGAGCCGCTGCCGGACTGAGTAGACAATACTGACTTGGATGGACCAAGATCAGTGGTTGGCAAACTCATTAGTCAACAGAGCCAAATATCAACAGTACAACGATTGAGATTTCTTTTGAGAGCCAAATTTCTTAAACTTAAACTAGATAGGTAGGTATACTGTTTATTAACTTAATAAACTTTAATTAAAGTTTTAAGTCTTAATTAAACTATACGTACACTGAATAAAACTTGATATCATACTTAATAATGTGTGTGTGTGGGGGGGTCTTTCTTTCCCCCTCCCCCAAAAGGACTCCCCAAAGACAGCTGCATCTCCTTCTCCCCCCACCCCACTACTCACTGCTTCCCACCCGGCCCAACGCGGCATTAGGGGAATGCCCTCCAGAAGGGCGCTGGAGCAGGAGCCCCCCGCCCCTGCAAGTTGGTCGGGTTTCAGATCAGGCCCCCCCTTTGGAGCTCCTCGTCCGCCCCCCCCCTCTGCCAACTCGGGCTGCAGAAGGGTACGATGGAAAACACACACACCCCAGCCTCAAACACTTCGAGATCAGGCCATTTATGCCTGGGAGGTTTTGCCTTGGATTCGCCGCTCTCTGGATGCACGTTTCCCCCCTCCGAATTCTCAAAACTCTCCATGGGGGGCTTATTGTTGAGTTTTCAGAATTTGGAGGGGGAAAGTTTGCATCTAGAGAATGGCCAATCCAAGGCGAAACCTCCCAGGCATAACACACATTGGGAGGAAGGCAGCCTCCGGGTTTCAGGCGGGGACTGTTGGGGGGGGGTTGTATGGAGAGGAGAGGCAGCTACCCGGGCGGCGGCCCTGGGCAGCCTTGAGTCGCGGAGGAACTGGGCAGAGAACAAGGAACATGTTGAAAACTGGGGAAGGGGGCTGTCTTTTGGGGAAATAAAAGAGAAGGGGTAGAGGAAGCGTGTGTGGAAGGGAGAGAGGGAGACGGGGGTGGGCAGCGAAGCTCTTCCTCGATGCCCCAGCCCTCTGGGCGGCGGGAGAGGGAAAGCCGCAGCCTCCGTCTCTTCTGCTGGCCCGTTTCCCCATCGCCCCATCCCTGTTTTTTCTCGGTTCCTGGAAAGAGAATGCTTAATCCGCCCCAAAAAAGCGGCGGCCCTTGTCCTTTCGGAGCGGGTCCGCTTTCCGGTTGGGCGGACGCAGAAAAGGGCGAGAGGTCTCTCTGGCGGCGACTTATCTTCCCCTGGCGTCGGGAGCGAGTCGAGCGAGGGAGCCTCTGCGGGTCACCGGCCAGACGGGCCCTCCCCACGGCTGGGAGCCCAGCTGCTCGGGAACCCCGGGAGCGGGCTGGAAAGGCAGGCCGGGGGGCGCCGAGTTGAGGAAGAGTCGGGGGATCGCAGAGGGAGGCTGGCCTGGCTGGGTGGGGGTTTCCCCCCTTCCCGGGCGGGGGGAGGAGGAGGAGGTCTGGGGCTCCTTGGCCATTGATGCACGGGAGGTTTTGCCTTGGGTTTGCACATTTCCAGATGAACATTTTCCCCATTCAAATTCTCAAAACTCAACAGTAAGCGCCCCATGCAGAATTTTGAGAATTCGGATGGGGGAAATGTGCATCTAGAGAGGGGCAAATTCAAAGTAAAACCTCCCATGCCTAAATGGGCAGCTTTTCTCCCCACTGGCTTCCTTCGCCCTCCCCCCCCCCTGAGCTCCTTTCTGCCGGCGATGGATCAATCAGCCGCTATCAGTGCCCGCCATTGCGATCCCGCCGCTATTGACACTCAGCGGCTCCGAAAAGCCGCTTTGATAGACTGGCCCAATTGACGGCATGATTGAGCTGTCAGTGCTCCCTGCCACTGGCCCAGCCCGGGCTCCGAGGGCCACCGCCCAGCCGAGCCTCCAGGATGAGCCCTCCCCAGCCCCGCAGAGGGAAGCGACGGGCTGCTGCCGAGTGGGAAGGCCGCCCTGGCCCGCCCATCCCAGAGGAGTCCCAGCCAGCCCACCGGGCCCCCGCCTCCCCTTGCCAGAGGAGCCCAGACAGGCCATCTCTTGGAAGGGGTCCCCTCCTTTCCCCTGATCCCAGCAGCCGGCCTAGCCTGATCCGGGCCCTACCCCTCTGCGATGCGCAAGGCCTCGCCGGCCTCGCCGCAGCAGCCAATGGTGGGCCGCAGCGCGGCACACTCACCTCTCCAATTGGCCACGGGCCAAAGCGAGCACTCTCCCCCCGCCCCCTCCCACTCGTGCCCGCTCAGGAGCCGGGAATGGAGGGCATTTCCAGCCCCCCGAGCAAGTTTGGTGGGAGCAGCAGAAGTGGAGCCAAGCGGGCGCCGGATTGGCAGAGCCACACTCAACGGGCCAAAGAACCGCATGCGGCTCGCGAGCCGCAGTTTGCCGACCACTGACCTAGATGGTCTGATTCAGTATAAGGCAGCTTCGTGTGTTCATGTGCTCAACTCCACTTAACAAATCTGCCAATGGGAACTTCAGGCTAAAGCAGAGGTGTCAAATAGGGTTGCCAGATCCTCCCTCTCTACCGACAGGAAGTTTTTAGAGGTGGAGCTGGGTGGCTGTGCACATCCACCGCCACACACTACATGCTTGCATCACTGCTGGTTTACTCCCAGAAGTGCCGCATCGCGATGGGATGCTTTACCACTGAAACCCACGTAAAGCGTCCCATCGCGATGCGGCACTTCCAGGAGTAAACCTGGCAGTGACGTGAGCACGTTGCACGTGGCTGTGCATGCGCGGCTGCTACTGCAAGCAGCCTGCTGGATTGGCGGGTGATTGCCATCCGGTTCCAGCAACCTGGCAACCCAAGTGTCAAACTAAGGCCTGCAGGCCGGATCCGGCCCCTTGAGAGCTCTTATTCAGCCTGCAAGCCAGCCAAGGCAGCCAACCCCTCCAACACTCAATCTGGGCTGGCAACACATGGCCAGGCCCGATCAAGTGACATTGATTTCATATGCAGCCCTCATAACAACTGAGTTCGACACCCTCGGGCTAAAGCCTTTGCAGAACCCAGTTGAGGGTTTCCAAGCACCCCAAAGGATCAGGCGCAGCATCTGATGGGTTTCTTCTTCTTGCCCTACTCAGACAGGGGCTGGAAAGGTTCTCCACAGCCTGGCCCTGCAGAATTTGCTCTCAGCAAATGTTCCAGGCAGGACTCCAGCTGGACTTTATGTTTGCCCTAAGAAACCTCCCCTTGCCTTGGTCTGCCTCTTATCTAACACTCTTATCTAGCTGCCTTCCATATGAATCACAGCGCCAGGAACATGGGAGGCCATGCTCTTTGATTGGCTTCTGAAGGGCGGTTGCCACCCAGAACGCCACACACCACACTTCGGTCCAGCCCCCCCACCCCCGATGATGAAACGCGCTATTTATTAAATGACTCAATCGAGACAATCATGCGTGTTACTCATGGGCACATTTTTGGACTATTATTTTTAAGGATGACTTTGGCCCCACCGTTCACATCGCCACCTGATGGGTATGGAAATGCGGTGGGTTTTATGGGCTTGAATCACCCTTGGGGGCTGGCCAACCGCTGAACATAATCTGCTGTCATTTTGCAGCCTCTGAAGGGCTGCCAGCGGCCGAGCAGCGTGTAAAAATAGCCGATGAGTGCCTGTCTGTCACTTGATACTTGCACGGCCGATCCAGCGCTTCTGTTTGCCTCTTCCCCACTATCTTCGACACTTGGGTCTCTCCTTCCCAGAGATATATTGAAGCACGTTTCACTGAGTTTGGTTTCCTTGCTCTCTTTGTTTCACCTGTCTGTGCAGGTGGGGGGGGCAATGGTTTGGCTCCTTCGGCATTGAGGATCAGGACCCTCCTTCATCAGAAGCCAAGTTCACAGAGTATATGGCTTACAGGAAGTCTGCGCAGTAAACGGAACGGCTGTGAAATGAAATGGACAGGGGAGTTGGCTCCGCTGAAGAGAGCAACAGGGCCTTCTGTCTCTGATCCGAAAACCTGGATACAGGAGGTGAGCAGGTGGGAAAGAAATCGCCAGGCATTGGAAGCGGGGAGTGCCTGGCGAGCAGTTCTTATTTTTTCCCCCATTAACCAAAGGCGGGCAGACCTCTGAGTTCATCTTGTCCAGGTGTGCAACCGAAAACCTGGCCGCCACTTGGAAACCTGACCCCTCCCTAAATTACTCCAACCAATAATGTAATCAAATCAGAATGAAAGATTTGCAATCCTATGCAAGCAAGACCACGAGGCAGGAAAGCCTTCTTGGGTCTGTTCGTTTCGTTCAGGTATATCAATAGAAAGTCTTCCCCAAGGCCTGGACGTTTCCTGCCCAGTGGTCGAGAGAGCTCCTCTGCGCAAAGAGCTCTGTTTGCTTACACCCGGTTGTAATGAGCGAGACAATGAGCGGTTCCGTCTGATTTAGAAAATCCAAGCGGCTGTAATTATCAGAACGGTGCATGTACGGATTTATTTGTAATCTGAGCGGGAGAAAGATTTGGCTTCTTCTGGCAGGGAAGCGAGCGACAAGCGAAATGGCAGCTGAGAGGTTTTATTTTTGTATGGCTACAACTCTGGCTCTCATTCCTATAGACCAGTGGTTCCCAACCTTTTTTTGACCGGGGACCACTAGGACTTTTTTGTTCAGTGCAGGGACCCCAAGGTTCAAAATAAAAATTCCGAGAATTTGAAAATAAACTTTAATCATAACTGTTAGTTAAACATTAAACTTAGAATAATATTTGAATATATATATTTTTTTATAATAGAGAACTTTTAATTGAAAATATTAATTTATTATGGGTTTATAACTTTGTTTCACGGACCTTAATTTAGTTCTCGCAGACCCCTGGGGTCCACGGACCCCTGGTTGGGAACCAGTGCTATAGACAGATTTAGCGTCTCCACAGGATTGCTTAGCGTTATTGTCCTAAACCAGTGGTTCCCAACCTTTTTTTGACCAGGGACCACTAGGACTTTTTTGTTCGGTGCAGGGACCCCAAGGTTCAAAATAAAAATTCAGAGAATTTGAAAATAAATTTTAATCATAACTGTTAGTTAAGCATTAAACTTAGAATAATATTTGAATATGTTTTTTATAATAGAAAACTTTTAATTGCAAAGATTAATTTATTATGGGTTTATAACTTTGTTTCGCGGACCTTAATTTAGTTCTCGCGGACCCCTGGGGGTCCGTGGACCCCGGTTGGGAACCAGTGTCCTAAGCTATCCTGAAAGAAAGACTGGAAAGAGATATGGGCCAGGGTGGTGGTAGTTGTTTTTATTTCATTGACCCAGGAATAATGTAAGACAATCCCCTGTTTTTCCTCACGACAGAGGCCCACAAAACGTTCACTGTAGATTGGAGTCCAGTAGCACCAACAAGATTGGGAGAAGGGGTATGAGCTTTCGAGAGCCAAACCTCCCTTCGTCAGATACAAGTAGGAATGGAGATCCCTGAGTCCTTCCATCCCAGTCAGAAGGCGGGAGGAGTGTCACAAAGAAGGAACTCAGGATGCCAAAGTACAAAGCACATTGTTATCAGCTTGATTAGAACAGAGGGGAAATGCTTAAGGGCTCGGGTTGCCACCTGCAGGTGGGGAAATACCTGCGGGTTTGGGGGTGGAGCCTGGGAAAGGTGGAGTTTAGGGAAGGGAGGGACCTCAGCAGGGTACAAGAGTCCACCTTCCAAGGCAGCCATTTTATTCAGGGAAACTGATCTCCATAGTCTGGGGAACAGTCGCCATTCCGGGAGATCTCCCGACTTCCCCTGGAGGTTGGCTGCCCTGTTAAGGGCAAAACATTAGCATCTAGCTGTTCTGCCACAGAACAACACAGGCTGCCCTCTGGAACAACCTCCACTCTGTACCCAGCGGGCAGGCTTTACAACAGACAGGTGCCGGGCCAGGGTTGGCAGGTGCTGTGAGGGTTGGACCCCGATGCTCCAGGGAAGGAGCCTGGGAGCTGAATGGCGCTGCCTGATAGGTCCGGGGAGGGGAGGGTTGCCAGCTTCAAGTTGGGAAGTACCTGGAGATATTAGGGTTGGACTCTGAGGTGGGTGGGGTTTGGGGAGGGGACTGCATCTAGGGTTGCCAGCTCTGGATTAGGAAATACCTGGAGATTTTGGGGGTGGAGCCTGAGGAGGAAGGAGTTTGGTGAGGGAAGGGACTTCAGCAGGGTATAATGCCATAGAGTCCACCTTCCAAAGAAGCCATTTTCTCCAGGGGAACTCATCTCTGCCGCCTGGAGATCAGATGTAAACCCAGGAGATCTCCAGCCGCCACCTGGAGGTTGGCAACTTGGCAACACTAGGGGAGGAGGTCCACCTATTGATGCCCAGGGTTGGTACTTGGTGAGGCTCGATGGCATGCGGTGGGCCAGGGAGGCAAAACTTGGTTGTGCCGGTTGTGTCTCAAGGTGGGCCCTGATGAATGAAGGAGACAGTTGACGTGAACAGTTCTCAAAGCAATAAGAACATAGATTATCCCTTATCCAGAGATTCTTCATTCTTCCCCTGGGGACCCTGAGAAAGAGCCCCAAAATTCTAGTTCTGTCCAGTTCTAGCAAGATGATTCACGGATTGGAGGCAGGCGCGGAATGAGCAGGGCAGAATCCAACAACGAAGGCAGGAGCCTAATCTGGAGATGAGAGATTTCTGCAAGAGGGAGGGGAACAGGCCCCAAAAAGCAGGAGCGTAGCAGTCGGCTACGGTCATGGCCAAACCCCAAGCCACTTCCAAGAAGATATTGAACCAGCAAAGACTGGGAGGACAGCGTGGTGTAGTGGTTTGGAGCAGTGAGTGGACTCTAATCTGGAGAACTGAGTTCGATTCCCCACTATTCCACATGAGTGGCAGACTAATCTGGTGAACCGGGTTGGAGTCCCCACTCCTCCGCATGAACAATGGACTCTAATCTGGAGAACTGGGATTGATTCCCCACTCCTCCACATGAGTGGAGGGCTCTAATCTGGTGAACCGGGTTGCTTTCCCCACTCTTACACATTAAGTCTGCTGGGTGACCTTGGGCTAGTCACAGTTCTCTCCGAATTCTCTCAGCCCCACCTACCTCACAAGGTGGCTATTGCAGGGAGGGGAAGGTAAGGTGATTATAAGATGGTTTGGGACTCCTTAAAGGTAGAGAAAACCAGGATATAAAAACCAACTCTTCTTCTTCAGCTGCAGGATTGTGTAGAGAACTGAGAGACCCTCCCTTTCTTGTAGCCAGGGGTATGTAGGTCCTCGATCGTGCACAGATCTAGAGTTAGGTATTCAACCCTGCCAAGGTCTACAGAGTTGTATCTTCCTCCTGAGAGAAGCTGGAGCGTGGGCGGCCTTGAGTTGCCAACTTTGGTTCTGGGCCAGGTAGGGTTGCCAACCTTCAAGTGGTGGCTGCAGATCTCCCGCTATTACAACTGATCTCCAAGATCAGTTCACCTGGAGAAAATGGTCGCTTCGGCATTTGGACTCTATGGCATTGAAGTCCCTTCCCTCTCCAAACCCTCCACAGACTCCACCCCCAAAGCCTCCAGGTATTTCTCAACCCAGAGTTGGCAATCCCAGGGCCGGGGCTGCCGGCTCCTCTTTCCCATCACTGCTCCTGCGCCTGTTGGGGAAAAGATAATGGGGGTGGGGAAACAGCATTGGCAAGGTGCAACATCACTTCCAGAGGAAACCTGTAAGTGATACCAGTCCTCTCTAGGAATGGACAGAAACGCTATGGTTTCAACCATCAAATTCCCAGCAATTCCTAGAGAGGTGTGATGTCACATCTGGGTTTCTTCATCAGCCATTGCCAACAGGGTCACTGTGTCCCCCGTCAGTCACCACCGAGGCAACCCTGGTTCTGGCCTTCTTCCTTATCCATTCCTGGGGCCCAGAGGATACTCTGGAGGTCTAGGAGATGCACGGGTCTACTCAGGAGTTTCATGGTATGCTGGTTCTAAGGGAACCTGCTGTTGGAGAAGAAGAAGAAGAGTTGGTTTTTATACCCTGCTTTTCTCTACCTTTAAGGGGTCTCAAACCGGCTTACAATTGCCCTCCCTTTAGGGTTGCCAGCTCCAGGTTGGGAAATACCTGGAGATTTTGGGGGTGGAGCTTAAGGAGGGTGGGGTTTGGGGAGGGACCTCAATGGGTTGTAATGCCATAGAGTCCACCTTCCAAAGCGGCCATTTTCTCCAGGTGAACAACTCTCTGTCAGCTGGACATCAGTTCTAATAGCTGGAGATCTCCAGCCCCCACCTGGAGGTTGGCAACCCTTCCTCCCCTCCTCTCCACACCACAGGAAACCTGTGAGGTAGGTGGGGCTGAGAGAATTCAGAGAGAACTGTGACTGGCCCAAGGTCACCCAGTAGACTGTATGTGGAGGAGTGAGGGAACCAACCCGGTTCTCCAGATTAGAGTCCGCCACTCTTAACTACCACACCGCACTGGGCAGGGGAATCTTCCTCGAAGCCTTCTGGACTGCACCCAGCTTTGGTAGGGTTGCCAGCTCCAGGTTGGGAAATACCTGGGATTTTGGGGGAGGATCCTGGGGAGGGTGGGGTTTGGGGAAGGGAGGGACTTCATTGCCATAGAGTCCAATTGCCAAAGGGGCAATTCTCTCCAGGGGAACTGATCTCTATCGCCAGGAGATCAGTTGTAATAGCAGGAGATCTCTAGCCACCACCTGGAGACTGGCAACCCTAACTCTATGGCATTATACCCCACCGAAGCCCCTCCCCTCTCTAAACCCCAACCTCCTCAGGCTCCTCCCCCACTGATGATGGCACCCCCTGCCCACTCCCTTGCTAGGTGTGCACCACCCATGCTCCTGCTGCCCATGCTGCCTAGTGCCACTGGAAAAGTTCTGCAGGCAGCTGTGAGGGTGGGCCGAGGGAGGGCTGGTGAGCAGACAGGTGAGGACACACAAGCAGGTGGGAGGGCATGCCAGTGGGCGGGAGGGCATGAGTGCCTCGCAGGGCCATGACTAGGGGGGGTTGAGGGGGGCAGCTGCAGGCAAACTGCCTCTCCTAAATGAGCCTCTGTGCTGGGTAGGAGAGGCAGTTCCGCCGCCCTCTCTGCATGCCACGTGGGTGGCAGCTCCCCCCCCCTCAACCCCCTACCTACTGCCCTGGTGCCTCGTGGGGCCTGGACACCTCCCAGAATCACAACAGATCTCCAGACTACAGATCAGTTCCCCTGGAGAAACTGGCTGCTTCGGAGGGTGGACTCTATGGCAGGGGTGTTGAATGCATTTCTTACGAGGGCCAGATATGACATAAACGCCACCTGGTCTGGCCGGGCCATGCCTCGCCAGCCCAGACTGAGAGTGGGTGGTGGTGGCTGCCTCGGCCAGCCAGCCTGCAGCTGGCTTGCTAGCCCAGATCAGAACCGGTGGTAGGGAGGTGGCTGCCTCAGCTGGCTCTTGGGCCAGATAAAAGCTCTCAAGGGGCTGGATTTGGCCCCCGGGCCGTATGTTTGACACCCCTGCTCTAAGGTATTATAGTGCCTGGAGGTTGTCAACCCTAAGCTGGCCCTTTATGTGAACCCCAGCCTCTGTGCTGGAACTGAAGGCATTCTACAGTCACGCACAGAGCAGGTGCTCTTTCACCATTATGAATTCCGTATTTCACTTTGAAACTCACACATTTTGTTTCTGTGTTTATGTAGTGCTTGAAATAGAGAGCCGGCGTAAAGGGTGGAGTCGACTGGGTCCCTGGATTTTTAAAAGGGCTGGAAAAGGAAGAAGGCAAACGAGCAAATTCAGGGACAAACTCGCCTATAATAAACGCATGATAAGTGGGTGGACACACTTCTGGGGTCAAGATAAACCTTTCAGCGTCCATCTCTTTCTTTGGTTCCCAGACCAGTCCGTCCCACTGGAGAGGGTCTCGGTCTGACATTAATTCCAAAAGTTTAATTTCCCCAAAGGCTGTGATCTGTTGCTTTAATTACTCCCCTTTGTTCCCTAGGAAGGAAGTGTCCGGTAATTAGCCATATACTACCATACGTGGGTTCACCGACTCTTTCTGCTATGGGAACGGTGAGATCAGAGGTCTCCAATTTCACATACAACTTGTTATAAATGGGCAGGTGACAAATGCTGCCTGCTTGCTTCCTCACTGATGGAGGAAGGGCCAAGCGTGCCCAAGTCAGATGCCAGGAGAGTGGTCTCTGTGAAGGGTTTACACTCGGGAACTGGTTGTATAAATCTGGTGAGGGGCTGTGGCTCAGTGGTAGAGCACCTGCTTCGCATGCAAAATGTCCCAGGTTCAATCCCCGGCAATTCCAGTTACAGGGATTAGGCAAGTAGGTGATGTGAAAGACCCCTGACTGAGACCCTGGAGAGCCGCTGCCGGTCTGAGTAGACAATACTGACTTTATGGACCAAGGGGGGTCTGATTCAGTAGAAGGTAGCTTCATGGGTTCATGGGTTCAACCTCCAGGTGGTGGCTGGAAATCTCCCATTATTACATTTGATCTCCAGGCAACAGAGATCAGTTCACCTGGAGAAAATGGTCCCCTTGGAAGGTGGACTCTATGACTTCATAACCCATCGAAGTCCTTCCCCTCCCCAAACCCCGCCCTTCTCAGGTATTTCCCAACCCGGCACTAGTGACCCTATGTGTGTGCATATGTGCATGAGGTAGGGTTGCCATCTCTGGGTTGGGATACTCCTTGAGATTTGGGAAGGGTAGATCCTGTAAGGGGCAAGGTTTGGGGAGGGGAGAGACTTCAGCATGGTGCAATGCTATAGAGTCCACTCTCCAAAGCAGCCATATTCTCCAGGGGAACTGATCTCTGTGGTCTGGAGTTCAACTGTAATAGTGGGAGATCTCAGGCCCCCCACCCACTACGCCATGCTGGCAGAATCCTAGGGGTTTCCCACTGTCTCAGCGCCTCCTATGCCACCCAAAGGCATGGCGCCTCCTATGCCACCCGTCTCCTTGTTTTTCTTGGCTGGGCTCCTGCAGACACTTTCTCCAGACTGTTGCACCTTTAGCCTTCCTCCCTCGGTTAAACCCTGGACCGCTTCTTGTGCAGAGCAGAGCTGCTTATTCTGGGTGACGACGCACAGGTGCCCGGTTCCCCCTTCCCCTCCTAAATCATTTTTATCTCCTGCCTCTCCAGAATTATAGGTGGTGATTCCAGTGACTCTTGTGACGCTCTCGCAAGTCGAGTCCTGCAGCCCCCGCCCCCCCTTGCAAGATCCGATTTCACAGAAGGAGGGGAGCTGTCAATTAGCAAAATCCTGGAGGAGATTCTCCGATTCCTGCTTTTGAAAAGGGCAAAGCAGAACGACCCATAGTGTGAACTCCACTTTTCGTTTTTCATTCATGATGAATGTTTGGTGCGGTCTCTGTGTTATGGAGTCTAAAGGAAATTAAAATTAGAAATGTGGTTTCTCTGGGCGGCAGCCCCCTGGAAAATGCCATGGGGCCGTGTTACACAGGCCTTTTCTCTGTGCTCAGCCCTGGATTGACAACCTCCAGTTGGGGTCTGGAGATCTCCTGGAATTACAAACTGAGCTCCAGATGACAGAGATCCATTCCCCTGTGGAAAACAGATGTTTTGAAGGGGAGACTCTATGGTACAGTACCCAGGGTTGCCAGCTCTGGGTTGGGAAATACCTGGAGATTTGGGGGTGGAGCCTAGGGAGGGTGGCTTTGGGGAGGGAGGGACTTCAGTGGGGTGTGATGCCACCTTCCAAAGCAGCCATTTTCTTCAGGGGAACTGAACTCTGTCGCCTGGAGATCAGATGTAATAGCGAGGGATAGGGTTGCCAGTTCCAGGTTGGGTAATACCTGGAGATTTTTGGAGCAGAGCCTGAGGAGGGCAGGGTTTGGGGAGAGGAGGGACTTCAATGCCATAAGGACTTCAGTGCTTTCATTCGCCATCACCCCTCTGACAACTTCGGGTCTTTGTGTTGATCATGCATATTATTTCTGACTGTCAGTGGTCGCCTCGCTCTCCCCCTGCCTTTCCCCACGTTTTGCCTGCATTTTCAGTGACCAGTTTTATCTTGAACCTTCTATGAAGAAAAGCTAAGGATATGTGGTTTGTTTCTTTGTTTGCTTTTGTTTACACAAAATAGACCAAAGGTGGAAATGTTTATAAAATTATGCACGGGGTAGAGAGAGTGGACAGAGGTCGTTTATGCATGGGAGTTTTACCTGAGGTCTGTTGCCCACTGGCAACATTCCTGTTGGGAATCTATGCACCAGCAGAATTCAAGCTCAAATCAAGTCCCCACCCCTTTAAATGCTGCTTTGTAATTGGCTTACTTTGTAGCGCTTACTGTGAGAGAAACCCCCCCCCAAAAAAAACCCAACTGCTGCATAAAAAAGCATTTCAAGAACAAACATAAAAAAAGAGAAATCTGAAGGGGGGGGGGGAGAAATCCAACCCTGGGTTTTAAAAAGCCTTTCTTCTGCTCAGAAAGAGCTCTGAGGAAGCAGGAAGCATTTGAATCCCCGCCTCTTTACACGCGGCTTTGTAATTGGCTGTGAGAGAAACCAAGCTCGCATGTCCCACGCTTTGCCTTGTGCACAGGCATTTCACCCAGGCTGAGCTCAGGGGAAAGGGAAGAATCAGGTCAACAGAAGAACTGGAAGTCCTGGGATTTTCAAGGGCTGACCGTGAGGTCATCTCTAATGGACCAAAAACTTATGCATAACTCCAAGGAACAACAGAAACAGACCGGGGGCAATTGTGAGTGAAAGTACCCATGCATAAATGACCATAGAGAACTTTTTCCTCCTTCTTCCATAATACTAGAACTAGAGTTGGTTTTTATACCCCAATTTTCTCTACCTTTAAGGAGTCTCAAACTGGTTTACAATTGCCTTCCCTTCCCCTCCCCACAACAGACACTCTGTGAGGTAGGTGGGTCTGAGAGAGTTCAGAAAGAACTGTGACTATCCCAAGGTCACCCAGCAGGCTTCATGTGTAGGAGTGGGGAAACCAACCCAGTTCTCCAGATCAGATTCCGCCGCTCATGTGAAGGTGTGGGGAGTCAAACCTGGTTCTCCAGATTAGAATCTGCTGCTCATGTGGAGGAGTGGGGAATTGAACCCGGTTCTCCAGATTAGAGTCTGCCGCTCTTAACCACTATATCACGTTGAGGAAAAGACAAATTCATGGAGAATAGGTCTAACAGTGACTGACCATAATCAATCACGACATTGAGCCTCCATGTTCAGAGGTAGAAATTGTCTGAATACCAGAGATGGGGACCCCAGAGGTCAGATCCAACACAACTCCTTTCACATGGACCCGAGGAAGTATTGAAAGGACAGGGAGGACAACATATAATTGTGCACCGTGGAAAAAATGCTGATCAGGAAAAATTGGAAGGGGGATAGCAAAAGGGAGATTTTAAAGGATGTGACTGGCTGGTTTTGTTTTTTTAATTTAAAAAGACCTTTATTGAGGGATTAAAACAAATCAGTTCCTAGTTAGCTAGAAAAACTAGCTCAGATACTTTAAAAAAATCCAACCAGGGGATGTACTACATTCTTTGATACCACATGAACACATGGAGCTGCCTTATACTGAACCAGACCCCCATCGGTCCATCAAAGTCAGTATTGTCTGCTCAGACTGGCAGTGGCTCTCCAGGGTCTCAGGCAGGGGTCTTTCACATCACCTTTAACTGGAGATGCCGGGGATTGAACCTGGGGCCTTCTGCATGACAAGCAGATGCTCTCCCACTGAGCCACGGCCCAACAATTTCTATCTACGTAAGCAATAAACATCATTTCTAACAGAATAGAATAGAATAGAATAGAATAGAATAGAATAGAATCATAGAGTTGGAAGGGACCACCAGGGCCATCAAGTCCAACCCCCTGCACAATGCAGGAAATTCACAACTACCTCCCCCACACACACACCCAGTGACCAGAAGATGGCCAAAATGCCCTCCCTCTCATCATCTGCCTAAGGTCACAGAATCAGCATTGCTGACAGATGGCCATCTAACCTCTTCTTAAAAACCTCCAGGGAAGGAGTGCTTACCACCTCCCGAGGAAGTCTTGAAACTTGTGACATTTTTCTGACTTTGCCTGCAAAAACGATGTCTTAGGAAAGGTTCTAAACAAAAGCTCATTAAATTCTTTGGGTTCCTGCATGTTTGTCAGCTAAGCTGAGGCTCCCGAAAACCTTCCACAGCCCACGCTGGTCTAACCATAGGTGGTTTAACTAATGCAGGTGAGCCACTAGTTATTATCAAGTGATTCTCTGATTTCTGACCATTGTGAAATGAACGAGTGTGGGTTCCCCCCCTTCACAAACGCAATTTCCCCCTCTTTGCTTTTTTACTTAATTGCAGAGCCGTAGGATCTGATGAACACGCCGTGTCTGCTGAAGACATTTCATAGACATACTTTCCATTTGTCATTAAAGATGGGCCAAAAGGAAGCCCAAAATAGACACAAGGAGACCGATGTGGGGCCCTGCGGAGCGTCTGCTAACAGAGCAGGTAAGAAGAATGTCTAGGAGGCTGCTTTACTAGTCTTTTTAAAGTGCCTGACTGGAATGATGGAGCAGGAAGAACCTTGTAGGTATTCAGCTGATAGGAGTAGGACTTCCTGCCTCTAAACAGATTTGACGGGTACTCATAAAAGTGGCCTGTTAAGCAAATGGAGATCCCACAAACATTTTGAGTCATTCTGAATCTGTCTGAGTCAACTGGCCAGCCCAAATAAATTACATTCTGCATGCTTACCAAGTGAGCCAGCATGGTGTAGTGGTTAAGAACATAAGAAAGGGCATGTTGGGTCAGACCAAGGCCCATCGAGTCCAGCAGTCCGTTCACGCAGTGGCCAACCAGGTGCCTCTAGGAAGCCCACAAGCAAGACAATTGCAGCAGCATTATCCTGCCTTTGTTCCTCAGCACCTAATATAATAGGCATGCTCCTCTGACACTAGACAGAATAGATATGCATCATGACTAGCATCTATTTTGACTACTAGCCATGAATACCCCTCTCCTCCATGAACCTGTCCACTCCCTTCTTCAAGCCTTCCATGTTGGCAGCCATCACCACATTCTGGGGCAGGGATTTCCACAATTCAACTATCCCAATCCATTTGCCAACATGGAAGGCTTTAAGAGGAGAGTGGATGTGTTCATGGAGGAGAGGGCTATCCAAGGCTACTAGTCAAAATGAATACTCGTCATGATGCGTACCTATTCTTTCCAGTGTCAGAGGAGCATGCCTATTACATTAGGTGCCGTGGAACACAGGCAGGATGCTGCTGCCGTGGCCGTCTTGCTTGTGGGCTTCCTGGAGGCACCTGGTGGGCCACTGTGTGAACAGACTGCTGGACTTGATGGGCCTGGGTCTGATCCAGCTGGGCCTTTCTCATGTTCTTATGTTCTCATGGAGTATAATGCCATAGAGTCCCCCTTCCAAAGCGGCCATTTTCTCCAGGGGAACTGATCTTGGTCGCCTGGAATCAGTTCTAATAGCGGGAGATCTCCAGCCACCACCTGGAGGTTGGCAATCCTGTTAAGCCACGATGCCACACACCAGCTCACAAACCGCCAGAATAATCTGTGGAAGGAACCCTACGAGAGCCGAGCTTTGGGTTTGAGGGGGCCCAGGAGGATACATGCAGCAATCTCCAGTATCTGGTAGCCCAGAGTTGTTGGGAGTCATGCTTTCCGATCTCCTGGGTTTTCGAGGAAAAAATGCATTCTTGAGATTTAGGAAGAAGAGAGAGGCTTGTTCAGTGCATGGAGTTACCCCTCCCCTCCCCCCACGTTCTCATCACATCCCCTCTTGGTGCTGCCAGGAGGACGTTCGCCTGCTGGATCCCGTTGCCTGACCATGACCTCGCGTCCTCTGTGCTCTCCTGCCGTCTGCTGGCAGTGATGAGCATCAGCAGCCAGAACTGCCAGTTCCTTGAACGAGCCCCATCTGCCCAGAGCTCATGGGGAACACGCAAAGGCTGAGTTGGTTCGCTGAATAGTAAAACGGTCTTACGGGGAATTATAGGGACCCCAAAATGTGTAGCTGGAGTAAGTTTAAGGTTGGAATTAGGCCAAGGTTCTATGGAAGCTAAAGTGTGGTTTCAAGCATTCAAACATTGAGGAAAGGTCATATTTTCAACTGAGAAGGGTGGCCTGATATACAAACTAAACAAGGTCCAATTTTGCTCCTATTGGATGCAAGAAATAGACAAGAAATTATTAATCCTAGGCCTATCTAAGGATACCTTATTAGGTATGGGGAAGAGTCAAACTATACTAACCATCAAGAACTATATTAAAAAAATTAGATCACCCCAGCTCTATAATGCATGTTAGGAGAGTATGTTCTACCCAGTTTTTGGGAATGCTTCCATCTTTGCAAACTCCAGCTTATTTTAGCAATTTAATAGTCCCTTGTTACCGCAGAGCATTCATGCTTGCTCACTTGAACGGTGCCTCTTCAGCGGTGTTAAATGAAAGATATGGCAACTTACCTTATTCAGATACTCTTTGTCCCTGTGATCTGAAGAGAGTGGATTCATTATCCCATATTATGTTGGAATGCCCCCAGTTCCTATCGCAATCAATGGATTGCCCCTATCTTAATCAAATTACCTGCCACCATAACAAAAGATAAAACACTGCCCTTTTTGCTGACAGATAGAGAGTCAAGAACAACATTGGCGGTACCCAAGTATTTCTCCACCATATTTTCCCGAAAGAAATAAAGGCTCCCCTTTTACTGCTCAATACCTTTTGGTCAAGGGAGCTAGAAAGAAAGAAGAAGTAAGAAGTAAAATGGTCTATCTGTGGCAATGCTGGAAGCGGCAGTTGTTGCCGCTTCATTTGATGGTTCTCCCAAAGTGGGTGACAATAGTCAGAGCACAGAAGAGGAAATACTTCAGAATCTAGTGCCACACCAAGTAATCTCCAGGGCTGATTTTTGCACTGGGAACAACAAGCTGGAGATCTCCCAGAATTACAACTGATCTCCAGATGACAGAGCTCAGTTCCCCTGGAGAAAATGGTTGCGTTGGAGGGCGAATACGAATAACGTATTTTGTATATGAACCGCTAGATTCCAGTCCACTAGTACCTTAAACACAAACAAGATTTTGGGAGGATAAGCTTTTAAGAGTCAAAGGTCCCTTCATCAGATATGAAGAGAGCTTTGACTCTCAAAAGCTTACACCCCAAAAATCTTGTCAGTCTCAAAGGTGCTCCTGGACTCAAATCTTTCTCTTCTCCTGCTGACCAACACGGCTACCCTCTGAAATTATTTTATATGTGATTATTTTGCAGGGCAGACGCCCCGTCTTGTGTTTGCATGTGATAAATGGATGTAAAACAGCCTGCTCTGGAGGAAACGTTCACCTAGAGACACTGAAAATGACCGAGAATCTGTAGCCCAGAGAATTGTCTCCCTATTTAACACGTGGAATCACCATTTTGAACCTTTTACTCATGACTCGCATGAACAATGCAAGGGAATAAGAAGCACACCGACGGACAAAGCGACTCCTCCAGTATTGGAAGCCTCTTGGACGAGACAGACCGAGAGGTCTGCAGCCTCACGGACCGGGCCTTCAAAAGTCTCTGCCTGGACGAGCTGGAAACATCTTACCCTGAGGCAGATCCAGCTGTTTCGCCCCGCATTCAGCATCCATTCTCCAACAAACACTTCCAAGGCCCCCGGAACCATGCCATCAAGAAAAACGCCGTCTCTAACAAGCTGCTGCCCAAAACCGAGGAGCATCCGACATTCCAGCAGTTACCAAAGGACACTCAAGAAGAGAAAAAGGCAGTTACAAACACCATCCCGAACATCAGGAGGAAGTTGGGCTTGCCGGTGCCCAATTTGCACCATTATAAACATACCTCAAAAGTGTCCTCTTTGATAAAGACCTTCAATAAGGCTGAAAACCAAGAGGCACCAGCCATAGCGGCCCAGCCAGTTAAAAACAATTTGTCGAAATTTCCATTGATCTGTGGAGCCAACATGGCCCTTTGGGGAAGCAAAACAATCCTGCACGTCCCAAAAGAACTTTCCCAATTTTCAGGGGTGGGAGATGCACAGGGCAGGCCCGAGATGCACAAAAGACTCCACAAACCAATGGATCTGCTCTGTCAAGGCCCGCCTCGTTTTTATTCTGTCCCGGCAGCCGCTTCCAACAAACCGCAGTCCGGCATCTCCACACTCTCTAATAAGATATTGAAAAACAGAATAGGGAAGGCAAAAGAGCTGGCTGGGAAGGGCAGTTTTCTGCACAGCGAGAACAGTGCTTTTGAATCCTGGAATGCGCATCATAAAAAGCTGACCAGAGTGGGGGGATCTACTGAATGTACACCTACAGAAGAGAATCTTGCATACTTGGAAGAAACGCCTTACTTTGAAGAGTCCTATATGTCTGATCGTAAGCCGTCTCCCCTAGAGACTGCCGATTCCGTAGTTCTAGAGCAGGATTTCTCGTCAGATGTGTTTCCACAGAACCCTCTGTCCCAAATCTCTCTCTCGCCGGTCTCTCTGGGCCAGAGCCCTTGTCTCCTGCTCTCTAAAGCCAGAGACCCTCTCATACCACCTTCCTCTGGTCTAGCAATGTCTGCGGATAGGATCCCCACACCACCGCCCCTCCCATCCAAACTCCCTTTCTCACGAGCGCTGGGCCCCCAGGTGGTTGCTTCCCCAGTACCAATTTCCAGGGTTCCTGTTCCACTCCCCTACCTGCCTCAGACCCCTCTTCCATGTGAAGCTGATTCCCCCAATGCCGACACACACGTGCCACTTGTCACTTCGCACCCAGAGAAGACAAAAGGTTTGGAACGTGATCCGGAACTGGGAAAGGTTTGCCCACCCTGGAGGAGACAGAAGATGGTCCTCAGGGGAATGGAGTTGGCAGTGGATGTGGCAAGAGAAGGGGGTGAAATGAAAGATTCCATACGAGGGTACCCTTCAGACGTCATTTCTTTAGCTGACGTGGCTGCTACGGATTCCCACATCACCTCATCCGATGCCTCCAGTCCGTCCTTCAACATCACGCAACTCCTAACACCCCTCATACCACCCAGGCAAGAGAAAGAGCCTTCCAACAGTCCATTGTTGACACCTCCCCTCTCTGAGGCTGAAGCAGCTACAGAACCTGAGGAGAGAACATTTCATCGTTCTCAAAACGATTATAAGTCTAAAGCATCAAGTTTGTTGTTCAACCTGAAGGATATCCGAAAACGTGTCAAAAGCACTTACAGCCCCGCTCCTCTCCTAAGGGCCTTTGAAGAGAAAAAGAAGATCAAAGAACCAGATGGCCTAAAAGGAAGTGGAAGGAACCTTTTGGAAGGAAACAGCTCGAAATCAGGAGAAAAGGACGAAACGAGCGAGAAACCTTTGGGCAACATGGGCAGCACCCGGGAAAAGGCAAGGACTGCCCAATTGAAGGAGCGTCTCCTGGGTGATTACCGGACTTTGAGTCCACCTTCACCAAAGGCAGACCGTTTGGGTTATCAACAGAGAAATAGTTTACCGCAGGAAAATTCAGTGGATTTTGAGGATGCTGAGATGGTCTCTGACACTGAGCTCCACCCAAAGGATAACAGCCGAACTCAATGTCCTCCTTCATCCCAAATGGAGCAGGACATGTACCGGCAAAATGTTGCCTTATGGGATCCTAAAACCAAAAGAGGGTCTCAAAGTCATCCTGTTGATGTGGGACCCCGTGAGTCCCCTACCCTATTTTTCACAGTGGAAGAAAATGTAAACGATAGTGCGAGTCAGGCTTGCCCGGAAAGTGGGAACGAGCAGAAGGACAAAAGAAGCACCAGCTCTTCTGAGCAATCATTTGTCTCCATCGTAGACCTGCCATCTCATGAGGAGTCCTTCTCTCTGATGCAGCTCTTTCAGAAAGCGTGTCTTCAAGAGAGCAAGAGGAATCAGGGCAAAGGGAGTGCAGAGGAGAAACCCAGCAACCAAGAAGGGGAAACGTCAGGCAGGCCGGAGGAGGCCTCGCATGACCACGGCATCAGCAACTACAACTCGAAGGTAGATGGAAAGAGCAACGGGAAAGTGGAGCAGAACAAAGAGGAGAATACGCCGCGAGAACGACTAGAGAGAGAGAAGAGAGAAGGCAGAGAGCACAGTCTGGATTTGGTCACAGAAGGCAAGTCGGAAGAGCCACCGACACCCACTTTGTCTATTTCCTTCAAGCCCAATTTGTTCAAGATAAAAGATAACACGTTCAAGTCGCCCCCTGTGATAAAAACAGTCAAGCTGCCTTTGTTCAGATCCTTATCCTGTGATGGTGCCATTGCGGGTGGTTACAGGGAGAGCGAGAGGCAGGCCTGCGGGCCATTTCGAACCACTCCAGTGATTCAAGAGACAGACTGGCCTTTATCGAGGAACCGAAGGCAACATAGGACATGGAAGGCGGCAGCTGCAAAAGGCAGGGAAGCAGATGAGTCAAGATACAGCCCAGCAAGGACAGAAGAAGACAACCTGGCAGCAGAATCTACCTTTCAAGAAGAGCTAGGGAGCTTTTATGAACAGCAGCCAGTGGAAGATGATGAAGGAATGGCTTTTATCCCAGGGATAGTACAAAACAAGGATAAAGACCACGAGGAACAACTGACCCGGGGCAAAGGAAATGTCAGGACCAGGAAACTGAGGCCAAGTTCCACCAGCCAGCTACATCTGGAAGTTGACCTAGTGCAAAACGAGATCCGGTCCCCTACGAGAGAAAAGACAAATTATTATAAGAATAATCCCTTGTCCAAACGCAGAAGTGGTTCTTGCATGAAAAAAGTGATAACTCGAGAGGCAAGATCTCCTGCAACATCAGAGACCCAGGCCTATTCTCCTGCTTTCAGCGACGCTTTTGGAGATACTCTGTGCACGGCTATCCTAACAAGTTCCAATGTCCCTAGTCCAAGGTCAGACTGCACAATGCACTCTGCCTTCACAAGTCTGTTGTCAGACACAACGGCAACCTGCAGCACAGCAGAGGCTGAGAAAACAGCAACTTCCTCTTCACTGCACAGGGGGTCACAAGGCAACGATAACCCTTCTACGGCAGAAACATCCGAGCCAATGCAGATGAGTCAGCTCTCTGGACACATGGATAGCTCTCCTGGGGCAAACGAGAGACCTCAGCTGATGAGACAAATGGTAAAGACGGCGGCCAAACCCCCGGCTGTACCACCCAAAACAGAAAAGGCATTACGGCGGGCAAAGAAACTGGCAAATAGAAGGAAAAAGATAGAGGCACAGCAGAAAAAGCCCCTGGTGGAATCACTACTGCCACGTGAAGATATCACACCCTTGCCATCCGCTCAGTCTCCACTCTTGCCAGCACACCTTAGCTCACCTGTGATGTCTTCCGAACCTAACCAGGTGACATTACCACCCATCCCCTCAAGTCCCACACCCTCTTCTCCTGCGACTCAGCGTAAACTCCTCCAGGATCCAGATTCTGGAGAGTATTTCATGGTAGATCTGCCCACCCAATTCAAGACTTTGTATGATCCAGAAAGTGGCAAATACATTCAAGTCTCACTTCCCTCTTCAAAAAGGAACTCGTCCCAAATGCCCTCTTCGGAGATTCTCGCTCCACCTTATGTCCTATACCCCAGTGCTCTCCCCCTCAGAGTTTCGTCTGTCCAGGGTCGAGCATCTCCTTCTCAGCTTTCTGAACCCGCTTCGCTCGTGCAAGGAGCCCTCTCAGAATCAGCTCCCGATTGGCAGCAAGATGGCCGCTATCTAGAATCACTGAACAGCCAACCCTACCTTGAGTCTGCTGTATCTGAGGATCATACCCGAGAAGCTGACGGGCCACTGTTTAACTTTGAAAGGGACATGGGCCTCTCTGACAAGACAGACATTATTTCACTCGGTGCCATCGAAGATTTTGCCGTCGAAGGGATATCGTGAGGGCGACTGCTGTTATTTTAGAAAGGTAGATATACCCATCAACACAACACACCCTCATTAATGTCAGAACATACTTAAGAGGCTGGATCCGAGTGTGATTTATGTTAGAAGGAAAACCCGAGCTGCTGTTTTTAGTGACATTTGCTGATGGGGCAAATGAAAAATCAAGGGAGAATATGGACAATATGAAATTCCCTTTGCTGATGCTTACCTGACTTTGTGATGTGTGATAGAGAGGCAAATCCCCTTTTGGGGGAAGAAACCATCATGTGGAGACTTTAGCATGGCACAGCATTTACAGGTGGAAGATGAGTGGCAAAGAGAATCAAGAATGTGAATCTCAAAACCCAGATTTGTTAGTAACCACAGATGGTGCCCTAGCCCAGGGGGGTCGAACTAAATTGTTACGAGGGCCGGATATGACATAAATGTCACTTGGTCGTGCCGGGCCAGGCCTCGCCAGCCCAGATCGAGAGTGTGGGGGGGTGGCTGCCTCGGTTGGCTTGCGGGCTGGATAAGAGCTCCCAAGGGGGGGTGGATCCAGCCCACGGCCCTTATGTTTCACACCCCTACCCTAGACGGTTCAATCCAGAAACACTCTGGCTTGGATATGCGAGAGCCCTTGTCTGTTTGCACGGTGTTTGGTGAAGGTGCTGCTGAGAAGTTTGGTTATGATGGATTTTTCAGTTCTGCAAGTCACACTTCCTGGCAGGACTCGTCATCCTCAGACTTATCACTTTGGGTGGTTTCAATTTTGTAACTGAAAGATTGAATAGAGTCTGATTGCTGTGTTTTCATTGCAGAATGGAAACATTTCACTATGCTGTTTGTTTGTTTTTCCCACCGCTGTTGTGGTGGCAGCACTCCGGTGAGGCAGAGAACTAGCCTTGGCTGCTTTCTTTTGGTAAAGTAAGAGTTCTGTGCCCATAAAACACAAGCAATAGACTGGTGTTAAGAAAGAGCAACTGGAAAGGTGTCCTTGGAAGCAAGAGACTCCGGACTTCATTCAACACTATTCAGAAACGGATGTCTTCTGTCTGGCCACCAAGCTATGAGGATACAGAGACTCAGTGAGTGTGGCAAAGTGGACAGATAGACTCCAGGAACTGTATACAAGTTTTTTTGGAGCCAATAGGCACTCCTGCGAAGACAGAGGGTGGGGTTTCCAAAGGGGTGTGGTTCTTTGGAAATGCTCCTCCACTGAGGGTCTGTCCCAAATTACTATCAGTCCACCACATTACTATCCCAACATCCCTCCAAGGTAGGATTGCCAGCCTCCAGGTACCAGCTGGAGATCTCCTGCTATTACAACTCATCTCCAGTCGATAGAGATCAGTTCCCCTGGAGACAATGGCCGCTTTGGCAATTGGACTCTATAGCATTGAAGTCCCTCCCTTCTCCAAACCTGCCCTCCTCAGGCTCCACCCCAAAAATCTCAAGGTATTTCCCAACCTGGAGCTGGCAACCCTACTCCAAGGAGCTCTTGGGGGGAGCATACAAGGTTCTTTCTTCTTCCGTTTTAGATCCACAACAACCCTTTGAGGTAGGCTAGGCTGAGAGAGAGTCACTGATCCTGCATGGCCCGGTGAAATTTATGGTGGTGGTGTGGTGAAGGTGTGTGTGTGGGGGGAATAGGTCTTCTCAGTCACAGGGCACTTCACACGGAAGTTCTGTTTGGCTGGGTACAAATATAATCTTGATACTTAAATCTCTTAGGGGAATACAACTGTTTTAGAAAAGAGTTCTAGAAGTATCCTTTCATGATACCTCAGATGCCTGTTTGCTTTCCACACACATACATCTGTCAAGGATTTCATACAGAATGTAGAATCTGTGACCAATTACCAAGACGTCTTCTCCTGTCACAAAAGCTGTCCTGCTCTTTTGAACTCTGTTCCTTACTCATTGTAGCACCTCTGTGGAAACCATCACTGTAATATCTTGGTAATTGCTTCGGCCAGCCCCAGTTTTCATTTTTAAATAAAGCAAATTTCTATCTGTCAAGGTAGCAGAGATACATTGGAGAACACAAAAGAAGCACCTGGGCAAAGGTCCAGAGTCACCACATTTCCCCGTGTGCATGCTCCAAGCATACTCGTCTCCCGCTGTCCACATTAATCCTAGTGTCCATTTACGGTTTGTAGCTTCCCTCCTGCCAATACTGTCAAAAAGGCTGAAACACGTCAACATTCCTCTGCAGCTTGAGATGTAAGTTTGGATTAAAGCATCAAAAAATTAGTGCCTTCTAAAGCACATAATCAGGATGGGGAAGACACACAAAAAAACCCAAAACACAGAATCCTCGCTATAGTTTCTCAATTCGAGTCCCGTAGTTCCTTAGACACCAACATGATTTTTTGGCTATAAACTTCAGAGGGCAAAAGCTTCCTTCGTCAGATACTCAAAGCGAAGCTTCGGCTCTCGAAAGCTCATACCCTGAAAATCTTGTTGGACTCAAATCTAGCTGTTCTACTAGAGGCCAATGTGGCAGCCCTCTGAAACTTATTATTGTTATAGTTATTGTTGTTGTTATTATCCAGTTTGTAATATTGTTGGCATTCTGCTTCACTGCCTGCCTCTCATCCTCAACACAGCAGTTTCTTCTCAGACGGCAGAGTAGTACACAGTTCATTCCAAGGTTGCCAGGATGTGCCTGGCACAATGTTGTGTGTGCTGCTATGCCACTTTCAGGGGAAACTTGGAAGTGACGTAGGGTAGCTCTAGGAATCACCAGAAACTCTATGGCAGGGGTCATGAAGATGTGTCACAGGATCGTGCCTGGCAACTGGCAGGAGGTTCGGGGCTAGGGACAGGAGGGGCACAATGTTGTGTGTGCTGCTATGTCATTTTCAGGGGAAACCTGGAAGTGACATAGGGTAGCTCTAGGAATTGCCGGAAACTCTATGGCAGGGGCCAGGAAGATGTGACACAGGATCATGCCTGGCAACAGGCAGAAAGTTTGGGGCTAGAGGCAGGAGGGGCACAGTGTTGTGTGTGCCACTGTGTCACTTTAGGGAAAAACCTGGAAGTGACGTAGGGTAGCTCTAGGAATCGCCAGAAACTCTATGGCAGGGGTCATGAAGATGTGACAGAGGATCGGGGACAGAATGGGGCAGAAAAACAGGACAGGAACTGCAGGGGTGCAGCATCACTGACCCCCGCCTCCAACAAGCAGGGAAACGGAGTGATCCGAGTGACTTTCGTCTCACCTTGTAAATGTCCTCAGGGCAAACTGTTGGTCTAGGTGACCAAACTGTTCCAACCTCACAACTGGAACAGAAGCCAGACTGCAACATATTTCCCATGATGGGGGTCATCTGGGAAGGGATGGGCTGCACCACAGCCAACTTTCGAGGAGCCTTGGATCCTATTGGATTGGACCAATCTAAACAGGCAGGTGGCCCTGTATAGGGAGAGGTGCCCCCTCCCCAAATATGCGGGTGAAGGACCTGTGAAGGAATTCTGAGGTCCATGAATAGTGGGACGTTCTGTCAAGTCACGACTGACTTATGGTAGGGCAGGGGTGTCAAACTCATTTGTTACGCGGGCCAGATATGACATAAATTTCTCTTGGTTGGGCTGGGCCATGCCTTGCCAGCCCAGATCAGGAGCAGGGGGAGGGTGGCTGCCTCGGCTGGCTCACGGGCCACATAAGAGCTGTCAAGGGGCCAGATACGGCCTGCGGGCCTTTTGTTCGACAGCCCTGTTGTAGGGTTTTCAAGACAAGAGAAGCACAGTTGGTTTGCCATTGCCTACCTCTGCATAGCAACCCTGGACTTTCTTGGTGGTCTCCCATCCAACCCTGCTTAGCTTCTGAGACCAGACAAGATTGGGCTAGCCTGGGCCATCCAAGTCAGGGCCCAAGAATGGTGCCCAGGAACAAATAGTGCCAATACTTTTCTTACTTTGATTGAAGATCTACCAATCTGTTCTCAAAAGCACCCTCAGAGGATTAAGCAATTATAATAAATTTATTTAATACAGTCCAAGACCAACAAAATAAAATCCATATAATAATTCAGACTTCCAGTATCAAATAACTTTTGAGAAAAGAAACATTTTAAAATGATAAATTCACAGAATTATGAGTTATCTTTATAAAAATCATAGTTAAAAAGCCTAAATATACAAGTTTTCCTAATCTCATAGGCTATCCATCCAAATTTAGTGACTTTTGAGAGTGATCTCTTGATTCTTATCTGCTAGCATAACTGAGAGACAAGTCGTTCTATTTTTACCGGAATGGCGGGAAATAATAGGGGTAATCAGAGTTTCCCTAATATGATATAGATCTTACAATCAAACAAGATATCCTCTAGGGTCTCGATATTCCCATCTCCACATAAGCATACACATTCTGTAGATGGTGATCCTCTATATCTACCCTCAAGAATAACTGAGGGCAGCATATCATACCTTAATAAGGTGAAAACCCTTCTATGATCAGGTTTATCTAAATGCTTAACATAAGGCATTAAAGCTACCTTATTTAACATATCTGGATCATAAAGTTCTTAACTCTGTTCAAATCATGCTGCCTGTCAATAACCAGAACACTCTGTTTAACCATAGCCTTTGCCTGAGCCTAGTCCCTCGTCAGGAGAAATTGATGTGATAGACCATAATATCTCAGTTTTTCCTCCATCATCCTTTGCCATGGAGAAACAAAGGAATCCAATAGTATGAGATGGACAAGACCCTTGGTAAAAAAGACCAACTTTAGCCCGTAAAATAAGGCAGCGATCCATAGTCCGGCCTTCATCGTGACCATACCGGCCTCCAGTCGAATAGCAGCATTTGAGACACCTATAGGTACCTGAAATATATTTCTTAACATTTTTGACTTTCATTCTAGCATAATCTTATTAGCAGAATGGATTAAGCATTTGCCACAGAATGAGCCTTTTCCTCAACAGAAACCCAGCATCTACTGCTATTATCAGTATGTGTGGGGGGCACTGGTTATGGCTCTGATTCCTACCCATTTTCCACATCAAAGGTAGTATTAACTTGGGGGGGGGGGGTCTTTCCCATCAGGAAAATGGCCCTGGAGCACCCTTCCTTTCCTAGTGCTGACACCCAAACTGTCCTCCCTCAGATGCTTTGGAGACATAAGAAAGAGGGGGGGGGGGTCCAGTCACGGATCTCCTCTAGAATGGCCCTAAGACTGGTTAGAATGGGATCCTAAAGTCTCCATGTATCTAAGATGTACCATGTTTACATCATACCCAATATTCAGTCGTTCATCATATATTTTAATTGGCGTCCTTACAATAATTTCTGACTGACATACCAAAGGTTTCTGAGCGTAGGGGTGCTTTAAAAAGAAGAATCATGCAATGCAATTCCTTCTCCAGGTTCAGTTTTAACGAGCCCCAGATAATGTTTCCAGACACTCTGTGAGGTAGGTGGGGCTGAGAGAGTTCTGAAAGAACTGTGACTGGCCCAAGGTCACCCAGCTGGCTTCATGTGGAGGAGTGGGGAAACATAAGAACATAAGAACGGCCCTGCTGGATCAGACCAAGGTCCATCACGTCCAGCAGTCTGTTCACACAGTGGTCAACCAGGTGCCTCTAGGAAGCCACCAACAAGTCGAGTGTTCTTGTGAACCCGGTTCACCAGATTAGAGTCCGCCACTCACGTGGAGGAGTGGGGAATCGAACCCAATTCTCCAGATTAGAGTCCCCACTCTTAACCACTACAACACTTTTCCATTTATTTATTTTTATTTAGAAAATTTATATGCTACCTCTCCAGAGACCTGTTCAAAGCAGTTTGCAGAGTAAAAAAAACAGTGACAGAAATGTATCATTGGACAGCAAAGAGACATAAACTGATTTTTACATTTGAAATTTCCAGGAGCCAAGAACATAATCTAATTTGCTGATACATCGTGCAAAATAATCAATAGACTGATATCAATGTGACACAGTCTGCTTAATCAAACCAGTAATGATTAAGAAGAAACCTAAGCGATTACAAAAAAGAAATATGTTCCTGTCAGATTTTTTGGGACACTGTTATCATATACGTTCGATCCATTCATGTCATTCAGGATATTTCTTATTGGTGAATTTAAGCTATTTAAGCTTAATATACGTAAGAGGAGTAGGAGTTGGTTTTTTTGTATGCTGATTTTCTCCCTGTGAGGGAGGTGAGGCTGAGAGATTTCGGAGAGAACTGTGAAAAAGAAGAAGAGTTGGTTTTTATATGCCGACTTTCTCTACCACTTAAGGGAGACTCAACCCGGTTTACAATCACCTTCCCTTCCCCTCCCCACAACAGACACCCTGTGAGGTAGGTGAGGCTGAGAGAGCTGTGACTGGCCCAAGGTCACCCAACTGGCTTCATATGTAGGAGTGGGGAAATAAATCCAGTTCACCAAATTAGCCTCCGCCGCTCATATGGAGGAGTAGGGAATCAAACCTGGTTCTCCTTATTAGCGTCCACCACTCCAAACCACCACTCTTAACCACTACACCATGCTGGCTGTCTAAAAGGTGTAGTATTTTTTTTTTTTAATCTAGAAAATGACTGGTGCAGAGTGGCTATGAAAGGCCCATTTCCCCTCACTCAAGGCAATGCTTGCTAGGGGGCCGCAATTCCTGGCCCCCAGTGCTCCAGATCCTGCCACCACCTTCAGCAGCCGCGCGTCACCACCACCTGGCCCTCGGCACCTTTGGCGACGCTGCGCTGGCCAGAGATGCTGAGCCACGGTGGCCAGGGGCAGGCACTGAAGCCCTTTGCCACAGCCGGAAGGCAACGGAAACTGAAGCTGGGCCCAAAGTCAAAGCCGGCTGGCTCCGGAGACTCCCCGAAGCAAGAGGAGGCCCTGTTGGGGCTGGTAGAGGGCCGCTGGAGACTCTCTTCCCACTCAAGGAGGCTGGGACATGTCAGTTCAAAGCAGGCACGGCTGGGCCTGCCCCATCACCTGTAGGGTTGCTAGCTTCAGACTGGGAAATACCTGGAGATTTGGGGGTGAAGCCTGGGGAGGGGAGGGACTCTAATCAGCTGTGGTGTCAAGGTTAAGAGTGGCAGACTCTAATCTGGAGAACCGGGATCGATTCCCCACTCCTCCACATGAGCGGCGGACTCGAATCTGGAGAAATGGGTTGGTTTCCCCGCTCCTCCACATGAAGCCAGCTGGGTGATCTGGGGCCAGTCACAGATCCCTTAGACCTCTCCGTAAACTGGTTTGATTCTCCTTAAAAGGTAGAGAAAACCGGCATTTAAAAACCAACTCTTCTTCTTCGAATCATAGAATTCATAGAATCACAGAATTGGAATTGGCCATAGAGGCCATCTAGTCCAACCCCTGCTAAATGCAGGATCAGCCTAGAGCATCCCTGACAAGTGCTTGTCCAGCCTCAGCTTACAGGCTGCCAGTGAGGGGGAGCTCACCACCTCCCTAGGGAGCCCATTCCACTGTTGAACAACTCTTACTGTAAAAAATGTTTTCCTAATATCCAGCCGGGGTCTTTCCATCCACAATTTAAACCCATTATTGGGAGTCCTTTCCTCTCCTCCAACAGGAACAGCTCCCTTCCCTCCTCTCAGTGACAGCCCTTCAGATACTTAAAAAGAGCAATCATGTCCCCCATCAACCTCCTCTCCTCCAGACTGAACATTCCCCACTCCCTCAGCCTTTCCTCGCAGGGCTGGGTCTCCAGGCCCCTGATCACCATCATCACTCTCCTCTGCACCGGCTCCATTCTGTCCACATCCTTTTTGAAGTGAGGCCCCCAGATCTGCACACAGTACTCCAGGTGTGGCCTGACCAATGCAGTGTACACTGGAACTATGACATCTTGCGATTTGGATGTTATGCCTCTGTTGATGCACCCCAAGATCGCATTAGCCATTTTTGTCACTATATCACACTGGCTGCTCATATTTAACTTACGGTCCATCCGTACCCCAAGATCTTGTTCACACACACTGCTGCCCAGAAGAAGAAGAAGAAGAAGAAGAAGAAGAAGAAGAAGAAGAAGAAGAAGAAGAAGAAGAAGAAGAAGAAGAAGAAGAAGAAGAAGAAGAAGAAGAAGAAGAGGAGTTGATTTTTATATGCCAACTTTCTCTACCACTCAAGGCAGACGCAAACCGGCTTACAATCGCCTTCCCTTCCCCTCCTCACAACAGACACCCAGTGAGGTGGGTGAGGCTGAGAGAGCTGTGACTCGCCCAAGGTCACCCAGCGTCGTGTGTAGGAGTGGGGAAACAAATCCAGTTCACCAGATTAGCCTCCGCCGCTCATGTGGAGGAGTGGGGAATCAAACCTGGTTCTCCAGGCTCCACCGCTCCAAACCACCACTCTGAACCACTGCACCACGCTGGCTCTCCCCGTCCAGAAGTGTAACCCGGTCCAGTATGCTTGTCCCTCATTTCTGTTACCCAGATGTAGAACTCGGTACTTATCCTTGTTGAACTGCATCCTGTTCACTTTGTCTAAGTCAAGTTTTATTTCGATACAATATCAGCTCTAAGTAAAAATTAAAGTTAGGTTAAAATAATAAAATAATAAAATGATTCTGGAAGGATGATTTGAAGAAGAGGAGGAAAGATCTTCTACTGGGAAACGTTTTCAATTAGCCGTTTACGAATCCCACTAGACCGGAGGCAGAATTTGGCTACTTGAATTATTCACTTTGTCTAATACCATAGAGTCCACCGTCCAAAGCAGCCATTTCCTCCAGGGGAACTGATTTCTATCGCCTGGAGATCAGCTGTAATAGTGGGAGATCTCCAGCCACCACCTGGAGGCTGGCAACCCTAATACTGCAAGACATGGATCTAAATCAAGTTCTACTGAAAAGTGGCTTCGGTTTATGGTGTAGAAAAGCCCTTACTACCAAAGAGAAGGAGAAAACTGAATGTGGCTGAGTGGATGAATGCTTGCCCCCGCCCCCCTCGGAAGGCAGGCGCTGCTTATTATGGGAGACCCGAAGCCCTGCTGTTTAATACACGCAACCTCACACAGCCCCGATCTTTAATGCAGGGCCTATAAAGAACTCAGGCCCCAGAGTGCCAATGGGAGAAGTAACCCATGTGCTGGGAGAAGCATTCCATGTGCTATAGCTGCAGATCATGGAGTCTCTGGGGGGAAGCGGGATGGCGAAATTTAATAAAGGGCAATTCTGAGGCAGAAGGACTGGAAGGGGGACCAGTTCAGATGACAAAGCAAATCCAACTTAATTAGAAAAGAAAGTGAGAAACATCGAACCGGAGCAGCACAGACTATTAAAACGGGCAATTCCCATTTGTACCTGTTGAGATCATAAACAAGCCGTTTGCAAAGTTGAATGCTCAACTTTTCTCAGAGCCCAGGCTTGAGCGCATATCGCTCAAACATAGGGTTACCAACCTCCAGATCCTAGCTGGAGATCTCCTGCTATTACAATTGATCTCCAGCCGATAGAGATCAGTTCCCCTGGAGAAAAGGGCCGCTTTGGCAATTGGACTGTATGGCATTGAAATCCCTCCCCAAACCCCATCCTCCTCAGGCTCCACCCCAAAAACTTCCCGCCAGTATCGAAGAGGGACTTGGCAACCCTACTCAAATACCACAATGGTCTGTGAACATCCCAAAATGCCATCGGGACTACTTGGGTGAGCTTGTGTCCCCCCAAGACCACTGTCTGGGAGACCAGAAGTGTGAAGGATATTCAAATGATGACAATGGATGAGTTCCCAGGGAACTTTATTCACAGGTAGATTTTTTGTGTGCATGTGCACTTCTTCTCACCTCCATTAAACGTAATTCATTTGGCAGCTTAGAGGTGGAGCCTGAGGAGGGCGGGGTTTGGGGAGGGGCTTCAACAAGGTATAATGCCACAGAGTCCACCCTCCAAAGCAGCCATTTTCTCTGGGGGAACTGTTCTGTGTCATCTGGAGATCAGTTGTAATTTGGGTTGCCAACCGGCAGGTGGTGGCTGGAGATCTCCCACTATTACAACTGATCTCCAAGTGACAGAGATCAGTTCCCCCAGAGAAAATGGCTGCTTTGGCAATTGGAGTCTATGGCAGTGAAGTCCCTCCCTTCTCCAAACCCCACCTTCTTCAGGCTCTGCCCCTGAAATCTCCAGGTATTTTCCAACCTGGAGCTGGCAACTCTAGTTGTAATGCCAAGAGAGCTCCAGGCCCCATCTGGAAGCTGGCAGCCCTAACAACACAACTATGTAGGTACTGCTTGGTTTCCCAAAAATATAAGACAGAAAAGGAAGGACAGAAACTGGGCACTGTGTCTTCTAGATGAGAGGAGAACCAGGTTGGAGTGGCTAAGCTAGTGTAAGAGTAAGATGGTATACCATCAAAAGTTGACCATCAAAGGAGAGATTCAAAACGGTTAAAAGGAAGTATTTCTTCACACAACACCTAATTAAATTGTGGAACTCCCTGCCCCAGGATGTGGTGATGGCTGCCAACTTGGAAGGCTTGAAGAGGGGAGTGGACATGTTCATGGAGGAGAGGGCTATCCATGGCTATTGGTCAAAATGGACACTAGCCATGATGCATATCCATTCTCTCCAGGATCAGAGGAGCATGCCAGTTATATTGGGTGCTATGGAGCACAGGCAGGAGAATGCTGCTGCAGTCATCTTGCTTGTGGGCTTCCTAGAGGCACCTGGTTGGCCACTGTGTGAACACACTGCTGGTCTTGATGGGTCTTGGTCTGATCCAACAGAGCTTTCCTTATGTTCTTATGGAGGATGGGGCTATCAATGTCTCTAGTCAAAATGGATAATAGTCATGCATACCTATTCTCTCCACTATCAAAGGAGCATGCCTATTATATCAGGTACTGTGGGACGCAGGCAGAATAATGCTGCTGCAGTCGTCTTGCTTGTGGGCTTCCTTGAGGCACCTAGTTGGCCAATGTGTGTACAGACAGCTGGACTTGATGGGCCTTGGTCTCATCCAGCAGGGCTTTTCATATGTTCTCATGATCAGACATCATTGCTATCATGGACTTATGGTATATTTTCCACTATGCCCTTTACTAATATTTTTGTGGCTTTAGTCACATTTTGAATGGTTTATTTTTGCTGCAGTGCTGGCCTATAGCAGTGGCAATGTATGATTCTGACATAGGAACAACTTGGGTTGCCAACCTCCAGGTGTGGCTGGAGACCTCCTGCTATTACATTTGATCTCCAGGCAACAGAGATCAGTTCCCCTGGAGAAAATGGCCCCTGTGGAAGGTGGACTTTATGGCATTATAGCCCATTGAAGTCCCCCCGCTCCCCAAACCCTGCCCTCCTTAGGCTCCACCCCCAAAATATCCAGGTATTTCCCAACCAGAAGCTGGCAACCCTAGTACTTTTAACCTGCTGTTGGTATTAACAAAGATGTTCTACTTGACGTTGGTGTGTTTTGATCTCTTGGAGATGCTGGCTGCACTTCTCTGCTGCTCTTTGTACTGTTTTCAGATGAAGAAACCATTTGGCCAGCTGCCTGGTTGCGGAGCAGGACTCCGGATCGATTGTGCCACTGTATCCTCCCTTTTAGAGTGGACGTTCCATGTCATCAAACGTCGACAGGATGTTTGGTCCCCACAGCGCAGTGCACTACGGCTCGACTCAGGATTTTCTCAGCCCGTACAGCGCTCACGCCTTTGGCACAGTTCTCAGCAAATTTACAGTGTAATTCAATGCAGAGTTATTCCAGTCTAAACTCATTTGTTTCAGTGGATTTCGACTGGAGTGACCCTACATAGGATTGTACTTTTAGGGTCTATTTATTTCAACAGGTGTGGTAGCCAGAGAGGGATCTGAAGAACCACGGAGATCAGAAGTGGTTATTCCAGCTCTGGAGGTACATTTGTTTCAAATAAATCCTGTTAAAAATGACATTATACTAAGCACAGCGTTCATTTATTCTGCCAACATCCCTCCTAAAGTTGGGAAATTGCAAGTTTTGCAAGAAGAAAAGACCAGTATAATTTTAAAATGGGGCATTGTCAATCTTCGTTAAAAGTTTGGAAAATTTAAAACAACCACCTCCACCAAATTGTTGGGGGTGTACTTTTGGGAGGAGGAGGAGGAGGAGCAGTTTGTTTTTATACCTGCTTTTCTTTATCTTTAAGGAGTCTCAAAGCGGTTTACAATTGCCTTCCCTTCCCCTCCTCACAGCAGACACCTTGTGAGGTAGGTAGGGCTGAGAGAGTTCTGAGAGAACTGTGTCTAGCCCAAGGTCACCCAACTAGCTTCATGTGGAGGACTGGGGAATCAACCCAGTTCTCCAGATCAGTCTGCCACTCAGGCAAAGGAGCGGAGAATCACACCTGGTTCTCCAAATTAGAGTCCACCGCTCTTAACCACTATACCATGCTGGCTCTCAGACCATCAAGACCATCAATCCATCAAGGCCAGTCGGTCTACTAGCAGTGGCTCTTCAGGGTCTCAAGCGGGGGCCTTTCACATCACCTACTTGCCTAGTCCCTTTAACTGGAGATGCTGAGGATTGAACCTGGGACCTCCTGCATGCCAAAAGCAGATGCTCTGCCACTGAGCCACGGCCGCTCCCCTAACATGCTTTGAAAGTTTCAGGCTAATTCCATGCACACAAAGGAACATATTCCTTTGCATAACATCCAGTTGGCTGATAAGAGCTGGCCATGGCTGTTGGCCAGAACAGAAATTAGATGCAGTTGCCTGTAACTTTCCCTCGGCTGTTCTGCAGTCAAAAGCACCTTTCCGAGTCGAACACTTGCTGACGTCAAAAATGCCTCGCAAACGGAAAGTCAGCACACCAGGGAGGAAGCGTCAGTATGCTCAAGCTGTGCCAGTTTTCCGTTTAGAGAAAGAGTTTCTAACATGGGGAATATGAGACGGTATATGAGAGCCATCTTCAAGTACTTGAAGGGCTGTCGTATAGAGGATGGTGCGGAGTAGTTTTCTATTGCTCCAGAAGGACTCAGACCAGAACCGACGGGTTGAAATCAAACCAAAAGAGGTTCTGGCTAAACACTAGAAAGAACTTCCTGAAAGAGCAGTTCCTCAGTGGAACAGGCTTCCAAGAGAGGGAGTGGGCCCTCCTTCTTTGGAGATTTTTAAGCAGAGGCTAAATGGCCATCTGTCAGCATTGCAGATCGTGAGAGGGGGGGCAGAAAGGGTTGCATCAGTGCTTGGCTCTCGTGGCCCCTTCTTACATGCCCAGTTGGGTTGCCAAGTCCCTCTTCACCACTGGTAGGAGGTTTTTGGGGTGGAGTCTGAGGAGGGTGGGGTTTGGGGAAGGGAGGGACTTCAGTGCCATAGAGTCCAATTGCCAAAGCAGCCATTTTCTCCAGGGGAACTAATATCAGCTGGAGATCAGTTTTAATAGCAGGAGATCTCCAGCTAGTACCTGGAGGTTGGCAACCCTAATGCCCAGGGTAATGCTGATTCCCACTAATAGTGCTGAGGAAATGGTTCATCCTTGCCTGATAGCTTGCCCACATCCAGTTAAACATTCCTGCCTTCTCCCCTGAAGTGGCAGATCACTTGCTTTGCATTCAGAAGGGTCCAGGAAATTAGGATTGCCCCCTGTGGGTTGAGAAATTCCTGGAGATTTGGGGATAGAGCCTGGGAAAGGCAGAGTTTGGGGAGGGGAAAGAGAGAGGTCAGGTGGGATGGGATGCCTAGGGCTGCCAGCTCCAGGTTGGGAAATACCTAGAGATTTTGGGGGCGGAGCCTGAGGAGGGCAGGATTTGGGGAGGGGAGGAACTTCAATGCCATAGAGTCCGATTGCCAAAGCAGCCATTTTCTCCAGGGGAACTGATCTCTATCGGCTGGAGATGGGATGAAATAGCAGATCTCCAGCTAGGACCTGGAGGTTGGCAACCCTAGTGATGCCAGAGAGTCTACCCTCCATTTTCTCCAGGGGAGCTGATTCCTTTCGTCTGGAGACCAGTTGTCTTTCTAGAAGAATGCCAGGCCCCGCCTGGAGGTTGGCAACCCCCCCAGGAGTGATCCCTCATTCTTCTGGTTGATGCGGGCTTCCTGGGAAAAGCTCTTTCTGCCCCAGACTGTGCCAGTCAGAGCGGGCAGAGCGGGGCAGAGCTGAGCCCGTCTTTGCCCCCAGGAAAGAGCAGCTGCACCTTACAGGCTGAGGCCAACTTCCTAATTTGCCACCGGGATCAGCCGTTTCTCACGAAAATTAAAACCACAAGTGTTTTTGCCCCTGTGTTTCGTTCAGTGTTTTCTCTCCAAGTGGCCAAGCTCGGATTCCTGTGATCGATGAGTTCCTCTTGCAGGCGCAATAACTCAAAAGTGCTTTCCCAGACCGGAAATCTTTGGTGTACGATTCACCCGCACTGTCACCCATTCAAGTCTTTCCGGCATGAAAGGTTGTGGCGACAAAAATCTGTTCGAGGGGGAGGGGCTGTGGCACACCCCCCTAGTATATATTGCATTTCTGCAAAACAAGACAGGAGCAAGAATCAAGCCAAGAGACAAATAGGCTAAAAAAACCCAAAAGCTCCTTTTTCTTTGGGGTGTTTCTTTCCCTTCTTCTCTACATGTATTGTTTATTAAACCCACAGAAAATACAACATGCAGCAGGTATTTCTCCTGATTCTACACAAAACTGCCGGCCACCAATTCCAGCTCCATCCGGCGGGCAGGGAGGCCGGCTTTCCGCTGGTCTCCGGTTCTGCACAGTCACTGGAGCGTCGCGCCATGAATTATTAAGTCCGTGCTTCGTGGTAATACATAATTCCTTATCAATTATTCATGCTAATGTGTGTGTAGTTTACTTAATTGTGTTATTGACGATCAAAAGTAATTTCCTGAAAATCCTCAAGGACAGAAAATTTAATCAGCATAACTACTTTTCAGATGCAATGCTGTTAAGTATTCTTAATTTGCTCAACAGTTCACTTATTTATGTACCTTTCTGGAGGAAAAATGAGTTTAATCAAACCATTAGGAGAAAGAGTTAGTGTGTGCCAGGGCCAAGATCACCTGAATGGTCGGTAATTATGCTGAAATGAAACCGAGAGTGCCAGCGCCCAGGAGTGGTGGCGCTCTCGGAGTCAGAGGGAGGAAGGGCCCAATGGTGCGTGGCATGGTTAGGCGAGGGAGAGAGAGAGAGGCGTGCTTTTCCTTCCCGGGGTGGCTTTGTTGGCCAGGAGCATTCTTCTTGTTGATAAATGCTTGAGAGTGCAAGGGGGAACAGGAGCCTGGTTGGACCCCCAACTCCACAGGGGCCCCATCACGCTCGCCCACGTCTGCTCATTCTAGGGTTGCCAACCTCTGGATACTAGCTGGCAACCTCCTGCTATGACAACTGATCTGCAGCCGATGGCGATCAGCTCCCCTGGAGAAAATGGCCACTTTGGCCATTGGACTCTATGGCATTGAAGTCCCTCCCCTCCCCAAACCCTGCCCTCCTCAGGCTCCGCCCCAAAAACCTCCCGCTGGTGGTGAAGAGGGACCGCTTTCCTCTCTGCTGGCGACAAATGTTCAGAATGGGTCTAAATGAAAGGAAGTCCCCTTCGCTGGGTTGAAAAACAGGGTGCCTCCCCTCACCAGAACGCCTGTTCCTGTGGACAACTCAGAGCCAAAGAGAAGCTCTGCAAATGTCTGATACGTAGGGTTGCCGCCAGCTCTGGGTTGGGAAATACCTAGAGCTTTGTGGGGTGGAGCCTGAGGAGGGTGGGGATTGGAGAGGGGAGGAGCTTCAATGCCATTGAATCCACCTTCCAAAGCGGCCATTTGCTCCAGGGGAACTGATCTCTGTCGCCTGGAGGTCAGTTGTAATAGTGGGAGATCTCCAGCCACCACCTGGAGGTTGGCAACCCTACTAACATGGCTTTCTTAATAATAACAACAAGGGGTTGCTTGGCAGCTGAGAGGCTGTGGGTCTATGAGGCTGTGGGTCTTAGGAGCAGAGACTGGGGCACTGTCCTGCCTTCCCGATCAGGGCAATGCCAAGAGCAACTTCCAGCACCTCTAAAAAGCCACCAAAACATTTCAGGTAAACCTGAAATCGAGGACAGTTGCTCCAACTGTAACAGTAGGCGATAGGGATGCCAGGTGGTGGCTGGAGATCTCCCGCTATTACAACTGATCTCCAGCCGATGGAGATCAGTTTGCCTGGAGAAAATGGCAGCTTTGGCCATTGGACTCTATGGCATCGAAGTCCCTCCCCAAACCCCGCCCTCCTCAGGCTCCACCCCAAAAACCTCCCACCGGTGGCCAAGAGAGACCTGGCAACGTTTGTAGGAGAAGGACCCCAGGCCTTTATACCAATGGGGGGTTCCTCTGGATGGGGTGGGTAGGCTTGCCAGCTCCAAGTTGGGAAACACCTGGAGATTTTGGGGGTGGAGCCTGAGGAGGGCGGGGCTTGTAGAGGTCAAGGGACTTCAGTGGGGCATCATGCCATAGAATCGGCATTCCAAAGTGGCCACTTTCTCCAGGGGAACTCATCTCTTATCGCCTGGAGATCAGTTGAAAAGAGCCAGAGTCCAGTAGCGCCTTAAAGACTAACAAACCTTCTGGCAGGGTAGGTGCTTTCCTGAGCCACAGCTCACTCTATCGCCTGGAGATCAGTTGTAATCCCAGCTGCTACCTGGAGGTTGGCCACCCTAGGGATGGGACGTAAACACACCTGGGTTCAGCAAGAACTGAGTGGACTTGGGGGAAAGGCTGTGATGTCTGCGGTTCTGGTGAGCTGCGATCGCAAACCAAGCCCCTGCGCGTGCCCGGCAGCTGCTGGGAGTTGCGCGGATATTCTTCCTTTTGCTCCGCAGCGGAGAGGGATGGGATCGCGTCAGCAGCACCCACAGCTGACCGGCAGCCGGCTCCTCATGGGCACATTCGGCGTTCTGGTTTTGTGGCGATGAGGAAGGAGAGGGGAGATGGGAAAGGTTCTCTGAAAGGTGGGCAGAGCAGATCAAGGGGGCGGCACAGTTCCACTTGCAAAGAGTAATGCCGAGTAATCTCATTAATGGCCCCAAACTATTCATTGTCTAGGTCAGGGGTCTCCAAAGTGGTGCTTGTGGGCACCAGAGTGCCACCAACACCTTTCCTGGCGACCCTCAAGTGCCTTTAGAAAGTGGCCGGGGCCAGGTGAGGCCTTTGCCCAGCAAGTCTTCTGACCGGCCACTGGGCAGGTTTTCTAAACTGTTGCTTTGGCAGCAGCTGCCACCACAGCACAAGCATCTTCACTGTGTGAACGAAGGTAAGCCGCAGCAGCCGTTCTGTGACTGGCTCCGCCTCCTGTGGCCGCCATTCTGCGGCTGCACCCACCACCCTGTGTCCGAATCCTGAAGGTGCCTGCAGGCCCCCAAAGGTTGGGGAGGCCGGCCTACGTTCTGTCCTGGTGTGATTATTAAACCCATGTGGGCTCTCTGGAAGATGTTCAGGGTCCCAGCAATTCAGCTGAAAGAGAAACATGGCCTGGGATCAGCACCCAAATGGCAGCATTCCCACTAGAAATGTGTTGAGTGGCACCGGGGATCTCAGTCTTCTCTTTAGCCCCAGATCAGATGGAGGGAACACAAAGGAATTGTGAGGCCACAAAACAAGACACCATGTAGGCTTGCCAGGCCCCATAGCTCCAGGCGGGAGCTTTCTGGGACTGTGGCGTGGGATGTGTGCGCGCACCTGGTGTGATGCGCATGCGCAACACGCCTACGTCACTTCCAGGTTTACTCGGAAGCAATGCGGACTCTCTAGCAATATTGGCTAAAACTCTATGGTTTCTACTCTATGGTTTCCATAGAGTTTTATCCAAGATTGCCAGAGTGTCTGCGTCACTTTTGGGCTTACCCAAAAGTGACATATGTGCACGGAGTACCCGCCGGCCATCAGCTGGCCAGCGGGCAACCCGTTGGATCTGTGGGATTTTACCCGCCACTACCGGGCATTTGGCAATCCTAATACCATGGTAAAGACAGAGGTGTCCCGGATTCCTAGACATTCTGCCCCAACGTTTTGGAGAAACTGGCCAAGGTCATGTGATGAGCCCCAAGAAGAAAGTGCCACTGACCAGTTGAAGACAAAGCCATCTTGGGCTTCGAGGGTCACTCTATGTAATAGCTTGGGAAATGGGGGTAGGATGAGCTATGAGCCCTTAACAGGGAGGATCCGGGACAATGGGTCACCCCCCTGTATAGGACTTCCTAAACTTTGGCAAGAGTGACTTCTCTCTGAGGCTCAGAAACTCCCTCCTGGAATCTCAGCCTCCAACCTGAAAGATAGGGTTGCCAGCTCCAAGTTGGGAAACACCTGGAGATTTTGGGGGTGGAGCCTGAGGAGGGCGGGGTTTGGAGAGGGGAGGGACTTCAATGCCATAGAGTCCAGTTGCCCATGCAGCCGCTTTCTCCAGGGGAACTGATCTCTGTCGGCTGGAGATCAGTTGTAATAGCAGGAGATCTCCAGCCACCACCTGGAGTTTGGCAACCCTACTGAAAGTGTGTGCTTCTGTGCGCAGAGGTAACCTCACTTGGAGGAGCCCTCCGCCTGCCCTCTTGTATGGGTTCTCTGAATGGAGGGGAACGTGAAAGGTGGGGCCCCAGGGGCGCTCCGTATTTAACAGAAGCGCCAGGCAAAGTTTCTTTTGTATTCAATGACAGTTTCCAGCAGGACTCCTTGCTTCCGACGCACTTTCAATAAAGAGAACGTCTGACGGGTCCGGGGGACTCGGTGGGACTCGAGTGAGACGGTAAAAGAGGGAACGAAAGAATGCCAGCACTTGTCACTTGGTGGGAGAAGAGCAGGAGCGCCACCACGTCTTCTCCCAGCTGTCTGCTGAGATGCTCCGGGGGGGGGGGGGGTCCGTGGGAACGTTGGAGAGGCCTCAAACGCTCTTCTCACTTTCGTCCTGGTCCACGGCGGAGGGAGGTTTGTTGTCCAAGGTGGTCTCCATGCCAGGCTTCGCCCCCGGGGTGGGGCTGGGGCTGCCGGAGGCCAGAAGGTTAGCGGACTGCAGCACCGCCTCTGAATGCTCCCGGGCTTTCATGCGCAGGGCGGCCACACTGGCCGTGCGGTTGCTCTGGCAGCCGTACGTGGGGAGGAAGGAGAGGCCCATGTGGTCGGGGACACAGCAGGAACAGAGCGGGCTGCCTGGAGGATGGAAACAGAACAAAGACACCGCCTGCCACTGGTAACGTCAGCGCAGTTGGGGTTAGGGTTGCCAACCTCCAGGTAAGAGCTGGAGATCTCCTGGAATTACAACTCATCTCTAGGTGATAGAAATCAGCTCCTCTGGAGAAAATGGCCACTTTGGTAATTGGACTCTATGGCATTGAAGTCCCTCCCTTCTCCAAACCCTACCCTCCTTAGGCTCCACCCCAAAAACCTGCTGGTGGCAAAGAGGGACTTGGCAACCCTAATTGGGGTGGATAGATGCTGCTACCTTCAACTCCAAAAGGGTGCTGATTAGGGTTGTCAACCTCCAGGTACTAGCTGGAGATCTCCCGCTATTACAACTGATCTCCAGCCGATAGAGATCAGTTCACCTGGAGAAAATTGCTGCTTTGGCCATTGGACTCTATGGAATTGAAGTCCCTCTCCCCAAACTCCACCCTCCTCAGGCTCTGCCCACCCAAATCTCCATGTATTTCCCAACCCAGAGCTGGCAACCCCAGTGCTGATATTCCAGGGTCCTGCCCTCTGACAGACACTTCTAAGTGTGGATGAGAGAGATTCCCATGCCACTAGCATCCAAACAGATGCACATAGAATTACAGAATCATAGAGTTGGAAGGGATCACCAGGGTCATCTAGTCCAACCCCCTGCACAATGCAGGAAATTAACAACTACGTCCCCCCACATCCCCAGTGACCCCAATCCTCCCCTTGCCATGCAGGATCCTACAGTCAAAGCACTCCTGACAGATGGCCATCTAGCCTCTGCTTAAAGACCTCCAAAGACGGGGACTCCACCATCCTCTGAGGCAGCGTATTCCATTTCCACCATCGAACAGCCCTCACCGTCAGAAAGTTCTTCCTAATGTTTAGGTGGAATCGCTTTTCTATTAGTTTAATATGATGATGCCTTATACCCATTCAGACCCTTGGTCCATCAAGGTCAATATTGGCCATTTATGCAGGGCTGTTTCCCTCGCAGTCGCCCCTCGGGTTTTCGTTGTGATTATGCATGCTGTTTCCGACCGTCAGAGGTTGCCTCACTCTCCCCCTGCATGTTTTGCCTGCATTTTGTTTTAGACAGAATCCGGATAACATGGGCAAAACGCATGGGGAGAGCGAGGCAACCTCTGATGGCCAAGAGAGGCACACATAATCAAAAGGAAGCCCCAAAGTGGTAAGCAGGGGTGACCGTGGGGAAACGTCCCTTCATAAATGGTCGTTGTCTACTCAGACTGGAGGGGGCTCTCCAGGGTCTCCGGTAGAGGTCTTTCACATCATTTTCTGCCAGATCCTTTAACTGGAGATGCCGGGGATTGAACCAGGGACCTTCTGCATGCCAAGCAGATGCATTGCCACTGAACCACAGCCATTCCTCTAAAGCAGTGATTCAACACACATGAAGCTGCCTTAAATTGAATCAGACCCTTAGTGCATCAAGGTCAGTACTACTGGCAACAGCTCTCCAGGGTCTCAGGCAGAGGTCTTTCACATTCTCTACCTACTGCGGGGGGTGGGGGGACAGACTGTTCCATTGCAATGTATACTATAAATACACCAACAGGGAAGATTCTGCCCTCTCCTCCCGCTCCAGTCCTGGCAAAAGGCACACAGTGTGTCATGTGTTTCTCATTGGCGAGAATGTGCATGCGATTTACCAGCACTGCCCTTCCATTTCCTCCCCCCCCCCCATTAGCTCGCCTTGAACCATGATGAAAAGTTGGGTATAAAAGTTTGAATAATTCATTCATTCATTAAAACAGCATTCACAAATGCACAAAGCGACAGCATACGGCATGCGTGCATGCATGTGTTGTGCTGGGGAAGAGAGGCTCAAATGTGCTTTTGGTATTTTGTGCAAAGATACTTCAAGGGAACATAAGAAAAGTCCTGCTGGATCAGACCCATCCAGTCCAGCAGCCTGTTCACACAGTGGTCAACCAGCCTCTAGGAAGCCCACAAGCAAGACCACTGCAGCAGCACCATCCTGCCTGTCTTCCACAGCACCTAATGTAATAGGCATGCTCCTCTGATACTGGAGAGCATAGGTATGCATCATGACTAGTAGCCATTTTGACTAGTAGCCATGGAAAGCCCTCTCCTCCATGAACATATCCACTCTCCTCTTCAAGCCTTCCATGTTGGCAGCCATCATCACGACACCCTGGGGCAGGGAGTTCCACAATTTAACTATGCACCACAAAAAAACCCAAACAGACCATCACAGCAGGGACCTCCCCTTGGCATGCTTCTATGACCACTGTCCCAAGGAGCTGACTCCAAAGTAGGCTTGCCAGGCCCCATAGCTCCACCGCGGGAGCTTTCTGGGGCCGTGGCTGCAGCGCAGGATGCGCCTACTTCACTTCTGGGTTTACCCGGAAGCGATGAGGATGCTTTAGCGATCTTGGCTAAAACTCTATGGTTTCCATAGAGTTTTATCCAAGATTGCTAGAGCGTCCACATGTGTGCGTGCATGCACGGAGGGCCCGCCAGCCATCAGCTGGCCGGCGGGCAGCCTGGTGGATCGGAGGGATTTTACCCGCCACCACTGGGCACTTGGCAACCCTACTCCAAAGGACTCGGAATAGGATCATCAACCTCCAGGTGGGGCCTGAAGATCTTCCAGCATTACAACTAGGGTTGCCAGCTCTGGGTTGGGAAATACCTGGAGATTTTGGGGGTGGAGCCTGAGGAGGGTGGGGCTTGGGGAGGGACTTCAATGCCATAGAGTCCAATTGTCTAAGCGGCCATTTTCTCCAGGGGAACTTATTTCTATCACCCAGAGATCAATTTAATAACAGGAAATCTCCAGCTACTACCTGAAGAAGAATAGAAACGATCGTCTCCCTTGCTACTTTGTTATGAAGATTTCACTTGCAACTACCTGGAGGTTGGCAACACTAATTACAACTGATCTCCAGACAACAGAGATCGGTTTCTTTGGAGGAAATGGCTGCTTTGGAGGGTTGACTCAATGGCCATTATTACCTGTTGAGGTCCCTCCATTCCCCAAACCTGCCCTCCCCAGGTTCCACTGTCAAATGTTCCAAGGTGGAGTTGGCGTCTCGAACTCTGAATGCGGCTGCAAAGGAAAAGCTTCCTTAGTTCCTCAGGCTTTGGTATTCCCCCCCACTTGGCCGCTGACATGGGCATTTGCAGCACCAGATGCTCCCTCCCCGCATCCCCCCCCCCCGGCTGTCTTGTATTCTAAATTAAAACACACAATTAGGTCTCCATTAGGTTACAGCAGATTCTGCAGAATTGATCTGAAGCACCTTCCCCTGCCGTATGACATCATCCTTGAAAGGCTGGGCCGGGACATAAATACTTAATGTAATAAATACAGTCTGAAATATTTGATCCACTTGGCAGTTTAATTGATCTGCTCGGGAGAGACTGACAGGAAAAATTAAATTAGTCCTGCCTCAACTCTGCCAAGAGTACATTTCGATCGCAAGTACCACCCTAGGCCATGCTCTGCTTCGCAAAGGGATTCCTTCCGCACGGACCCCATGACAATGGGGAAAATTAGTAGGGTTGCCGAGTTCCTCTTCGCCACTAGCGGGAGGTTTTTGGGGTGGCGCCTGAGGAGGGCGGGGTTTGGAGAGGGGAGGGACTTCAATGCCATAGAGTCCAATTGCCAAAGTGGCCATTTTCCTACAGGGGAACTGATTTCTGTCGCCTGGAGATCAGTTGTAATAGCAGGAAATCTCCTGCCACCACCTTGAGGTTGGCAACCCTATAAATTAGGGATGGAGCGGCAATTAGATTAGGATCGCCAACTCCAGGTTGTGAAATTCCTGGATAGTTGGGGGTGGAGCCAACATCCAGATGCCACCTCTAGATTAGTGTGTGTTTCGCCAAAGAGACTGCTTCATCAGTAAGCTGGCCTCGGTATAATTTCCCGGCAAATTGCCAACATGCAATGCAGTTTTCACAGCGAATTGCCAGTATTCAACCACTTCAAAGGGTGAGAAGCACCTCTACAAAAAATAACATTTTTTACTATAAGTCCCTCTTAAATTATTATTATTAAAGGAGCATCAGAAAAGCAAATCATCATGCTTACCATAAGATTCAGACCACCAAAACCTCAATGGGTTCCCTTTCTTTGTCCTAAGGTTCAGTGGTCTCATTGCTATGGATCCAATTTAATGCTGTTGGTGGCAAACCACCGTCAGCTGCAGAGTCACACACCTAATGCATGAGTCAGGTTATTTCATCTAAAGGAACAGTCATTCAGCATGCCAATATTATCTTCATTCTATTTTGATTAATTTGGAAAGTTATTGTTTACAAAATTATTATTTACAATCTTCTCAACGGGGATGAGGATACTCTTAAGGAGTTTTAAGGAAATTCTTAAGGAGTTTAAAGAAATTTAAGGGAAACCAGAAGGAAGTTAAAGGAAAGTTAGAGAAAACATGACAAGTCAAAATCAGTGTTCAGATCAGCGGGCACTAAAGTTTTAAAAAGGAAGATATATTTCATTTCCTGTCTCAGAAGGATCTTCCATAAGTCCTGCCGACAGAACGGACGTGGTCTGTATTGCTAAATTACGAAAAAAATGCATGTCATTTTCAATATGCCCCTTCTCAAGATAGTGTGCTGTGAGGGGCGCATCCATGACTTTAGCGCGAATACATGCCCTATGTTCACCAATGCATAATTTCACAGGTCTACTGTGAAATTCCCGGCATACTATAGGGAATTGCCTCAGATTCTACCATTGTCTGCAGACCAGCCGGTAAGGGTCTGCTTTGGTCATTTTGGACAGTACACAGTATGATGAGGAAAACCGGAGACAGCTTGATGATGTAAATTACTATAAAGCCATTTCACATGACCCCACAGTTAAAGTCACAGGGATCATAAAAACAGTGGTATTTAATCATTTCACTTATGACATAAAAAGAATAGTGCACCGACACTGGCATATTTTACATAACATACCAGGTTGCGAACAACCCCCACTTATTGGTCTTAGAAAAACTGAATCCTTCAGGAACCACTTAGGGGATTAATGAATGGGCAGAATGTTCCTCTTTGCTACTCTCTCATCTCACAATATTTTAATCTGAGACTGGATAATCAAACGCATGATGCTAGTCCATCCCACTATAAGTCTGAAACAAGTAGCTGCTAGAGGCTCCCCGTGCATTTGAGCCACCCATATAATGTGGGATAGTCCACAATGTGGGATAGCAGGGGAGTGACATCGCCCAAGGATTGGCTGAGGGGTTATCCAATCAAAGGGCGATTCTCCCCCCTTTTTTTTTCTTGGAACACCAGCGTTCTGGTATACCATTGTCTCAAAAAATAGTCAAATAAATCCCCACAAATAAAGCCCTCACACGACCAATACAGTGACGGAATGAGGAATGACGGGAAATGGCGGGGAAAGCGGCAATTGCTCGCGCAGGAAAGGGGGCGGGACGGGGGAGACTGGTAAGGGGCATTAGTAGCGAGCTTGTGGAGTCATTACACGCACGCCAGCGTTCCGGTAATGTGGCGAACTAAAAAAAAGTAGCGGTTTAGCACCGAAAAGATCGCTAGAAAACAGGGGGCGAAAACGCACGGTCCCTTTATCCTCCTTTAATCCCTGTTTTAGCCAGGATCGAACGCACATTAGGCGAAACGCATGCATGGAATCCTGGCTGAAACAGGGATTAAAGGAGGATAAAGGGACCGTGCGTTTTCACCCAGGGATTGCTTAACCCGTTTTTTTTTCCTTAATTCGTTCCTAAGGTGGGTCCGATGAGCAGCCCTTGGATGGTCGTGCATGTGGACCACGGGGATTCGCTACTTTTAAGGCACAAAGGCGAGACAAATTGGCCATGCGTTAAACCCCTTAGTTATAACTGATTTTTTGAAAGGGAGACAAGGGGTCAACATACCCGGTCACCACAAATGTGGCGCATGCTCAGTCTGTGCATTGAGTCTTCCCATGAAACAAGTGAGCTCCACCTCATCCTGTTTCAAATTTACACTTACACAATTTAGCAATTGTACATTTACACCATTTTATGCCCCTGTTCACGGATGTACATAGGTTCCACAGTTAGACCTGTGAAATTACGCATTGGCGAGCATAGGGCACTAAAGTCATGGATACGCCCCTCACAGCACACTATCTTGAAAAGGGGCATGCTAAAAATGACATGCATTTTTTCATAATTTGGCAATACAGACCACATCCGTTCCGTCGGCAGGATTGTGCATGCTTCCTTGAGGGGATTCTTTGAGGCGGCTTCACAATCACTTCCTGAATGATGGTTCAGCGTGAAAAACCTTTTAAAAGATATGCGGGGCACTTCAGCCTGGAACGCGCTGCTAATTACCAATCATAAATGGCCTTAGAGAGTGTGTTACCACTGCAAATCCTACTGTTGTGTTTTGGACTTTGAAAAATCAACATGTTTGGAGGGAAGCTCCCTGGGTAATCCCCTGAATCCCCCAGTGTGACGTGTGTTTTTCCTTGACAGGCAAAGCAGCAACTATTCGTGCTTTTCATGGCCGGCTCCCACAAAAGACACTGAACTTCCAGTTCAGAGGCAGCCAGTGGGAATTCAGCGGCAGCCTTTAGGGAGAGGGACCCTTCAGGAGTTCTCGCCCCCATCCAGTAGCACTGAGCTCTTTTGTGATTCTCACAAACTGCATTTTAAAAGAACCCTGAAAATCAAATGATGGAGGAGGAGGAAGAGGAGGAGGAAGAGGAAGAAGAAGGAGAGTTGGTTTTTACACCCCAATTTTCTCTGCTTTTAAGGAGTCTCAAACCGGTTTACAATCTCCTCCCCTTCCTCTCCCCACAACAGACACCCTGTGAGGTAGGTGGGGCTGAGAGCAGAGCAAGCTGTGACTAGCCCAAGGTCACCCAGCAGGCTTCATGTGGGAAAGTGTGGAATTAAACCCAGTTCTCCAGATTGGAGCCCGTGCTCCTAACCACTGTGCCATGCTGGCTCTTCAACAGAGTCTGAAGAGATGGGCCCTGGAGGAGAGAGTGAGAGAGGGCAGTGGGCATGCTTGAAAAGGGATGTCTCTGGCAACCAGCATCAAAGAGCCTCTAAACCTCCCCTCAACTCAGCAAGGTGAGCTAGGGCTGCCAGCGAGGGGTCTGGAGATCTCCCCAAATTACAACACCTCACTAGACTACAGAGAAAACGGCTGCTTTGGAGGGTGGACTCCAGGCAGGCATCCCAACCCTACTGAGGTCCGTCCCCTCTGCCAACCCTGCCCTCCTCAGTCTCCACTCCCAAGTCTCCAGGTATTTTCCTACCTGGAGTTGGAACCCTACGGGATCTCGCAGCCAACCAATAGCAAAGTGGCTCTGAACCTCCCCTGATAGGGTTGCCAGTCTCTAGGTAATGGCTGGAGATCTCTGGTTATTGCAACAGATCTCCAGGTGGCAGAGATCAGTTCCCCTGGAGAAAATGAATGCTTTGGAGGGTGGATTCTGGGGCCTCGCATCCCACTGAGGTCCCTGCTCTCTCCAGCCCCAAATCTCCAGGAGTTTCCAAACCTGGATCTGGCAACTCTCTCTCCCCCCCGCCCCAATCTCTTGCTGGTGGCCAGGGAGGGAACTGGCAACTCTAGGGGACAGCGGTGTTTGGGGAGAGACCTCAGCTGGGTATAATGCTAGAGTCCACCCTCTGAAGCAGCCATTTTCTCCAGGTGAACTGATCTCTGTTGCATGGAGATCAGTTGTAGTTCTCATATTATCCGGTATCAATACACACTCGGATGAGGACAAAATTATATTTCTGTTATCCAATACTGATGCATCTACATCATATAGAGTCTCTTTGTTTGCTCTTGCAGCAAAGAAAATTAGGTTTAACGTGGTATTGGAAGGAGCTACTTTTAAGTCTTTTAGTATATCCCATTATCTAGTTTATATTTTACTTGCTACTTTATTGTATTTGCATTTTGTTTGTTTGTTTTAGCAAACTGTGATGGCCAATGGCTATATAAAATAACATTTCATTCACTCATTCATTCAGTTGTACTTCTGGGAGATCTAGAACTTGGTAGCCCTGTCAGTAGGGTTGCCAGCTCCGGGCTGGGAAGCACCTGGAGATTTTTGGGGTGGAGCCTGAGGAGGGCGGGGTTTGGGGAGGGGAGGGACTTCAGCAAGGTATAATGCCAAAGAGTCCACCCTCCAAAATGGCCATTATCTCCACATGAGCTGATCTCTGTTGAATGGAGATCAGTTGTACTTCTGGGAGATCTGGCACTTAGTAGTCCTATCCTCAACCATCTTCCTGCCCCTGGCTGCCCCTGGCTGCCAGGAGCTCCTTACTCTCCCAAAGGGCCACGGTGGCCCCAGCGCTCGCCTGGTGGAGGCCCCGGTTAGGTCTCCATAAAACACTCCTTTCTGCAGCCCCATCAGCAAACAGGCCCTGAATGATCCTGATCGATCCTCTTCAGTACCTTGATGTATAATGCAAGCGCTGCTTTCCCATCAATGGCGCAGGACACTCTGCCAGCAGAGCACGCATCAGTGCACGGGAGCCTGGGGGGAGGGGGATCTGGGGATGAATTATGCTGGTCATCCCATGATGAGCGCATTTATTCTCCTCCTCACAAGGTGTTCTGGGGCAGGAAGGGTCTCGAGGAAGCTCTGAAGGAGTTGAGTGGATGCCCCGCGGCCCCCTCCTTGCAGCGACAGATAATCCCGCAGAAAAGTGGAGATTCTTGTTTACCTCATTAATAATCTCCTCCCCATTAATGAATTGCACTCCTGCCTTTGTCCATTAAGAAGCCGCTCTGAGGCTCCGGCTTTTAAGCGGGCAGGTTTTGTCCGGCGCATAAATAAATCAAAGGTGTTTTCCCTTTGTAATTCCACATTCGATCAAAGGCTCCACAATGCAACAACATGAATAGCCTAGATATTCTGGGCAAGGTGAGGAAGATTCACCAGCAAACATCTTCCAGAGGGGTACATGAGTCATAAGAATGTAAGACAAGCCCTGCTTGATCAGACCAAGGCCCATCAATTCCAGTAGTCTGTTCACACAATGGCCAGCCAGGTGCCTCTAGGAAGCCCACAAACAAGACAACTGCAGCAGCAGCATCCTGCCTGTGTTCCACAGCACCTCATATAATAGGCCTGCTCCTCTGATCCTGGAGAGAATAGGTGTGCATCATGACTAGTATCCATTTTGACTAGTAGTCATGGATAGCCCTCTCCTCCTCAAACATGTCCACTCCCCTCTTCAAGCCTTCCAAGTTGGCAGCCATCACCACATCCTGGGGCGGAGAGTTCCACAATTTAACTACGCGTTGTGTGAAGAAATAATTCCTTTTATCTGTTTTGAATCGGTCACCCTCCAGCAGATGACCCCACATTCTAGTATTATGAGGGAGAAAAGCTTCTCCCTGTCCACTCTCTCCACACCATGCATAATTTTATAGACTTCTATCATGTCTTCTTCCCAAGCTAAACAGCCCTAAGCGTTTCAACCGCTCCCCACAGAGCAGTTGCTCTCGCCCCCTGATTATTTTGATTGCTCTTTTCTGCACCTTCTCAAGCTCTGCAAAATCCTTTTTTAGGTGTGGTGACCAGACCTGTACACAGTATTCCAAGTGTGGTCTCACCATAGACTTGTACAAGGGCAGCATGATAACAGCAGTTTTATTCTTTCAGGACATGTGGTCCTGAAAGGGATACGGCAACTGGAATGACTGCAAAGACCTTACAAACTCACTTCCCTCCCCCAGCTGTCTATCCTCAAACCTGGCACGGCAGTCCTCACCCAGACAAACCTGCACCATTCAGGTGAGAGCCGCTCAGCAGAGAGAAGAGAAAGCCTCCCTGTTCCCTTGAATCGACCTTCCTCAGTGGCGCAAGCACATGAACCAAGCCACAAACTCGGGGAGAATGCACCGACGTTCCCAAGGGCTGCTTACCAGCCTGACCGAGGAGGAAATCCTCACTCAACCACCTAAGCAGCCATCACCAGGAATCCGAGCAAGAAGGGAAATCTACGCACAGGGCCTTCCGGGAAACCTTTCCTCTCCTAGCGCAGCGCATGAAATGACCTCAAGTGATGGGGGGGGGTGTTTACAAGCTCTTTGGTGGCTAAGAAAAAATCCCCCCTGGTCTCAGGGAGCCCCCAACCGAAGCATGAGATGGAGGACATGAAACAACCGCCCCTGTTTAATATTTCATGGGTTATAAATTAACTCAGAAGCCAGTGAAACAAGCTTGTTCCGGGGGGAAGGGGGCTGAGGTTTGCCTCTCCCCAATCCCAAATGCCTGTATTACTCCAGTATATTCCTTGGGCCAAAAACTGGCATTTGCATTCCAGCAGCATCATGAGTAGCCAGGAGTTCTGGAGGCCCCACTTCAAAAAGGATGTGGACAGAATGGAGAGGGTGCAGAGGAGAGTGACAAGGATGGTCAGGGGCCTGGAGACCCAGCCCTGCGAGGAAAGGCGAGGGAGTTGGGAAAGTTCTGTCTGGAGGAGAGGAGGTTGTGGGGGGGGGGGAGAGAGACATTATTGCTCTCTTGAAGTATTTGAAGGGCTGTCACTAGGCTTGCCCACTGCCAGGTAGTAGCAGGAGATCTCCTGCTAATTCAATCTCCAGCCGATAGAAATCAGATCACCTGGAGAAAAAAGGCCGCTTTGGCAATTGAACTCTATGGCATTGAAGTCCCTCCCCTCTCCAAACCCCACCTTCTTCAGGTTCTGCCCCCAAAATCTCCCACCAGTTGAGAAGAGGGACCTGGCAACCCTAACTGTCACTTAGAGGAGGGCAGGGAGCTGTTCCTGTTGGCAGCAGAGGATAGGACCTGCAATAATAAGTTTAAATTACAGGTGGAAAGGTACCGCCTGGATATTAAGAAAATGTTTTTTTTACATTTAATGTTGTTTGGCAGTGGAATCATCTACCTAGGGAGGTGGTGAGCTCCCCCTCACTGGTAGTCTTTAAGCAGAGGCTGGACAAGCACTTGTCAGGGATGCTTTAGGCTGATCCTGCAGTGAGCAGGGGGTTGGACTAGATGGTCTCTATGACCACTTCCAACTCTATGATTCTATGACTCTATGAGTTGGAGGCTGTCTCTTTCGTCCTGCAACCTGGCTGTAATAAAATCCTTCCCCATCCAGGCAACACTGCAATGGCAGATATTCCTTCATGGGGCCATATGCAGATTGAAAGGAGCCTGTCTTTCAAAGTAATTTTGATCCAGTTTTTAGCAGACCAACATTGGGGGCGGGAAGCATCCGGTTTTTGCTTTTCTTTTTTGCTAATTATTTCAATAGCATTTTTTTCATAAGAAGTTGCCTCAAGGGAAAGCCATTTTGAAGGGGCCACTTTTCACCCCCTTTCAGAACTCCAAATGTGCCCACAGGTTCAACACATTTGGGGACACCCCCCCTGCTCTAACCACTACACAATATTGGCTCTGCCCAAGTGCTGAAGAGATCCAAGAGGGAGAAGGAAGATGAAATGCCCCCAAGACAAGTCAAGTCATAGGCAGAACAGCCGAAGGGGACTCCGGAATTACTGCACATCTATTTAAGGGAGGTGGGAATCGGCATTTTCCTATCCTTCGAAGGGAACTTTGAAGGTTGCTTCAAAAAAGCAACCATTTACTATATCCACTGAGACGAGGCCAAGAAATGATACTTCTGCAGAACTGCCCGGCATATTTAGGTCAAATGCTGAGGGGGTGGGACCGTGGGGACAGGAAGAGCTCTTGATCACTGGAACAACCTAACTCCTGAAAATGAGGATCAGTTAAAACACTTAGGGCTGTTCGGCTTGGAAAGAAGCGGTAAAGGGGAGACCTGATAGAGGTCTATAAAATTATGCACTGTGTGAAAAGAGACAAGGAGAAGCTTTTCTCCCTCTCTCATAATACCTGATCGCGGGGTCATCTGCTGAAGCTGGAAAGTGATTCAAAACAGACAAAAGGAAGTATTTCTTCACACAATGCATAGTTAAATTGTGGAACTCCCTCCCTGATGTGGTGATGGCTGCCAACGTGGAAGGTTTGAAGAGGGGAATGGACAGGTTCATGGAGGAGAGGGCTATCCGGGGTTCCTAGTCAAAGTGAATACTAGTCATGATGCACACCTATTTCTCCAGGATCAGAGGAGCAGGCCTATTCTATTAGGTGCTGTGGAACGCAGGCAGGATAAATGTTGCTGCAGTCGTCTTGTTTGGGGGCTTCCTAGAGGCATCTGGTTGGCCGAGACTGCTGGATGTGATGGGCCTTGGTCTGATCCAGCAGGGCTTTTCTTATGTTCTTATGAAACTCCCCCTCTGGGGCTTCAGTGAAAACATGGGAAGCCCAAGAATATCCTTCCTCTGGCCCCAAACAGGGAGAAGCAGCACTCAGCAACCACAGCCACCGTGACTGATTTACCAGGCCTCCAAGTGCAAAACACAGAGACAGCATGGCGCAGTGGTTAAGGTGTCAGTCTAGGACCTGGGAAACCCAGGTTCAAATTGCCACTCTGCCATGGAAGCTTGCTGGGTGACCTGGGGCCAGTCACACACTTTCAGCCTCGACCCTGGCAAGTAATTGGACGGGAGACCACCAAGGAAATCCAGGGTCATGAGGCGGAGGCAGGCAATGGCAAACCACCTTGACATAATGACTGATGTTTTATTGATGATTGATTCCTTTATGTGTTTTAAAGATTGTTACCCGCCCTGAGCCTGGCTGGCTGGGAATGAGGGGGGGCTATAAATTTGGGAAATAAAATAATAAAATAAATAAACCTATCTTGCCTTGAAAACCCTACAGGGTCACCATAAGTCGGCTGCAACTTGACAGCGCTTCACACACACCAAGTGCAAAATACACACACCTCCTGCCAGGAAACGCTTCTGTGTGTCACACCATAAGGGACAAGATTCCGGCTTTGGAGTATCAAGGCTGTTGCTCTAAAAAGGCAAGCCTGCCCGGGCAGAAGGGGACGCCCCTTTACTGAGTCTCCTCCCTCTCCAATGCCTCTGTCCTCAATGCCAAAGCCCTGTTCACAAGTGACGGTGAACGTGCATACAATCAGTGTGCAGCGCACACTTGATTTTTCTTTTTATGTGGGCCAGTCAACTAATTCTCGAGTTGCATTCAATGCATGTACAGCTCACCATGGGATTGATCCAGGAACTGGTTCCTGGTTTCATTTGTAAAGTGACTGTGTTGACACTTCCACAGAAACGGATATAATAAGACTGCAACATGCGAACAGGGAATGCAGGATTTTTCTCTATATTTGCATGAAGTGATTATCATGTTACCGTAGAATCATAGAGTTGGAAGGGACCATACTGGCCATCTAGTACAACCCCCTGCTTAATGCAGGATCAGCCTTGAACAGGGGTATCGAACTCAATTGTTACGAGGGCCAGATTGGACATAAATGTCACTTGGTCAGGCTGGGCCAGGCCTCGCCAGCCCAGATCGAGAGTTGGGGTGGCTGCCTCGGCTGGCTCACAGGCCAGGTAAGAGCTCTCCAGGGGCTGGATTCGGCGCATGGGGCTTATGTTTGATACCCCTGCTGTAGAGCATCCCTGATGCAAGTGTTTGTCCAGTGTCTGCTTAAAGACTGCCAGTGAGGGGGAGCTCACCACCTCCCTAGGCAGCCGTTCCACTGTCCAACAACTCTTACTGTAAACAAAAATAAATAAATCCTAATATCCTTTCCGCCCATAATTTAAATCCATTATTGTGAGTCCCATGATCCTCTGCTGCCAACAGAAACAGCTCCCTTGCCCTCCTTCAGTGCACATGTATACAAACATGTTATTTCAACCCTACATTTAGCCAGGTAATGATCTTTGGTTTCCTTTGTAAAGCAAATGCACGTTGGCCCTTTTTGACAAGTAGGTGGAATGCACAATGCACGCAGGTTGCACACATGGTGCACATGAACAAGATATACACAGGGTTAACACATGAACAGGGCAACCCCTGGAATATGTTTCGGGAATTGCCAGCTAACAGCCCAATCCTGAAGCATCACTACTTCAGGCCAGCCAAATACTCACTCTAACTAGGGTTGCCAACCTCCAGGTGGACCCTGGAGATTTCCCGTTATTACAGTTCATCCCCAGACTGCAGAGATCAGCTCCCCTGGAGAAAACAGATGCTTTGGAGGATGGACTGTGTTGCATTATACCCTGTTGAGGTCTGTCCCCAAACCCCAGGCTCCCCAGGCTCCACCCCCAAACTTCCCGGATTTTCCTGACCTAGCGTTGGCAAACCCCTAGGGCTAGCTGGATGTCAGATTGAGGATTTGTCTCAAAAAAACTCACAATAGAACAACAAAAAATGGGATGGGGGACTCAACCAAATATGTGGATTTGAGCCACAAACTATATACTATAACAAAACAATTACACTTATTGCAAGGTGTACACTATAAAATTGTTAAAAACGCAGGGCCTGGAATACAGGCTATATATAAAAATATCAGTTATGAAATTATTGTACCCAGGCCAATCAGGTTTATCACAGGTTGATGTTCACACATCCAGAAGAATAGTTAATTCCGTACCAGACTGTGTGATCCACTGTCCATGTGGTAATCTGTCATTAAAATACAGTATTTAAATGGTAAAATATCATTAAAATAGTTAAAATCTGTAAGTGTTACAGTATATAGTTTGTAGCTCAACCTTGGAAGCTGTATTTAAAAAATCACTTCTCTTCAGGGTCACCATTCGCAATGATAACTCTACAACAAATACAGCATTTGTGACAATAAATTGAATGACACAAAACCAGCATTTAGCCAGAAGGGGAAAGCAAAAAAGTCACATCAGAATGAACTCGGCAGTCATTAAACCAAACAGATCCCACCCCCCAATCGCTCTGAAATGAGAGGGTTGTGCCTTAGCCAGTTGGGAGAGATTTCTGCCCCCCCCCTTTGTCTCCAGGGGAGATCAGACGAGACTCTCGAATATGAACCCTCCCTCTGAATGTATCATGATTCGAGAAAGCTGCTCCTTACCTTTGAGGGACGCAACATGGGATAAGGCCTGGGCGTATGTGGCCGTGTTGAGGAGGGTCCCCGGCAGGCATGAGGGGAAGAAAGGCCCAGAAGGGCCGACGGCTCTGCTGAGGCTGTGAGGAGGAGGAAGAGGAAAACGAAGAGGGTTAGAAGGCTGTCACCTTGCTGAGCCTGCCCTTCCGCCCCTCAGGGAAGAGCGGTTCACAGAATAATAGAATCATAGAGTTGGAAGGGACCACCAGGGTCATCTAGTCCAACCCCCTGCACAATACATGAAATTCACAACTACTTCTCACCCACCCCCAGTGACCCCCGCTCCATGCCCAGAAGATGGCCAAGATGCCCTCCCTCTCATGATCCGCCTAAGGTCATAGAATCGGCACTGCTGTCAGATGGCCATCTAGCCTCTGCTTAAAAACCTCCAGGGAAGGAGAGCTTACCACCTCCCAAGGAAGGCTGTTCCACTGAGGAACGACTCTAACTGTTAGAAAATTCTTCCTAATGTTTAGACAGAAACTCTTTTGATTTAATTTCAACCCACTGGTTCTGGTCCAACCTTCTGGGGCAACAGAAAACAACTCAGCACCATCCTCTATGTGACAGCCCTTTAAGTACCTGAAGATGGTTATCACATCACCTCTCAGTCTTCTCCTCTCCAGGCTAAGCATACCCGGCCTACAACTTCAACCTTTCCTCATAGGACTTGGTGTCCAGATTAAAACGATTAAAGGCTCCTTGGCTCAGGGTGTCCAGCCTCACCACAATTGCATAAGGAAGATGTTGGTTTGTCCTGCCTCAAAAATGGCACCTTCTTCATGGAGCTGCCCTCGAGGAGGGCCAAAGAGGTTTCAATTTCTTTTGGGGAGGGGCAGTGGCTCAATTTGTAGAGCATCTGCTTGGCATGCAGAAGGTCCCAGGTTCAATCCGCGGCATCTCCAGTTAGAGGGACTAGGCAAGTAGGTGATGTGAAAGTCCCCTGCCTGAGACCTTGGAGAGCTGCTGCCTGTCTGAGTAGACAATACTGACTTTGACGGACCAAGGGTCTGATTTGTGTTCATGTGTGTTCAACTGGGTCAGAAGGTGGATATCTGCTTGTGGATGGGGGTGTCGTGGATGGGGGTGTCGTGAGACAGCCATGCTGGTTACCAGCTCCTTTCCATTTCCAGTTTATGGAGTTCCCCTTCGACGCCCTCCGTGGAATAGCTACTGGTTCCCCACTCAGCTTCAGTGATCAGCTGGAGATCAGTTTTTAGAGGCCATCCTGTCCTGCCCTAGGAGCAGGGCCTTTTCTGCCGTGGGCCCTACACGGTGGAAGTCCCACCCCTGAGAGATGCCAGTGGCACCACTCTTTATCTCCCTTCAGAGGCACTTGGAAACGGATTTACTGGCCCTTTTGTTTTCATGGCTGCCACAAACTCATTTTAGCAGATGCTGTTAATTGCTTGATTGATGGTTCTGAATGTTCAGGCAGAACAACTGTAAAGTGCAATTTTATTTATTTTTTTTGCAGTAAGCAATCTTGACAGCATTTTTTACATCAATTGCAAACCAACAAACAAGCCTGCTCGCCAGAGGCTGGGAGACGTCTGCTTGCCCAAGGAGGCCAGAGGTCATAGAATCATAAAGTTGGAAGGGACCACCAGGGTCATCTAGTCCAACCCTCTGCACAATACAGGAAATTCACAACTACCTCCACCCAACAGCCTCAGTGACCCCTGCTCCATGCCCAGAAGATGGCAAAACCAAAACCCAACCCTCCAGGATCCCTGGCCAATACGGCCTGAAGGAAAATTGATTCATGACCCAAAAGTAGCCAGGAACTATCTTAACCCTAGACTTTAACTCCTGGTATCCTGGAACATCCCTTCCTGGGACACTGAATGCAATTCACTCACTCAAGGACCGATTGGCCATTTCACTTACAAGGAAGTTTCCTGGGGTGGAGCAGTGGGGGCCAGGACTGAGCGCTGGTGAGCCCCAATGACTCTGCCCGAGTCTCAGGGGCTGCTTGGCCCAGATCCCTCCTCGGCCCTGGCAGTCTGTGTCTGCCCCCCCAACCGCCTCCTCCTGCTTTCAATTTGAAGGGTGATGCAGTGGGTGAACAAATGTCCATTGTTGGCTCCACTGAGCTGTCCTACAGTGGAAACATATGAAATTGCCTTATACTGAATCAGACCCTTGGTCCGATGAAGTCAGCCTTGTCTACTCAGACCGGCAGCAGCTCTCCAGGGTCTCAGGCTGAGGTCTTGCACATCACCTATGTGCCTGGTCCCTTTAACTGGAGCTGCCAGGGATTGAACCTGGGACCTTCTGCATGCCAAGCAGATGCTCTACCATTGAGCTACGGCGCCTCCCCAACACATGAACACATGAAGCTACCTTATACTGAATAAGACACTTGGTCCATCAAAGTCAGTATTGTCCGCTCAGACCGGCAGTGGCTCTCCCGGGTCTCAGGCTGGGGTCTTCTTGCACATCACCTACCTGCCTGGCCCCTTCAACTGGAGATGCCAGGGATTGAACCTGGGACCTTCTGCATGCCAGGCAGATGCTCTACCACTGAGCCACGGCCCCTCCCCTGCTGAGGCCAAACAGAAGTTCTTGCTGCTAAAGAAGGCAGCCTTACCTCTGCTGAATCTCCAGAGTTTCCTTTTTATTCCTGGCTTGGTCCACCGGGGAGGGGGAGTTCAGATTCCTTCCAGGGGGAGTCACTTCAGCGATGGCCTCCTTCGGCCCTTCCTGGTCAGAAGCTCCTCGCTCTGTTTTTCTCCACTTCGCCCTCCGGTTCTGGAACCAGACCTGAATTGAGAAGGAGACCGACGATGGTTGGCCTGGTGGAGAAAACCGAGGGGTCTGCCACAGGGGGGCTTCGTTTGCACTTCAGCCCCCTGCCTCCTGACACAGGACTGAGAGAAGCGGAGAGCAGCTCCCCCGAACCAGGCAGACATCGACTGCTGGCTGGAGTAGGCAGTCCTGGGCTGAGTGGAAGGAATTATCTGCTTTGAAAGAGAAGAGCTGGTTTTTATATGCCGACTTTCTCTACCACTTAAGGAAGAATCAAACCTTTCTCTTCCCCTTCCCACAACAGACCCCCTGTGAGGTCGGTGGGGCTGAGAGAGGTCAGAGAGAACTGTGACTATCCCAACAGCACCCATCTGGCTCCATGTGGAGAAGTGGGGAAACCAATCCGGTTCCCCAGATTGGTGTCCGCAGCTCACGTGGAGGAGTGGGGGATCAAACCCAGTTCTCCAGATTAGAGTCCACCGCTCTTAACCACTACACCATGCTGGCTCTTTGGTAGAGAACATCCTGCAATGAGACACCAAAGGTCCTGAGTCCTGACTCACAGCTGCCGGAGGGCAGGGCCATCAATCAGGTACCACCCCCCACCCCACTCTCATTTTAACCCCCAGCCTAATCTGCTGAATTGGGCAGGAACAGACAGATCACCTTGTGTTTGTTCTTGCAATGGTAGTTCTGGCAAAGAGGGTGGTCATGGCAATGGTAAACTACCCTTGGTTCGGCTGGAACCACCTTCCTCCCAGAACTGACCTCTGCAGCTTTATTAACACTCCTGGCCAGGTTGGTGGTGCCCTTAATATGCTCACGGACTTCTTTGTCCCATTTGTATCATGCCGGAAAGTGCTGTCAAATCACAACTGACCTACGGTTTCAAGGAAAGGGATGTTCAGAGGTTCGTTGCCATAGCCTGCCTCTGCTTAGCAACCCTGGACTTCTTGGTGGTCTCCCAGGGATGCCAGGGATTGAACCTGGGACCGTCTGCATGCCAAGCAGATGCTCTACCACTGATCCACGGCCCCTCCCCAGGCTGTAAGACTGAACTTCCCCAAAGCATTGGTGCAGGAACTGCAGGCACAAGCCCACAAAATTCTTCAGTGCAAACAAAGACAATAAACCATTTAGTATTCTACCAATGCAACTATTGGCCTCCACCCACTGACTGTGGGATGTCACCTCAGCTAGATAGTCCTGGATATAATTAACACAGGGAATGCTTAAATACCTGGGCCGACCCTGCTTAGCATCCGAGTTCTGATGAGATCAGGCTAGTCAAGGTCATCCAGGTCCAGGCTAGAGACAGACAGAGGTGGTTTGCCGTTGCCTACCTCTGTGTAGCAACCCTGGGCTTCTTTGGTGGTCTCCCACCCAAGTACTAGCCAGGGCCCACCCTGCTTAGCTCCCAAAATCCAATGAGATCGGGCTAGCCTGGGCCATCCAGGTCAGGGCTTTGTATCACAGCCATTATTTTTTTAAAAAAATCTAATAAAAACCTATATATTCGTTTAAAATCTCTATATTAAAAATTATAAAAATAAATAGATGATTATCAGATAGTTTCTCTGACTAGTTGGTGTGGTTGATGGATAGATTTGGCAACCATCCCTCTCAAGATCTGCCTAAGTTCACAGAATCAGCATTGCTGACCGATGGCCATCTAGCCTCTGCTTAGAAACCTCCGAGGAAGGAGAGCCCCACCACTTCTCGAGGAATGAACCCAAATACTTTGGCTTAACTAGGCTGCAGAACTGGATGTTATTACATGCACAGAAAAGCTGCCTGCCTGAGCGACGGTGGAGAAAATGCTCAATTTAAAAAGAGGATTACAATGTTGCTGGGCATTGTTGGGCTTGCAATTTACAGTTCCCTTTTTAAAAAAATTATTATTTAGCGTGCATTTAATTGCACGTATCAGCAAAGGCTGAATAACGATTTTTATCCGCATGCTAAATTTAGGAGAGGGAAACGCAAAGCCAATTGCAGAGACTTCCTTGTGTCTTAATTGAATGAAGGTCACAGCTATAACAACATTTAATTGAGCTATTTTTCATTATCATATTTTAATGACTTCGTCATGACAGTTTGCCGGCTTCTGAGGAAGCCGCCTGATGAAGTCGTTTATTTCCCTATTTAGTTTTTGTTTGACAACATCATCTTCGATTAAGACGTGGCTTCCCAGCACATTAATCATATTTGAATGAGCAGGGGCCAGAAATGTAAACACGGCCCCCCCCTGCCCCCCCCCCCACATCCCTGTCCCAGCATGAAAGCTGCCTAAACAAACCCCTGGCATCCATTGTCTGCCTGCATAATACCCGAAAACAAGGCCGAACGCTCTGATTCTCCCCACCCATATCTCGCCCTTGCACCTTTCAGGGAGAAGTTATGATCTTCCACTTCTGAATGCCCCATAATTGTCCCATTTATCTCAATTTGCAGCTCAGTCTTTAGGCACCAATTGCTAAAATGGCATTTTAAGGCAGGCGAGGGTGGGGGGAAGACCCCCAAGCCGTCACCTTCCCTGTACGGGCAGAAAGGAGATTTGAATGTCCAAATAACAATAATAATCAGTTTAATTTCCCCGCACATGACCAATGATTCATGTTCAGATTTAATAATCAGGGGCGCATAATCTGATTAGAGAAGAAATAATTTGTTTACAATCCCCAATTTACTGCGGTGAATTCCATTATCTCTCTTTAGCCATTGGGTTTTAAGAGATACTAACATGACCCTGGGGAAGAAAAGGCAGGCTATTATATTCCCTACAATTAGATCTTTGCATAGTCTTAACCCCAAGCACCTACATAAAAAGGAGAGGGAAACAGCAGGCTAGAAAAGGCCCATAAATAACCGAGGCCAGCCGAGAGAATCACCTCTGCTAAGGGGGCCTCTGTGTGTGTGGAGCTATTCAGCAGGCCCTGTTTCCCACTGCTGAGGGCCCTTCTCACCACCTGGAAGGATTCATGGAATAGATCCATGGAACCATAGACTCGGAAGTGTCCATAGAGGCCATCTAGTCCAACCTCCTGCTCAATGCAGGATCAGCCTAGAGCATCCCTGACAAGTATTTGTCCAGCCGCTGCTTAAAGACTGCCAGCGAGGGGAGCTCACCACCTCCTTAGGAAGCTGATTCCAATGTCGAACAACTCTCACTGTAAAAAAAATATATTCCTAATATCCAGCCGGTACCTTTCCGCCTGCAATTTTAACCCATTATTGCAAGTCCTTTCCTCTGCTGCCAACAGGAACAGCTCCCTGTCCTCCTCTAAGTGACAGCCCTTCAAATACTTAGCAATCCTGCCCCCCTCAACCTCCTCTTCACCAAACATTCCCAACTCTCTCAGTCTTTCCTCATAGGGCTTGGTCTCCAGGCCCCCGATCATCCTCCTCGCTCTCCTCTGCAACGGCTCTCTCTGCATCCACCCTCAACACATTCTGTTCTCCCTGAGAGGGGATCCGGAGCTAGGACAATGGGCTCCCAGATACGAAACTGCTTGTTCCTGCAGAACTCACCATTCCAAGAGATCCACTAATGTGCAAATGGTGATTTCATCCCCAGGAGAGTCATGAGAATGTAAGAACATAAGAAAACCCCTGCTGGATCAGACCAAGGCCCATCAAGTCCAGCAGTCTGTTCACACAGTAGCCAACCAGGTGCCTCCAGGAGGCCCACAAGCAAGATGGCTGCAGCAGCATTCTCCTGCCTGTGTTCCCCAACACCTAATATAATAGGGCATTCTCCTCTGATACCAGAGAGAATAGGTATGCATCATGCCAAGTATGCATTTTGACTAGTAGCCATGGATAGTCCTGTCCTCCATAAGAAAAGCCCTGCTGGACCAGGACCAGGCCCATCAAATCTAGCAGTCTGTTCACACAGTGGCCAACCAGGTGCCTCTAGGAAGCCCACGTACAAGATGGCTGCAGCAGCATTATCCTGCCTGTGTTCCTCGGCACCTCATATGATAGGCCTGCTCCTCTGATCCTGGAGTGAATAGCCATGCATCATGACTTGTATCCATTTTGATTAGCAGTTCCTACACAGCTTTCATCCTTGCGGCGAAACAAGGGATGCTCTTCCCCTGTCTGTAGCAGGATACACCGGCCCTGCAGAAGCCGCTCCACCCTTCCTGTACACGGTCACCTCCTGGCTAAGGAACGCAGCCCAAGAGAAGGTCTCTTGGCTTCTTACTGGGGCTAAAATATGAATGTAGCAGGACATTGCTTCCTTCTACTGTGTCGCCTTTCCGTTTCTCTCTGCCTACAGAATCCTCTTTTCTGATCCATTTCTGCTCCGGAAAGGATTGGTGCAACCAGTTGGCTTTGGGGGGCAGGTGCGTCACCGGTGTGCGCCCCCTCCGCTGCTCCCCTCAGTGCTCTTGGTAGGGGCCGTTGAAGGAGAAAGGTCTCCTATCCAGGGAATGAACCAGCTGCTGCAGGGGAGGGCAGAATATACTGCCTGGCCATCAAATACCAGCAAGGAGAACTGTGAAACTGGAGGGGGGGGCTTCCTTAGAAGTCAACTCCACTCCCCCCACCCCAATGAAACTTACAAGCAGAATGGTCGTCTTGAACACATGTTGCTGCTGTATGCTGAATCAGACCCTTGGTCTGTCAAAGCCAGTATTGTCTGCTCAGACCGGCAGCAGCTCTCCAGGGTCTCAGGCAGAGGTCTTTCACGTCACCTACTTGCCTAGTCCCTTTAACTAGAGATGCCCGGGATTGAACCTTGGACCTTCTGCATGCCAAGCAGATGCTCTACTGCTGAGCCACCGCCCCTCCTCTTATCCCCCCCCCCCCAGTATCTGCTGTCTTCTTTTCCAAGGAAGCTCCCGTCACAAGGGAACCGGATCCCCCTTCCCCCAAGAGGATGAGATGCAAGCAAGGAAGGAAATTTGGTGGAGGGGAAGGGCTTTCTAACACGGGTATTCAGGCAGAAGGGGGGGGGCGGCAGAGAGCCGGGCTTAACAGCAGTGCCGCCTAAGGCAACTCAAATCCACGACCCCCCCCCCTTAGGAGTTGTCAGAAGTCCTGCATTCGAAATTTTATTGCATTATGTTTGAATTGCGGGGGGAGTAGTCCGTGGGTCAATTATGTCACCGTAGGAGGTAGGAGGAGAAGAAGACCATCCGGCCGGAGGCTGGGAAGGGGCTGCCCTGGCACCGAGCTTGGGGGAGGAGGGGGTTTCCCTTCCTGGCAGCGGGGCTTGCCCCTGTCCGCCCCACCGCTGTCTTGCCGGCGGCCGGAGCCCTTGGCGGGGAGAGCCGCAGCCCTTCCCAGCAGCCCCCCCCCCGGTCGTCCCCCCTCCCGGGCCGGCCTGGCTCTCTCTCTCGCCAATGCGAGGAAATGGATGCGCATCGATGTAATTTAGTACCTTAGAGACGCGGACAAATTAGTGTAGAACATTATCACTGGTTAATTATGAATGACCGATTAATCAACCTAATCTAATATTCCACATTATGTTGATGTTATTAAAGTGCATCATGAAAATGACAGATCGGCTTCATTTGCTGCCTGGGGGTGGGGGCAAGGGTGCAAAAAGCCTCTCCCCCCCCCCCGCAGCCCAGTCCCCGGGAGCCGAGAACCCGGGGGCGCGTCCTCACCTGCACGCGGGCCTCGGTCAGGTTGATCTTCATGGCCAGCTCCTCGCGGGTGAAGACGTCCGGGTAGTGCGTCTGGGCGAAGACGGCCTCCAGGGCTTCCAGCTGGGGAGGGGGGGAAAGGCAAGGGAGAATCAGACGGAGGGGGTCGCCAACTCCAGGATGAGTAGTTCCTGGAGTTTGGGGGGGGGGGCGAGGCCGAGTTTGGGGAGGGGAGAGACCAGCGAGGTATAAATCCAGGGAAGCCACCCTCCCAAGCGGCAATTTCCTGCAGGGGGACTGATTTCTGTAGCCCGGAGATCAGTTGTAATTCAGGAGATCTCCAGGCCCCAACTGAAGGTTGGCAACCCTAGCCGCCTTCCGGCTTTCTTGTCGGTGATCCAGGTTGATCCTCCCCACGCCCCACCCCACCCCCAGGAAACAGAAATCCCCAAAGTGGTTCCAACCAGACCATTCTCCCTGTGGGCTGCCCCGTCTAAGCCTCCTCTCTGAAGTTGGGGGGGGGGGAGGAGGCAGGAAGAAGCCGGTGGGGACCGGGGGAAGGGGGCGCGGGTACCTGCTGCAGGGTGAAGGTGGTCCGGTTCCGCCGCTGCTTCCTTCGCAAGAAGCCGTCGTCGAAGTCGGCCGTCGAGGGGCCGCCGAAGGGCGTGGCACCTGCAGCGAGGCGGAGAAGCGGCGGCCGTCAGCCCAGGCCCGGGCCCCACCGACCCGGCCCGACGCTCCCCCGGCGCGCTCCGGCGGTCAGGCCCGAGGGAAGCGCGCCCCCGGAGATCGGAGAACCATTTGGGGTGAGAGGGGCGGGAGGAAAGGGGGACCCGAGCCCCTGCTACGCCCCCAGCCTCCCTGCGCGTCGAGGTTTGGGCACCGGCGTCTGGCTCCGGTTCGCACCAGCCAAGGACACGCGTTTGCCCTCTGGGCCCCGCCGGGCTGTCCATGGCCCCGCGACGGAGCGCTTCCCTCGGCCCAGATCCCGCGGATCTTCCCCCGTGCCCGCCCCGTCTGGAAATGTAAAGCCACCACACCACACGCCCCCAGCAAGCAAGCAAGAAAGGACAATGATGGGAAACCCGCGTTTTAAAGACAGCTGGAGGTGCGGCAGGAGGTCAAGGGCAGAGCTTTCCGACGCCGCGGCCAGCCGAGAGGCGCTCCCGCCCAGGCCCGCGGCGGGTCGGCCGCGGAGGGAAAAGGCGGCCCCCGACCCTGCCTGGCCCCTGAGACCCCCCCCCCCCGCTCCGTGGGTTCCGTCGAGCCTGGGTCTTTGGAAGGCCCTCGGAAGGAAAGGGAAGGCCGGCTGCGGAGCGCGGAGGCGCCCGCAGTCCCGGACGGAGACCGCCGTTTTCGGCTCAAGCCCTTTGGAAAACGGGCTTCGTGGATGGACCCGGCGGGTCCTTTCGCTCGCTGAAGCCGAAGCCGAAACACACACACACACACCCGGTCTAGATTCACTTTTCCCAGATCTCTCCCCCCCCCCCCCCCATCACCACCACCACCTCCAGATAAATGCAATTTTCCATCTTCGAGCCCTTTGGAGAGACGGCCGCGGCCAGAGACGAATGTCCCGGGTGGGGAGCCCGGCCAGTCCCGGGAGGAGCCTGCGGCGCCCGAGGGCGGGGAGCCCGGCTCTCTAGGTCCAGCGCCCCAACCCTCAGACCCATCCACGAAGCCCTCTCGAGCCAAGATCCGGCGGGTTTGTTCCGGGGGCCGCCAGGGCTCCTCCGTCGGCTTGGATTCCGTTTGTAGAAGTGTCCCATTGAAGCGCCCGTCCTAACGAGGGCGAAGCCGAAGGATTTCGACGGGCGGAAAGGAGGAAAATGTTGATTTTTGCCAGCCCACCAACAGCAATTTTTAGGGCCTCGGGGCCCGCTGGGCCTCCATCCTCTTCCGCGCCTGCGGGAAGCGGTCCTTTTCTCGCGTTTTGGGGTTCGCCCAGGCTGGGTTTCAGTTCGAGCTGCTCCAGAAGGTTCCCTGGGAACTGCCTTTGATGGTCGCTGCAAGGCCCGGTCGTTTACTCCAGAGTAGCCCCGTGCAAAGTGCGGCATAGCCCCGCGCTAAGAACCCGCCGGGCTGGATTGGTACCCAGAGCGCATTTCGACCAGACGCTTGCCCGGGGAAGGGGCGCGATCCTGTCCCCAGAAAGCCGACCGCCGCGCCTCCCCCGTTCTCAGTCCAGTTGATCTGGGGGTTCAACAACGAATCGACCGGCTCCCGCATCCCGATCCACACCGGCTACTTGGAAGTAAGCCCCGCCGAGCCGGCCAGGCGCTGAGTGGTTCAGTCCTTTCGGGTCTTCCCCTTTCGGGGAGCGGCTGCTTGCTCGGCAGGAAACGGCACTCAGGTCAGCGGGGTTTACTTCCAAGTAACGGTGTGCCATTTTTGACCTTTGGGGTCGGTTGTCCGCCTCGGGGAACGACGCCGGAGGCCGGCGCTCGTCGGGTCCCGGCGTCAGACTCTTGGTCATCCAGGGATGGTGCCAGAGAAGAATCGGCCCGCAAGACTGCGCGCGGCCGGGTGGGGGTGTCCCGAGGACCCAGAGAGACCGGCCGGTTCTCTCTGCCTCTTCGGAAACCACCAAGCCGGGGCCAAGACCCCCCCCCCCAAAAAAAGCTCTTCCCGTCAGCCGCCAAACTCCACGCGTCTCTCCTGGGTGCAGCGCCGAAACAAGCTTACTCGGAGGTAAGCCCCTCTCAGTCCCACAGGCCTTTCTCCCGAGCAAGATCCGCCGGCAGCCGGTTAAGACTCGGATTTTGTCCGCCTCTCTTTCTCCCTTCCCGATCCGGCCTCTGGCCTTGCCTTTGGAAACGGACCAGAACTTGGAAATGGACACGAACCTTTTGGTCGAAACGGACCCGCTCGAACCGACGCGGCGGACGCCCCGCCGGCTCCGGCTCCGCCGCTCGCCTCCCCCCAGCCCCATTTCGACGCCTGTTGGGAAAAGGGCGCGGAAGATGGATGCTGCCCCCGGGCGAGAGGGGGGAGGGCCTGCCCTACCTTCGGAAAGCCCCCCGATTAGAGGCGGAACAGGAACATCTGCTCTCCCCCCCGCCAGCCGCAGAGGAGAGGCAGGTGGCGAAATGGCACTGGGAGGAGCGCGGCGACCCCCGGGCCCAGCACCCACCCCCCCCCCAAAGCAGCCTCGGGAGCGGAGAATCGCAGGACCCCACTGGCCGGGAGTTTCTAGTTGCCGGTTGCCCGGCGCCGGCCTCGACGGCTCGGCCTTGCGCTCCCCCGGCCCAGCCCGTCCGCCAGGCCCCGATCCAGCGCCACACTCACCCTCGAGCTGCGGGGGGCAGTGGAAGTAGAACATGGTGGTGGCGGCGGGCGGCGGGCAGCCAGTCCCGGCGGCGCCTCGGATCTGCGGGAGAAAGAGCCGAGAAGGGCCCGGGTCAGCGCCAGGCGAGCGCCCAGCTGGGCCGGAGGGTCTCCGGGGCGGGTTCGGGGCCAGCGGGAGGCTGACTCCAGCTCCTTCTCCTTCTGCAGGAAGGGCGTGACACTGCTAGACACGTGTCAGGGAGAAAGTTTCCCGCCCCGGCTGGACCGCCCAGGCGGGCATGGCTTCTCCCGTCGGCCCGGCCTTGCCCGTGCCGGCTCCGGGCGGCGACCGGGCGGCCAGCTACCTCCTGCGTCCTCCTCGCCCGCCCGCCCGCCCTTCCTCTGCCCCTCCCGGCTCAGACACCCCAGGCCAGCCGAGCGCCCTACCCCGAGCGGCGGGGAGGCGCGGCTGGCGTCGGGGCGCGCGGCTCTCCCGCTCGGCGTGTGCCCCAGCCGCGCCGGTGCCAACGGGCAGCTGCCTGGGCCAGGCCGTCTGCCGCCCGCCCCGCCGCTCGGCGCCGCCTTTTATAATCTCACGCGTAATTGGCCTTAATCGGATTATTTCCAGCGCTGCCGACGGGGAGGAACTATTGGAGAGGTCTGCTGGGCCGGTCCCCGTGGGGCGCGGAGGGGGACCAGGAGCCCGCCTCGTTCCGCAGGCGAGAGCGGCCGGGGAGGGGAGGGGAGGGGAGGAAGCCCCGCCCCGCCCCACCCCACCCAGCCCGCCCGCTGCTGCGACCCAGGCCCCCACGGCCTTCGCCCCTGTCCGCGGAGGGGGAGGCGCTGGCGCGGGGGCCCGGCTGGCGCGCTGCCTGTCCCCCCTCCCTCCCCGCCTCCCCGCCTCCCCGCCCGCTAATGGGCCTCCTCGCCTTGCCGAGGCGAAGTTTGATTTTGTTCGCGGCGGGGGGTCTCCGGCTGCCGCTCGCTTCCCGTCTGCAAATGAGCTGCGCTGGGACCGGCGCAATTACTTTTAAAGCGCATCCGAGACGGGCGGGCCGGCCCCGCCGCCGGGGGGCGAGCGCGCCTGGCAGGCCCCCGCGGCGGCTCTGGGGGCGGCGGCCGGGGGGGCCGCGGGAACGGCGCGTAATTGGCGGGCTAATAGCATTACGCGGGAGCTAATCGCCGCCGACGGCGCCCCCCCCCTCCCCGGCGGAAAGCCTTTACGAGATTAAAGGGGGAATAGAACGATATTTGGGTTATTAAATGCGCGTAATTAATTTATGCGCCTCTGAAAATAAAGTTGGGATGAGGACCGCTGCAGAGGCGGCGGCGGAGGCCAGGAGGCAACTGTTGCTCCGCCGGCCCGGCTGCCGGGGCTCGAGAGGGTCGCCCCGAGTGGGGCACCGACGCTGCCCGAACCGGCTGCCCCAGGGAAGGCTGTGGGCGCGGGGAGGTAGTTGTTAAATTCCTGCATTGTGCAGGGGGTTGGACTAGATGACCATGGCGGCCCCTTCCAAGTCTATGATTCTATGACCGCAGGATCGGTCTGCCCGCGAGGGAGCTCGCAAGGACCGGCCAGGGGCAGGCAGAGAGCGCGAGCGGCAGGCCCGGTGCAGAACGGAAGACTTCCCTTGGGGGGGGGGGGGTGTCTCTACAGAGATGGGGGTGCGACCACCGAGGACCCCCGCCCTGATCGCGTCCCCATTTTGCCCTTCCCCAAATACTTGGGGGGGGGGGAGACTGGGCCACAGGCGAAAGGGTCCCCGGTTCCATGAACACACGAAGCTTCCGTATACTGAATCAGATCCTTGCTCCATCAAGGTCAGCATTGTCTACCCAGACCGGCAGCGGCTTTCCAGGGTCTCAGGCGGAGGTCTTTCACGTCACCTCCTTGCTGGGTTCCTTTAACTGGAGATGCCGGGGTTGAACCTGGGACCTTCTGCATGCCAAGCAGGTGCTCTGCCACTGGGCCGGATCGCCGGTCCCTGCCCCGCGCCCTTCCTACCAACTCCCCAAAGGTCGCTCTGCCTTCCCTGGCCAGGCACGTCCCTCGGGGACGCAGCGGGAAGGCGATTGCCAGGATCAGGGCCTCCAGGACGCCAAGGGGCCGCCGCTGAACCCAAGGGAGCCCGAAAGGATACCAGTAAGGGCAGTCAGAGCAATGAGCCGAAGCGTCCACCCCAAACTCAGCGCCCCCGACCCCAAAACTCCCCGGGCAGGCCTGGCACCAGCCGCCCCCTCGTCTGGCGGCAGATGCGGGGCTCCCGGCCGGCCGGCTGGCTGGCTGGCTGACGTCTGGCGGAGAGACGGGTTGGTCCTCCGCAGCCTAATGAAAGAACCATCGCTTCCCCCTGGCAGAAGGCGCTTCTGGCCCCCCGCTCGCTCCGGCCCTTCGCCCGCCGCTGCCGCGCATCCCGGGCCGGGAAGGCCGCCTTGGCTACCGCGCCAAGGCACCCGGGGTCCCCTCCTGGGTCGCGCTCCGGTGGAGGAGCTCTCGGCTCCGAGGCAGCCCGAGTGAGCGCGGGAGGCCGAGAGAGGAGCGTTCAGCACCGGGGACAGCGACCCGGGCCGCCCCAGCGCCATCCGAGGAAGAGGAAGAGGAGGAAGAAAGAGGAGTTGGTCTTTATATGCCGACTTTCTCTACCACTTAAGGAAGAATCAAACCGGCTTACAATCACCTTCCCTTCTGCTCCCCGCAACAGACACCCTGTGAGGTAGGTGGGGCTGAGAGAGCTCTAAAAGAGCTGCGACTAGCCCAAGGTCACCCAGCTGACTTCATGTGTAGGAGTGGGGAAACCAACCCGGTTCACCAGATTAGCGTCCACCGCTGGTGTGGAGGAGTGGGGAATCCAACCCGGTTCTCCAGATCAGAGTCCGCCGTTCCCAACCACCGCTCTTAACCACTACACCACGCTGGCTCTCTTGGGGGTAAGCGCCACGCCGACTCGGGAGTAAGCGCCAGGCCAAGCAATCGGGTTGACTTGCGAGTAGGTTCGAGCTGCCCCTTTGGGGTGCTTCGTGGTTTTCCAGCCCGCCGGGAGTCAGCCGGGAGATGCGCTCCCCTTTTCTCGTTCCTTGAGGCGGTCGCTGGCTGGTATGGCGGGGGGAGGCGGACTCGCCCGCGGAACTGTGGCCAAGTGCCTGCATCGCAGGCAGGCCGCCTTACTTCCAAGGAAGCGGGCAGAGAATTGGGAAGGGAAAGAAGCTGGTCGAGTCGCTGTCCCAGAGGGAAACTCACGGGAAGCATCCTCTGTTTGGAGCGTCTTCCTGATCCTCCGGAACATTGGAAGGGTCCCTTTCAGAGCCCCGAAGTCACGGGGGCAAGTACTAACACGTGTTCGTCTGTACTGCCTCCCGCCGGAATCCCAGAGGCGAGGAAGGAAAAGTTTCCTCGAGAGCGCTGGAGAGCGGACAATCTGGGGCGAGGTACCTGGAAGCGACTGGGCGCTCCTTAAATTTGGATCGAGGACTTCAATGATAATTCGTCTGGGGTCATTTAAACAGTTTTTTTTGGGGGGGGGCTCCGTGTGTCCCACTCTAAGACACTAAAGTTTCTTTCTTTTTTCCCCCTGCTGTGACCCGGCTGGTTCTCTCTCTCGCCCGCGCTTACTCTCCTTTTCCGCCCCCACAAACAGCCCGGTTGCCGCGTCCGGGAGTTCGCATTCGAACCCAGACCCGGAGAAAAATCCGACCGTAATCCGAGAGCCAGAAACGAGTCTGGCCATTTATGCACGGGAGGTTTTGCCTTGGATTTGCTGCTCTGTAGATGCACACTTCCCCCCATCCGAATTCTGAAAAACTCAAAAACCCATGCAGATCCGAGGCAAAACCTCCCGTGCGTAAATGGCCCCAGGCCCCTGGCTGGCCCGCTCCAAGCGGCCGGGTCTTTCCCGACTGACACTCGGCGGCCGGTTCTATTTCACCTTAATCCGTATTGCAGTAAAATGCATTTTCCCAATTAGCCAAACTTGCCGGTTCCGTCCCGCTTGGACACTCCTATAATTTATCCCGGCCGGCGTGTTCTTTCTTTCCGGAGCTGGAGGCCAAGGTGACTCTGCGCGCCGCTTCCTCGAACCTCTTTCCCACTTCCATGTTCGCCGGCCTCATAACGTTAATTGGCTGCAGGTACGGATCATCAGTTTAATGAAGGAATAAATCCTCGGTTTTGTTTTTTATGTCCCTCCGTTTTAACAGTCGTTGCTTTCGTGAAGAATGGGGGGGAGGGGGGGGCGCCGGTCTCGATCCCGAGAACCCAGAACCTGCTCCTCTGGCGCGCGCTCCTGGGGAGAAAGCCGGCCCAAATCTGCGGGCAACTTTCTCCTTCCTGCGGCACTGGACGCCCGCGGACTTTGCTTCAATGGTCCTCTCCAGAACCACCCGGGGGATTATTCCCCTGCTCCTGCAAGCAGCCCTCCCCAGGGTCTTCCTGTGACAATTGTGGGGGGGGGGATCCCTGCCCCACCCGACTCTTTCGAGCCGCCCCCACCTTGACAACTTTGCAGTCCACGTGTGGTGCGTTGCAAATGTGCCTTCGATCCTGTTGTTGCTGAGTCGTTTGTTGCTATTGAAAACCCGGGGGGGGGGGGAGGAATGAAACATCGATTATTGAATCAGTGGCCATTTATGCAGGGGAGGTTTTGCCTTGGATTTTCCGCTCTCTAGATGCACATTTCCCCGTCTGAATCCTCAAAACTCAAAAATAAGCCCCCATGCAGAGTTCTAAGAATCTGGATGGGGAAAATGCGCATCTAGACAGCAGCAAATCCAAGGCAAACACCCCCCCCCCCAATGCATAAATGGCCACTGTATCAATTTGCACATTGGGTGCGGGTTTCAAGGCACAGTTAAAACTCCAGTTTTAACCTGAGCAGAAACCGGGAGGGGGAAGCACTGTTAAGGAAAAACGCGGGTCAGGGATAGGGCGCAGAGAAGATAAACCACAAGAGAATCCCCATCCTGTCTAATTTGGCCAATCCAGACATGGAAAGGGCTACCAGAAATGAAACTCAGGAGTTGTAGGACGAAGCGCCCTGCGGAGAGGTTGCTGGGGATGCCCTGGGGACCCCCGCCGGATGGATCCGATGTTTGGGAGCAAGAAGCGCATCTTTCCAAACACCACCGACGGACGCGGTAGAGAACCCTGGGCAGTCCTGGCTGGGGGGGGGGGCAGGCGCCCCCAGGGCTGCGGATTTGCTAGGCGCGCATTTGGAAACACGGCGAGGGGCTTAAAAACACGAACGGGCGAGGTAGTCCTTGCGTCCAGGAGGCGCAAGGGCGGCGACAAAGGGCCACGCCTTTTGGGGGAGACCCTGTCGTGGGAAAGCGGTCATTCGCGTGTTTAAGCCCCGGGAAAGCATCGCCTGCCCTAAACCGTCCCAGACTAGGAGGGATACGACGGAGCTTCCTACTGGCCTACTTCCAAAGGCCCCCGAGACGGCGCTTCCCCTCCTCCGTGGGTCAAACAGGGAAGCAAAGCCCGGTGCGATTCGTTGGACTTCCTTCGGATAAGCAGGGCCAGGGTGGGGTTGGGGGTTGCCCATTTATCGAGTGCCCCCCCGGGATATTTTAGAGCACCCGACTGGGACCGGGAGTCGGGACCTGCCCAAAAGACTCCGCGGTTGCAGCTCCAGAAAACGCGTTTGCGAGTCCGTCGAATAAAGGAGCCCATTTCTTTGGCCGGCCTTGGAGACTTTCCGGTCTTGAGGTGGGGGTAGATGCGGGCGGCGAGGAGGGAGAAATATGGCGGCCCCCCTTCAGAAAAGAAGTAGCGGTCAAGAATTTACCCCAAGGATCACGCGATCGGGAAAAGAAGGGAGGGGGTCTGAGCTACAGACCTCTGGCACACGCACCCCCCTCCCCAATTGGGCAAGAGGGCTGAGAAGCGCAAGTGGGGCTGGCTGGGAGGGGGGCAAATGTGGAAAAGGAAAGGGGTAGAGAGTGAGGAGTAAGGAGAGTGAGCCGGAGCCAGCAGGGGCAAGGGGGTGGGAAGACGGGGTGGGGGGTGGCCAGCCCGGGCAGGATCAGGGCCGCCTTTGCTCCAGGGCCGGCTTCCTTCAGTCCCTTCCGGCCTATCTGCAGTCAAGCCGGGTTGCCCTGGACAGATGCCCAGGGTAATGCCCCGGGAAACGGTCTCCACTTTGGGGTCAGGAAGCAATTTTCCTCCAGGCCAGATTAGCCAGGGATCCTGGAGGGTTCCCCCCCCCCCGCATCTTCTGGGCATGGAGTAGGAGTCATTGGGGTGTGTGTGTGTGGGGGGGGGGAGTTGTGAATTTCCTACATTGGGTAGGGGGTTGGGTTCCATGACCCTGGTGGTCCCTTCCAACTCTATAATTCTATGATGATGACCCCAGCAAGGGGCTTTCAAGTCAAGTAAGAAGAAGAAGAGTTGGCTTTTATATGCCGACTTTCTCTACCACTTAAAGATGAATGAAATCAGTTTATAATCACCTTCCCTTCCTTTTCCCAAAACAGACACCCTGTGAGGTAGGTGAGGCTGAGAGAGTGTGACTAGCCCAAGGTCACCCAGCTGGCTTCATGGGTAGGAGTGGAGAAACCAACCCAGTTCACCAGATTAGAGTCCACCGCTCATGTGGAGGAGCGGGGAATCAAACCCGGTTCTCCAGATTAGAGGCCATTGCTCCAAACCACCACTCTTGACCACTGCACCATGCTGGCTCCCAGAGAAGCAGAGGCGGTTTGCCCTGGCCTTCCGTTGTTGAGTCATCATCCTCCCTCAATGGTCTCTCTTCCAAGGACCAATCCTGCCCAAATCTAAGGAGTCAGGGCTAGCCTGGGCCATCCAGGTCAGGCCAAAAGACCTACAGAGGTGGTTCACCATGACCTTCCTCTACGGAGTCTTCCTCGATGGTCTCCCTTCCGAGTCCCCACCCTGCTAAGCTTCCGAGGTCTGATGAGACGGGGCTCACAGACCCACAAAAGAAGGGGGCTTCAGCATGTCCATCTTTCCCCTCTTTGGAAAGTGGGGATGGGTTTCCTCTCTGTCGTTTCTTCCGCGAGCTCAACAAATACCAGTCCTTCAGCCCTGCCAGTTTTAATTAATAGGTCTACAAACATCTTTGGCCTTTGGCATTCAAGCATCCTGGTGGGGACTTTTTCTACAGTGTTTTGCCTACTGGGGGGAGGAGATGATGATGAAGAAGAAGAGTTGGTTTTTATATGTGGACTTTCTCTACCACTTAAGGAAGGATCAAACCGGCTTACAATCACCTTCCCCTCCCCTTGTGAGGGGAACACCTAGTGAGGAAGGTGTGGCTGAGAGAGGTCTAAGAGAGCTGTGACTGGCCCAGAGTCACCCAGCTGGCTTCATGTAGAGGAGTGGGGAATCAAACCTGGCTCTCCATATTAGAGTCTGCCGTTCCAAACCAGCACTCTTAACCACACCACCACACTGGCTCCGGAAGGTGGTCTTCCTGGTATTGCCCACCAATTTTAGAAGAGGGGTTTGCAGAGGAGCTGTAACTGCAAGTGAATTGAAGAGGGTTCTTTCTTTCTTTCTTTCTTTCTTTCTTTCTTTCTTTCTTTCTTTCTTTCTTTCTTTCTTTCTTTCACAAAACATTAGCATACCTCTCTATTAAATTCTGATTCTCAAAGACCCTTTGGGGAGGGGGCTCGCACCTGCATGTGCCTCTGTTTCCTTCCATGAGAGAATGTGACAATGGAGGCCGCAGAGTCAAAAAGAAGGGGCCCCCTAAGACAAATCTCGATCCAAGTCCTCAAAAGCTCCTCTGTCGTTCCTGCCTGCCCACCATTCCAGGCTAGGGAACTTCTGTTGGATGCTTAGCCTAGCATACTTAAATTGGGGAACTCCCTGCCCCAGGATGTGGTGATGGCTGCAAACTTGAAAGGCTTTAAGAGGGAAGTGGACATGTTCACAGAGGAGAGGGCTATCCATGGCTACTAGTAAAAATGAGTACTAGTCATGATGCATACCTGTTCTCTACAGTATCCAAGGAGCAGGCCTATTATCTTAGGTGCCGTGGAACACAGACAGGGTGGTGCTGCTGCAGTCGTCTTGCTTGTGGGCTTCCTGGAGGCACCTGGCTGGCCACTGTGTGAACAGACTGCCGGACTTGATGGGCCTGGGTCTGACCCAGCAGGGCTTTTCTTGTGTTCTTAGCATTTCATGAGTTTTGAATCAGCCACTAGGTCAAAAGCACACCGCCCATTTTTTTCCCATTAGAAGTGATTTTAAAAGGGGCTTGGTTGGCCATGGTGGTAGAGCATCTGCTTTTGGCATGCAGAAGGTCCCAGGGTTCAACCCCTGGCATTTCCAGTTAAAAAGATCAGGTCATAGAGTTGTGAAAACTCTCTGCCTGAGACCTGGGAGAGCCGCTGCCAGTCTGAGTAGACAATGCTGACTTTGATGGAGCAAGAGCTTGTGATTCAGTATAAGGCAGCTTCTCGTGTTCATGTATCCAAGTCCAACATAGCTTTGAGGCAGCATGTATGGTGTGTTGCTCTTACATTTCATCCTCACAACAACCCTATGAGGTAGGTTAGGCAGAGAGAGAATGACTGGCCCAGGGTCACCTGGTGAGTCCATTCTAAGCTGATGCAAATCTATATGCAAATGACCTTCTTGATGCTTCCAGCGTGGTGTAGTGGTTAAGAGCGGTGGACTCTATTCTGTAGTGCTCGCCTCTTCTTCCCTTTCTGCCACATAGTTATAAAGTGTGGCAGGCAGCTGCCAACAGTACCAACCGGGGCACTGCCTCAAGAAAATGCGCGGGGGTGGCAGGTGGGGTCTTTGCACAGGAGACCTGGATGGGAGCCCACATCCTTCCTAAAGCACTCCCAGGCTGGCCAGCAGGGCAGTTTGTGGTGAGGCTGCATGATGTGCAGCCAAAGCCAATCTGTAACGCCACCTCCTATGGCAGGTTGATGTGGTTATCTCCTTCTGAGGGAGAGAGGAAGCCAGCGGTTGGCCACAGGCGGCCCCTCAGTGAACCCACAGCAGAGGCCAGACCGGAACCGACCGTGTTCAGCGCATAGCACATGGGCCGGTCGCTTCAACCTTACAGCTTCCTTTGCTCCGGCAAGATTCTGAACTGCCAGGTGAATTGACATTTGTGTATTCTCACACCTGTTTTTTCCTCTCTGGACAGGCCTTGTTGGATTATTTGGTGGTGGTGGTGGGGGGAACTGGATCTCACAGCCCCTTTGCTGGGAACATGTTAGTTTTAATAGGTGGAGGCCACTTATAGCATGACCCACACCCCTTGTGGCCATGCCTTCCCCCCACATGTGCTAGAAATCCTGCTCTCCAGAGATTCCTCCCCATCATGTAAACAGGAACACTTCTTCCCTGATCTGGAGAACCGGGTTCGATTCCCCACTCCTCCACATGAGCGGCGGACACTAATCTGGTGAACTGGATTTGTTTCCCCACTCCTCCACATAAAGCCAGCTGGGTGACCTTGGGCTAGTCACAGTTCTCTCCGAACTCTCTCAGCACCACCTACCTCACAGGGTGTCTGTTGTGGGGAGGAGAAGGGAAGGTGACTGTAAGCTGGTTTGAGTCTCCCTTAAGTGGCAGAGAAAGTTGGCCTATAAAAACCAGCTCTTCTTCTTTGTTTCTTGTTTAAATGGCCTTGTGGACCACCCAAGACCCCCAAACTTTGTTCTGGAATGCAACCTGCTAGACATACAGCCCATTTGGTCCCTGTATATACCCAAAACCCGACAATGGCTCCTTTTTAGCCTTTGTGTATCAGGTGACTCATTACCAACCCTTTCTCTGTCTTTCTCCATCTCTCCCCTCCCCAAAGCTGACTTTTGCTTAATTGTTATTCTAATTACAAGTCCTGGCGTCATTTCCCCCCCTCCCTTCAGCATTATTATGGACCTCATTTCCTTACAAAATCCAGGATAAACAATTCCAATATATTTTGTTTTAATTATCGGTGTTTAATGGGCCATAATAAGACAGTGTGGAGCGGCGCAGAAAAAAAGATAATTTAAAGAGCGGAGCTGAGTCTTGGAACTTGGCTGGGCATATTTCACCTATGGCGGGCAAGCTAAGGATTGCCTCTTCTTTGGCAGGGGCATCTATAACTTCTTTAATGAACCCTGCAATCTCCCCTCTTGCCAATATGCAGATGCCCTGCAAAAGACGGCCTACAGAAAAAGAACAACAGGGGAGCCGCTGCGTCTCCCGAGAGAGCTCTTCCCGCTACAACGGTGGCTGTTTTGGCAGATTTTAGCGTGTGCACCTTTCAAAACATGTATTTGTCCCTGGACACTTTTGGGCTTCTGTGCATTAAAAACATACCAAATGGCGCAGTCCAAGGAACTGACTGGTTCTGGGCCATCCCTAAACACACATGAACCCGCCTTATACTGAATCAGACCATCCGTCCATAGAGGTCGGCACTGTCTACACAGACTGGCGGCGTTCCCCAAGGTCTTTCACACTATAGCCTGGTAATTTAAGAAGAAAATATTTAGGTCACCGATCTGGTCAGATCTCAGAAGCTAAGCAGGGTTGGCCCAGGTTAGGACTTGGAGGGAGACTGCCAAGGAAGTCCAGGGTTGCTACGCAGAGGCAATGGCAAAACCACCTCTCGCCTTGACAACCCTGCAGAGTCACCATAAGTTGGCTGCAACTTGATGGCCCTTTACACCATCAGTAAAAGTTGTATATTTTGAAGGAGAAAGAGAAGAAGAAGAGTTGGTTTTCATATGCTGACTTTCTCTACCACTTAAGGAAGAATCAACCCGGCTTACAATCACCTTCCCGTCCCCACCCCACAACAGAAACCCTGAGAAGTAGGTGGGGCTGAGAGAGCTGTGACTAGCCCAAGGTCACCCAGCTGGCTTCATGTGGAGGAGTGGGGAAACAAACTTGGTTCACCAGATTAGCATCCACCCCCACCAGTGGAAGAACTTTTTAATCCTCCAGTGCATTCCATTGCTGACCAGAGTAGCAAGTTCTCCTGCGGAGTAGCTTCAAAAGGAGATTACATGAGATTGCTGAACTAGAATCTATTAACAAGTCTGACATGCTAAACGTTCGCATGGAGTAGTTTCAAACAAAAAGAACACTCCTACAGAGAAAGAGAAGTTTGGACATGAGGACAAACTTCCCTTTCCATTTTGGAGGCTGCCTTCTGTTTGAAACTACTCCATGTGAATGTTTAACACAAGGGTCCCCAATGTGGTGCCCCATGGGTGCCATGGCACCTGCCGATACCTTTCCTGGTGTCTGCCAAGTGCTTTTAGAAAGTGGGGTTAGGTGTGGCTTCTCCCCAGCAGGGCTTCTGATCGGTTGTGCAGGTAACCAGCAAGGTAAACCTTACCTGGGGGCTTCCAGCACATGTCTTCTTGATAAAACCTGGGGGAAACCTGGGGAAGGATGTATGGTGTAGTTAGACCCTCAGCTGCTATTTAAAAATATATCTTTCCTGTAAAAAAAGGGTGGGGGAGAACAAGAAGGGGGGCTCAAAATCAAGCAACTAATTAAAAAAGGGGGGAAGTATACATAAAGTAGGAACAAAAACATAACCACATAAACTGCTATAATTTTTCCCCCATAGATCTACAAATCAGTCCATTTGCAATAGTTGTCTAGACGCCATGTGTTCAAATACTGAGAAAGCTGTAAGGACCTAGGCCCACTGATTTACCAGGGATGGGCATTTTTCTCTCCAGTGCTGTAATACAAGCCTTTCCGCTGCCATAAGGGCACGGAGGGTCCATTTTTGTTGACCACCAGTTAGCCTCCAGGAGATGGGCAGATAGTTTAAAAGTGCATAAGAATCCTCCAAAATCAATGAACATTCTAATACAAAATTGATACAAGTAATTACTTTCTCCCGGGAAAGTCGAATGACTGGACACGACCAAAGCACATGTTTAAGGGATGTATCCTGTGGATACAGCACCAACAATGAGACACTTTACTCAGTCCTTTACCAAAGAGTTGCTGTGCTTTCCAATATATCCTAAACATAATTTTTTTTTGCTGAATAAGCAGCAACTTAAGATCGAGAGAGAGATAGAGCAGGTATAAACTTTAAGGCCATATCCCGTTGCTTTGGCAAAACAGGGCGATCTAGGTAGCCGATTCCACTGTTGAACAACTCTTACTGTAAAAAACTTTTTCCTAATATCCAGCCGGTACCACTCTGCCTGTAAATTAAACCCATTATTGCAAGTCCTATGATCCTCTGCTGCCAACAGGAACAGCTCCCTGCCCTCTTCTAAGTGACAGCCCTTCACATACTTAAAGAGAGCAATCACGTTTCCCCTCAACCTCCAAACCAGGGCTGTCGAGCTCATTTGTTACGAGGGCCGGATATGACATAAATGTCACTTGGTCAGGCCGGGCCAGGCCTTGCAGGCCAGATCAAGACTGAGTGGTGGTGGTTGGCTTGCGGGCTGAATAAGAGCTCTCTAGGGGCTGGACCCATTCCCCGGGCTGTATGTTTGATACCCCTGCTCTAGGCCCTCAGCCACTACAGTGAAGCCAGATATAATTTGCTTTATTTTCCTGAAGCCGACGGATTTGAATGGTACTTGGGTTTCTCGTCAGTGCTTACGTTCTGCAGTGTTGAGTTTCCTTGAGCAATCTCTGAGGGGCACCCTAATGCAGGGCTCGCTACTCATTACAAAGAATTCTGCTTCAGGGAAGAAATCTCAAGTTGTGTGATGTTACAGGGGTCGTGAGAGTGTCGCCAATGGAGTTCTGTAAAATTATGCATGACATGGAGAGAGTGGACAGGGAGAAGCTTTTCTCCCTCTCGTAATACCAGAATGTGGGGTCGTCTCCTGAAGCTGGAAGTAATTCTTCACACAACACATAGTTAAATTGTGGAACTCCCTACCCCAGGATGTAGTGATGGCTGCCAACTTGGAAGGCTTGAAGAAGGGAGCGGACATGTTCATGGAGGAGAGGGCTATTCATGGCTACTGGTCAAAATGGATGCTAGTCATGATGCATACCTATTCTCTCCAGGATCAGAGGAGCATGCCTGTTATATTAGGTGCTGTGGAACACAGGCAGGATGGTGCTGCTGCAGTCGACTTGCTTGTGGGCTTCCTAGAGGCACCTGGTTGGCCACTGTATGAACAGACTGCTGGACTTGATAGGCCTGGGTCTGATCCAGCAGGGCCTTTTCTTATGTTCTTATGAATACTAGTCATGATGCATACCTATCCTCTCCAGTATCAGAGGAGCATGCCTATTACATTAGGTGCTGTGGAACACAGGCAGGATGCCGCTGCAGTTGTCTTGCTTGTGGGCTTCCTGGAGGCACCTGGTTGGCCACTGTGTGAACAGGCTGCTGGGACCTGATGGGCCTTGGTCTGATCCAGCAGGGCTCTTCTTATGAGATCTTCCACTTCAAAACGTACTGCTTCATCACCGTGTGGCACTGGAAGGTTAGCTGTTTGTAGGAAGATTGAAGTTTTTATATTAGTGAGGTTGGAGTCAACCGTGTTCGAGGCCTTGAATAGGATTCCTGAAATGGGCCCTTAATTGCTTCTGGTATCTTGTGATTTTTATGTTCGCTCTGATTAATGGCATAATGCTTCTATTCCGTCTTTATCTCAGATGGAATGATAATCATTTAGTGGGTCTCTTTGCCCGCCTGCTACTAAGATGGCTGCATGCACGCTAGCGCAAATTCTGCCTTCCAAGTGTGCAGTCTCTTCTATTTATATCTTGCATGTGTCAGGAGTCTTTGTATTTCCAGGGTGGGGTGGGAGGCAATTTCTTTTAAAACTGCTTTTCTGACCCCTAAATATTTAACTTCACAAGCCGCATAGGTGGCGTCTGTGAGACTGAAGGTATCACAAAATAATCAAGATGAAAGTAGCTGTGATTAAAGAGATAGAGGGAACAGGAGCCTTTGACCTGGATGGCTCAGGAGAGCCTGATCTTTTCAGATCTCAGAAGCAGGGTTGGCCCTGGTTAGTCCTTGCATGGGAGACCACCAAGAAAGTCTAGGGTCACTACGCAGAGGCAGGTAATTGCAAACCATCTCTCTATGTACTTTGCCCTGACCTGGATGGCCCAGGATAGCCTGGTCTTGTCAGATTTCAGAAGCTCAGCAGGGTCGGTCCTGGCTAGTCCTTTGATGGGAGACCACAGAAGAAGTCCGGGGTTACTCTGCAGATGCAGGCAATGGCAAACCACCTCTATTCGTCTCTTGCCTTGAAAATCGTGCAGGGTTGCCATATGTCAGCTGCCTCTTGACAGCACTTTCCACTACCAACTATAGTCTACCCAGTGGTTATCCTGTTGGATCCTAAGATGTGGCCACTCAACTTGAAGTCTGGGATTTGCATGGTTGGGAGTTTTTCGCAAAGGTGAGTCTCAGTTTCACTAAAATCTAGATTAGAGCATGATCTTCCGTTAAGGAAGGCGAGCTGTTGAAAGTATTTTTGTAAGACAGAAGGTCCCTCACCAAAGGCTCTTAAGGAAGTTTGGAAGTCATGGGTTAAGACAGCAGCTCCTCGAATGGATTAAAAACTGGTTAACTGACAGGGAGCAGAGAGCACAAAGAAATGGACAGTTCTTACAATAGAGGGGAAAGAGCAACGGAGTCCCACAAGGATTGGTTTGGGGACTGGGTTTGATTCAATATAATCAAGCATACCATAGTGGTTGGAGCTACTGGAGCTACCTGTGGGGATGCCATAAGTTGTTTGCAACTTGAGAGGACTTTCTACCACCACCACGGATGTATTTGCTCTTTAGATTTTGCTTAAAAGATGACTCAGTGGCAAAGATAGTGTGGTTGCCTCAATCCAAACGCTCTGGGACCGCCTAAGTTCTGATGCTGCGCCACCTGTGTCAGAGTTATTTATATCCCACCTTTCCTCATGGTTCAAGGCACCTTATTGGACAATAGCTTGATTCACAAGTACTGATGGCCCAGAATGCAGCACATGCTGAAAGCTGTGAGCATTTTATCATGCTCTGGGCATAATGTTTCTCTCATTCTCCCATGGGCAGTGGGGAAGGGGTGCACGGTGTTGGGGTTGTACTTCCTGTGTTGTGTTTATGTGGGAGCTGATGAAGCCAAGATGCATGGTGTAGGGGTTAAGAGTGGCGGACTCTAATCTGGAGAAACGGGTTTGATTCCCCACTCCTCCACGAGCAGGAGACTCTAATCTGGAGAACGAGGTTTGATTCCCCACTCCTCCACATGAGCAGCCAACTCTAATCTGGAGAACCGGGTTCGATTCCCCACTCCTCCACATGAAACCTGTTGGGTGACCTTAGGCTAGTCACAGTTCCCTCTGAACTCTCTCATCCTCACCTACCTAACAAGGTGTCTGTTATGGGAAGAGGAAGGGGAGGCAATTGTAAACCGATTTGAGTCTCCGTTAATTGTAAACCGATTTGAGTCTCCGTTAAAGGTAGAGAAAATTGGGATATAAAAACCAACTCTTCTTCTTCTTTTTCTAGATTAGGATTCAGCCATGTTCTGACCTACAGGCAAGGTATCCAGTGGGCCTTTTAGACAAGGATCTGCATTGGATGGAACAAGTGAGTTACCAGCATTCACAGAACTGCCAACCCGCCACACGGTGAGCTCGGCTGGATGTTCTGCTCTATCTTTAAAGGCAAATTGGCCTTCTCATGCAGTCGTCACATTGCAGGATTGGGAGTGAGTTGGGTGGAGAGGAGCCACATGACATCCTCTACCATATATGGTATTTAATGTCCATCTGTCATATCAGTGCACCTAATTTTCAACATGGCCCCATATGTGGATACTTAAATCCATAGACTGGAGCCATAGACAAGATGGATCAGTCCAGAATACTGAGAAAAGGCCCAGGTTTGCAGAAAAACCTTAAATCCGAAAAAGAGGAGGGTTAAAAAAAACCAAAATCATAGAAACAGTGCCTGCAGCTTTAAGAAACAAATACCCTCAGTGGCCATTGCTAGGCAACCACCCAGCATTGCCTTTCCAGGGTTGTTTGGGCCTACCCCCTAACTTTCCCAGGGTTGGCTGCTTGCTACTGTTCCACAGTAGCCACCACACAAAAACCAGTGTGGGGTAACGAGTAGAGTTTCAGACTAGGATCTGGGAACCCCAGATTCAAATCCTTAGCCCTATCAAGGAAGCTCACTGCGTGAATTTGGGCCAGTTACATATTCTTAGCTGAAGCTACCTCACAGGGTTGTTGTAAGGATAAAACAGAGAACTATGTAAGCCAATCTGCTTTCCCACAGGGCAGAAAGGTGGGGTATAAATGAAGTCAATAAATAAAGCTGAAGATGGGGGGGGGGCAGATAAAAGGTTGGCTAGTGGGTGGGTGGGTGTGTGGGTGGGAGAAAAATATGGAAAGGTGCAGATATGGGGGCTGCCAGGAGGAGGAAAACAAGAAATAGTATGGGAGGGATATACAGGGAAAGTGAATTATGTTAATCGGATATTTTATATTAGGATTTTATAGGGCTGTTTTAATCGTGTTTTAGATGTTTTGTGCTATTTTAGTTGTATGTTGGGATGCTGTGCGAGCCACCCTGAGCCTGGCCTTTGGCTGGGGAGGGCGGGGTATAAATTGAATTAAAAAATAACAACTGCCCCCAAGCCCAGCAACTAGAATCTTGCAAAGTTTTCCCAGGGAAAGGAAAGGAGGGATAGCTGAAGACAGGGGCACATAAAGGTGGGTTTGACAGTGGAAGGAAGCAGGCTATGGGGGCTTTTTGAGAAAGAGAAAATAGTGGGGGAAGGGAAAATGAGACACCCCCTCGCAAATCCTTGCGGGTCCCCACTTGTTACAATACATAAGCCAATCTCTTGCTAATATAAAAGTGTAAGAAATATCCTGCCGCTGACTTTATGAATTTCAGGTCTCTGAATCTGCAGGCAGGTTGGCCCAAACCAACAGGTGACGTTATGCGCTTTAAGAAAAATAGGTGTGGCCGAACTGCTCGGCTGAGAAGGCTCAACAGGTGTAAAGAGATGGGAATAAGATTAATAATATATTTCATCAGCCAGACTGGAGGGGAAAACATTCAGGCTGAAAGATGGGGGTGGGGGGGTGGCCTGGAGAGCGCTTTTAAAGCTGACCCAGGGGACAGCTGGAGGCTATCTGGGGGCACAGAAGCTGTCAGAGAGAAGGAAGGAAGACGCAGGTCAGCAGGCGAAAGGGAAGGAGGCTGACACGGCTGAAAGGATACAAGCTGGGGGCCTGCGCCCAAAAGGAGAGAGCCGGGGAAGGTAGCCGGGAGTGAAGGAAAGAGGGCCACCGCGGAGAGGACTCACAGGTCATTCCAAGGAGGGCGACCCTCAGGAAAGCGGATGGACCTGGATCCAGGAGGGCCGACTCCAGTCCCTGAAGGAAACGCCAGAGAAGTGAAGCAGCCGGGGGCAGCAGAGCCAGACGGCGGATAAAAGGGGCCTCTGACCGCTCATTAGGAAAGCACACAGGACCCCTGGATACTTGGCTGACGGGGGAAACAGATGGACTTGGGGAAGACTTTAAGGCACAGCGGTCTAGTGCTTAGGAGCAGTGGACTCTAATCTGGAGAAATGGGTTAGTTTCCCCACTCCTCCACATGAAGCCAGCTGGGTGACCCTTGGGATAGTCACAGTTCTCTCCAAACTCTCTCAGCCCCACCTACCGCACAAGGTGTCTCTTGTGGGAAGAGGAGTTGGTTTTTATATGCCGACTTTCTCTACCACTCAAGGAAGAAATCAAACCGGCTTACAATCTCCTCCCCTTCCTCTTCCCACAACAGAAACCCTGTGAGGTGGGTGGGGCTGAGAGAGCTGTGACCAGCCCAAGCTGGCTTCATGTGGAGGAGTGGGGAATCAAACCTGGTTCTCCAGATCAGAGTCCACCGATGCAAACACCACTCTTACGGTAACCACTACATCACACTGTTTGTAAGCTGGTTTGATTCTCCTTAAAAGGTACAGAAGATCAGCATCTAAAAACCAACTCTTCTTCTTCTAAAGGGATGGCACGGGGCATGGACCCTAGATAAAGAGACTTGTAAGGAGCCAGGGATATGGGAAAACTCCATATGTTAAAGGGGAAGGCTGGGGAGCATAAAGGGGCATTTAGGGTGTCCTATGAGGATCTGGGAAGGGCACTCTGCTGATGTGGCGAGGGTTTCCCCGGTTTCCCACAGCAAACACAACAGGGTGCCACTTTTGGCGACGTATGGAGGGGAGGGAGAGAGCTCCTCTGGAGCAGACTCTTCCAGAAGCTTGCTCGTCGTCTCTGTGGCTGGCCTGCGCACGCGCATTCCCCATGCGGGACTGCACAGAAGCCACGGAGATGAACCGTAGATACAGAAGCAGCAGTTGCACATTTAATGACCCGACAGGCAAACCACTGTGTTACCTGAAAATCTGTGTGACTGTGATAAGTGTAGGGCATAACGTGTATGGCTGATCTTCTACAATTCTATCTAACGTATCTGTGCATGTTTTGTTCTTCTGTAAGGATAGGGTGTAGTGCTGGGTTGGATAGTTCCTGGGCCTAGGCTGGAACCCCCCCCCCCCCCCGCAAATATTCAACAGGCCTAGCCCAGGGTGGGGGTAAGTTTTCAATCTTAATGGAGCATTGTGGGAGGAAAGTGTAGGGGAAAAAGTTGCCACTCTGCTGCTGAAATGGATAGAAAGTGCAGAAGAAAATTACCGCAACATCTATATGTTGCAAAGGAAGGACAAAACTCCAGCCATTATCCATGCATTATCCACACTGTCGGGGCCAGAGCGAGTCGAAAGCAGATGGATGAACAGAAGAGGTCAAAGGTTTGGGGGCGTCTATGTGCCCGGCAAGCTGCTACTTCTGTGCTGAGATCTACAATATTTGTACCCACTCTTTGCCCATGCTCTCTCGTATGCCTTTTCTCACTCATTTTCACACACTTGCCTTTCAAACAGGGGACTAGAGCAACTGCCCTATGAGGAGCGGTTAAAATGCTTTGGGCTGTTTAGCTTGGAAAGCAGGCAGTTAAGGGGAGACATGATAGAGGTCTATAAAATTATGCATGACATACAGAGTAGACAGGGAGAAGTTTTTCTCCCTCTCTCAGAATACTAGAACATGGGGTCATCTGCTGAAGCTGGAGAGTGAGAGATTCAAAACTGATAAAAGTATTTCTTCCCACAACGCAAAGTTAAATAGTGGAACTCCCTGCTCCAGGATGTGGTGATGGCTGCCAACTTGGAAGGCTTGAAGAGGGGAGTGGACATGTTCATGGAGGAGAGGGCTATCCATGGCTACTAGTCAAAATGGATACTAGTCATCATGCATACCTATTCTCTCCAAGATCAGAGGAGCATGCCTATCATATTAGGGGCGGTGGAATGCAGGCAGGATAATGCTGCTGTAGCCGTCTTGTTTGGGGGCTTCCTGGAGGCACCTGGTTGGCCACTGTGTGAACAGACTGCTGGACTTGATGGGCCTGGGTCTGATCCAGCAGAGTTCTCCTTATGTTCTTAAGTAAACCTCAATCAAGGGGGGAGCATCAAAAGTTCTATGACTGAGAGGACAAAAAGGGGGCAGTTCAGGTAACAGATCAAAAATCCGAAACCGTCCAACTTTAGTTTAATCTACAATTATTTCATATATTAGCATACCGTCTCAAGGCAGTTTACAGAACCCTAGACACTGCCCCCCCAGTATAGACGCTCACAGTGGTCCATAAAAAATTGATGAAGCGACGCCAATTTAGGACAACCGTGGACAGAAGAAAACAGTCGGCATCATTCATGATGGTCTTAAAGCGGTGCTCCTCCTGCGTGCGTGTGTGTGTGTGTGTGTGAGAACGCCCAACTCCTTCCAAGCCCTTCAGGACCTGATGAAAAATGCCCTACCCAGCGCTCTTATTGGGAGGATGGAGCAGGGCCCCTTTCCCCGTGACATGCTCAGAGAAAAGTGCGCTCTATGCAGCCCCCCAGTCCATAAGCATACCCTCAAAATCAATGCAATGCTGGAAAACTGCATCCATCTTGGCTCCCCATAGCAGCCGCCCTTCCGCATAAGAGACGTGCGCAGAGATGACAAGGACGTTGTTGCACGTATAACCAGATCCTCCTTCTCTAGGAGAGAGGCATCCGGCACACAACTCTCAGAAGGCTCTCGGGTACAGCTGCTGTTTGCTCTTCTTGTAGCAGCTTCAGGCCCGAGGACTGCCCCCGCCACCCCCAATCTGCATGCCTGACCTGCAAGGCGGTCGAGACACCCTTGGTGATGGGCGAACTCAGAGCTCCAAGATGTCGGGATTCTCCAACAGCACCAGCTCTGTGTCTCGGCCTGCTGGATCTCCATCCCCAGCCCAAAAGCCCCCCAGGCCAAAGAAAGAGCAGCTGCTCCAGCTTAGCTTAGAGTAGAAGGAGAGTGTGAAATTACAACCCTGCTTGCTAAAGCTCTAGGCCAGGGGTGTCAAATATAAGGCCCACGGGCCAGATCTGCCCCCTTGAGAGCTCTTATCTGGCCTGCGAGCCAGGCCCCCCCCTTCTGAATCTGGGCTGCTGAGGCATGGCCCGGACCGACCAAGTGACATTTATATCATATCCAGCCCTAGTCTTATACCCTAACCACTACACTGCTCTGTCTGCTCACTTGGAAGACTGGAGGACAAGGACACGCCAAACCAGGGATGGATCTCCCCCATTTTCAAAACATCAGCCTGAAATAACTTTAAAGGTGTTTAAGCATCACTGCGCCAATAAGAGCACCAGCGACCCTGGAAGCCAGCCGTAGTAACCACAACAGGCTGACCAACGAACGACAATCACTGGAAGATTTAGCTCTCCCAAATTAGCTGCAGAGCAGGGGTGTCAAACATAAGGCCCGCGGGCTGGATCCGGCCCCTTGAGAGCTCTTATTTGGCCCACGAGCCAGCCAGCCATCCCCCACTCTCGATCTGGACTGGCGAGGCATGGCCTGGCCCAGCCGAGTGTCATTTATATCATATCCAGCCCTTGTAACAATTGAATTTGACATCCCTGGGCTAGACCCCCTGCACCCTGGGTCTTCCTCGGGATGTTAACATCCATCAGAGCACCAATCAATCCGACACCTGTCTGCCAGATCTGAAAGAACAAAACCACTCCGGGATAAAACCACTCAGCCTGTTGCAACCAGCGCGGTAAGAAATCAGTCGAAAACAGCAAGCGTGGTTGACATGTTTAAGCGGAATCAGAGGGCATTTCCCGCCACCATTCCCTGCTGAATTCCACATGAAGACCGGCCATGAGGGAAGCCCTCGACAGCCAACCAAACACGTGAGTCCTTCCAAACTTACAACCTGCTAATAAAGCGGAGTTTGAGAAGAACTACTTAGGCCTGCAACTAAGAACTCAATACTCAGTTGCAACTAGAACTAAACCATAGAGCTGAGTTTAAAGGAACTGACCCTGCAATTTAATGCTCTTAATGCGAATAGCCTGCAAGGAACTGTTATCTATCAGCTGAAATTAAATTCAGTCCTCCTTGAAGTTGCAGAAGTGGTTCAAATTCAGCTTGCTCTGAAGGACTAAATATTAGCCATTTTAATTTCCACCTTTGGACCTAACTAACCAGCAAGGCCACACTGCAGTCACGACTCCACCGCTAATCAGACTCCACAATACAAGGGGCCCCTAACCTCCTTCATGCCCCCGGCTCTGCTTTTTGGTTGCGGGATGGCTTATTCCAACCGACACTTGGCAACTATGTACCTTTCAGCAGGGAAGCAGATCTGAGCAAAAATGTCTGGAGTGATACTGGCGAGCACTTCTGAGGCCAGAGAGACTCTCAGTCCTTCACAGGAGTCTGCAGGTTTCAGTAAGAAATGAGCGTCACCGTTGGCCCCCACTCTGTTGACACGGAAGCAATCCCGGCTGAGAGCCAGCGTGGTGTAGTGGCTAAGAGCGGCAGACTCTAATCTGGAGAACCGGGTTCGATCCCCCACTCCTCCATATGAACGACAGACTCTAACCTGGAGAACTGGGTTTGATTCCCCACTCCTCCATATGAACAACAGACTTTAATCTGGAGAACTGGGTTCAACCCCCCACTCCTCCATATGAGCGGCGGACTCTAATCTGGAGAACTGGGCTTGATTCCCCACTCCTCCACATGAGCGGCGGACTCTAATCTGGAGAACTGGGTTCAATTCCCCACTCCTCCATATGAACGACAGACTCTAACTTGGAGAACTGGGTTTGATTCCCCACTCCTCCATATGAACAACAGACTTTAATTTGGCGAACTGGGTTCGATCCCCCACTCCTCCATATGAGCGGTAGACTCTAATCTGGAGAACTGGGTTTGATCCCCCACTCCTCCATAAGAGCGGCGGACTCTAATCTACAGAACCAGGTTCGATTCCCCATTCCTCCACAGGAAGCCTGCTGGGTGACCTTGGGCCAGTCACAGTTCTCTCCAAAGGGAAGGCGATTATAAGCCGCTTTGAGACTCCTTAAAGGTAGAGAAAAGCAGGGTATAAAAACCAACTCTTCTTCTTCCTCTTGGCTAGGCAAGGCTCTGTGGCAAAAGCCAAAACTGGCAGAGAATCTGGCACCCCCCGTCCTTTGACAGAACCGGCTCCCTTCGCTTAGCACCAAGCCTCCCCCCACTCCAGGATCCCCCGGAGCGTCTGCTACAGACCACTGTGTCCCGGAGGGATTATCACTCTCCCAATTAGTAACGTCATAAAAGAAAAAAGTTCTAGTGCAGATAAACACCAGATCATGGTTAAAAACAACACGAAATGGGACAATGCCCTTGGCACACTGAAGATGCAGTGCTTGCACGGTCCAAGGTACGGGCACATTTTCCGTCCTTGGCATTGGAGCGCCAGCCACAGAGAAGGGTGGGCAGGGCCCAGATCAGTAGCTCACCTTCTTTCCCAAGAAAGGAAGAGGCCTCCATGGATGGATTCTGGCCCCAGCCCCATCTGGGCAGAGGAGCGCCTTTTTTAGTACTGTGGCCATGTGGCGATCCAAAATGGGTGCCAAGCCCAAATGGGGGGCAAAGCCCAAATGAGAAGCCAGCATGGTGTGGCGGTGAAGAGCAGCAGACTCTAATCTGGTGAGTCAGGTTGGTTTCCCCACTCCTTCACAGGCAGCCTGCTGGGTGACCTTGGGCTAGTCACTGCTGAATAAGATTGTCTTGGCCTGGAGGGAGACACAGACTCCGGGCTAAGCAAGAGGCAGAGATGCAAACCCTCCCCTGACAGCGGCAATCTGAGGCTGAGCCCTGGTTTCACGAGCAGCGAAGGAAGCTGTGCGAGCCAAGAGGCGCTCCCCTGCCCTTCCCTAAGCTTGCCAGTGGGCAGACTAAAAGGAGCCCCAGCAGCAAGTGCTCTGCATTCATGACCTCCCCATTCAAAGAGAAGGCACAGAGACTGTGGCTGCAGGCATGCTTTATAGAAAGGTGTGATTGCAGGGGGAGTAGGGTTTGTACGTCACATGTCCCCTCACATCTTATCGAGCCCTTGCCCTAAGGATCCCACAGCTCACACGTGACTTTCCCCACATACATCGTATTGGCAGGGGGCACCCGGAGAGTCCTTCGGCAAAAGGGTAAAGGTGCATTTGGAATGACTGGCAACAATGCAAACATTTGGTGGTTACGATCTAGAAATTTCCTCACCGATTTGGTTTCCTAGCCCAATGGAATGATAAAATTTGTCCAAGGGCCCCCAGCGCAGAAACGAGAGATGGGCTGGCCGCAACCGCCTTCATTTGGCAGCTATAATACGGAAGGTCTCTGCAAGACCATGTTCCGTACTTTCACTCCCAGGAACTCCAACAGGGTAGGAAGGAGGAAGAGAAGAAACAGTTGCCCCTCGGGACCTGGGGGTGAACCCTGCAATGGACCTAAACTGACCACAAAGAGGGAATTTTGCCCTGAGACCCCATTTCCAACACTGACCTCTGGACCTTTCTACTAACTGTTCCAGGCCCCTGAATTTCTCCCATACCTGTGCCGTTTCCTGAAAATCACCACCAGTGCTGATATATCTCCGCACTGAAAATAACCCTTGCGAATCCTGAGAAACAAGAGAAGCAGCCGCTTGACTCCTAAAAGACAAGCAAGCGCATCATCCTGGTAAACTGAGCCACAGAAATCAGAAAGCACCAACAGAAGGCCCACAAGCCCCTGCTGAGGCACCCCGAGTTCCAATTTCTGCAAGATTTTTCTTTATAGACAAAAAAGGTTCGCTTTGTTCCTTATTGCTGCGTTATGAGGTAGAAAGCACCGTCCATGTTAAACCGCATACGGAAGGAAAGCTAAGTGCGATCAGCGGGTGTCAGTTAATTAAATATGATAAACGCGATATGAAACCTGTTGGGTCAGTTTTAAAGGAGGAATCAAGAGGGTTGGACCTGCGCAACCCTGAAAGTGTGGTCAGGAAAATTCCGCTTTCAGTTTCCAGAGCCCTTCCCCACCAGTGCTCCTGTGGAAAGTGCAGAGGTTTCTCAGGAGTTCTCGGAAGACGCAAGACTGCTCCACCGTCAGCTTGGATTCGAATTCTCGCAGCAGCTCCTGAGTGGTCGCCTGGCCGTCCACCTGGGCCTGGAAAGCTAGGAAGTTCCGGATGTCGACGAGCAACTCATCGTGTTCCGTTCCTGCGGGCTGCGCAGGCCCTGAGGCTGCTGGGGGACTCTCCTCTCTCGGGCCGTCTCTGCTCTGGGGTGCCACCAGGTGGTTTCGCGCCCTCATTTTGGCTAGCAAAGACGAGGAGTCCAGGGGGGCCGAAGAGGACACCGCTTCCGCTTGGCCATCAAAGTGCGCGCTGGGAGCGGTTTTGTTTTTTTCCTCCTTCCTTGCTCTTTCGGTGTCCTGCAGACAGAAAGGGGAAAATCAAAATTAGTGTCTGTTGTGGAGAGAGGAAGGGAAGGCGATTGTAAGCCGCTTTGAGACTCCTTACAGGTAGAGAAAAGCAGGGTATAAAAACCAATTCTTCTTCTTACGTTGGCCACAATATGCTGATGTCTCACCTTGCAAACCTTTCCTGGAGATGGAGAAGATGATGACGGCATCGCCAAGGCCGGGTTCTTCTTCTGCCCAAACCTGATTGGGAAACACAACACAAAAACGAGAGAATGGCCTCCTCCCAAGCTCACACAGTCACACCAGGCAACGAGTGTCAGTTGGGCTTCTGACAGCTCTGCTGGAAACATCACCTCAGGCTGAAGGAATTATCCGTGGTCTCTATTGAGGAGCCTGAGACGTCCTCCAACTAATTTGCCTCATTTACAACCCCCCTGCCTTTCTACCTAGTGAGGACCCAAAGTGACTTAACATTGAACACAAGAAGCTGCCTTGGTCCATCAAATTGTCTAATCAGACCAGCAGTAGCTGGCTCTCCAGGATCTCAGGCAGAGAGGTCTTTCGCATCACCAACTTGCCTACTTGGAGGACATTGATTCAAAGTGTCACCATGAGTCGGAAGCGACTTGATGGCACTTAACACACACACACTTGCCTAGTCCCTTTAACTGGAGATGCCGGGGATTGAACCTGGGACCTTCTGCATGCCAAGCAGAGGCTCTACCACTGAGCAACACCCCTCCCCAACATTGCCCTCCCCTCCTCCATTTTATCCTCACAACAACCACGCTATGAGGTAGATCAGGCCGAGTGTTGTGAGACCGGACCAAGTTCGCCCAGCAAACATCCGTAGCAGAACAGGGATTCAAGCCTGGCACTAGCCAATACTGGTACACCCAAAGCAGAGAAGTGCCCAAATACTTTGGACTTGAGCCCGCGACCGCTAGGCATTCAGCGAGCCAGCACTCGCCAACCCTGGCTTAACATTTATGGACTACGAACAGCCATCACATATCCCAAGGAGCTAGGAGGCGTTACCTGGTCCTAGAAATCATTACACCGTTACAAATAATCACACAGGCAAGGACACCACAGCATCGGCTCCGGATCTCCTCCTGCAGCTGAGGACCAGCCTCAGGAGGACACCTTGGAGGTCTTCCATTTAGACCAGGGGTGGATCCGACCCTTTTGAGAGCTCCTATGTGACCCCCGACCCAGCCACCCCCACCACTACCACCCCCCACTCTCGATCTGGGCGGGCAAGGCATGGCCCAGCCAAGCGACACTTTTGTCATATCCTGCCCTCGGTAACAATCGAGTTTAGACATTGGCGTAGTTTAAGGACGCTCAGTGGGAGACTGCAAAGCTGAGGGAGGGAACCCGCAGGCAAAAACGTCAAAGCAGGGGTCTCTTACGGTAGGATTCGGCTCTCGGAAGAGGTGCCAAAGGCGAAATTCTGCCTCTCAGTTATACATATTATAATTAACAAACTCATCAAGAGCCTTACTTGACTCTTGCTGGCGAGCCGGATGGGCCGCGGGTACCGGTCCAAGCGGGCACGCCTGAAGCAGCCCCCCGGCACCGTTGCCGAGAGAGTTTCAGAGCTCGGAGAGCATCCTGGGCGACGCGGTTGGCTTCCGCTTCAACCAGCACATAATCCGGGCTGGAAGCTTCCATGATGGAGTCGTGCTTCATGACGCTGTGTATGCCTGCAAGAAGAAGGGTAAGGCATTTCACTTTGAGCATCTAAACCGGGGGTCCCTAACCCTTTTGAGCCTGCAGGCATTTTTAGATCATAGAGCTGGAAGGGACCACCAGGGTCATCTAGTCCAACCCCCTGCTTAATGCAGAAAATTCACAACTACATCCCCCCCACACACAAAGACACCCAGTGACCCCTACTCAATGCCCAGAAGATGGCCAAAAAAAACCCCACACCCAGGATCCCTGGCCAATCTGGCCTGGAGGAAAATTGCTTCCTGACCCCAAAGTGGCGATCAGCATTTCCCTGGGCATGTAAGAAGGGGCCACGAGAGCCAAACACTGGCACAACCCTTCCTGCCCTCCCTCTCATCATCTGCCTAAGTTCACAGGATCAGCATTGCTGACAGATGGCCATCTAGCCTCTGCTAGATTATGACACAACATGTTGGCACACCTACAAAATGGCTGCCACAGCTTTCCTGCAGTCAGTGAAGATCCTTGTGTTGTGGTGGCAACTGCTGCCAAAGCAACGTTTTTAAAGATCTGAACAGCAAATGAAATCTCCAACAGCAAATCAGAAGCCTCACCAATCAGATACCCTCACCCACTTTCTAAAAATACTTGGCAGACACCAGGAGTTGGCTGGTGCCATAGTGCCCACACGGGCACCACATTGGAGATCACTGATTTAAACTGTATTTTACAGTACTGTACTCATGAAAATTCTTAGTACTTGACGTTTACAGCACATCTCTAAGATACCATGACTAATCCACTATGGGAGATAAACCCAACTTCTCTGGGTAAAACAATACCTTGGGGTGTCCTTGGATCCTTTCTCCCTGCCCCTTCCCCAAAATGTTCCAGAAAGGCCCAAATGTTGCAAAGTAAGCCAATTTATCAAATTTATCCTAATTGCTGGATTTGGATTAAACTCCAGTGTAGGACTTTAGCTGCCCACAACTCCTGAGTTAGGGCTTCACCCTCTTCTATGAGACACAAGGAAGGACAGCTACCTGATTTTTTGAAAAGTTTCTCCAATACATAATCCTCGTTTTTTTTGGAATCCCTCTCTTCCTTCCTGTCTTCCCTTTGGTACTTCCTTTTCTTCACCAGGTGAGGAATTCGCTCCCCCTCGAACCTGGCGTCGCGAGAGCACCTGACCCTTTTCGACGGGCCCTTCCCGCCTTCATGCTCTGGGCTCCCATGTTTTAATTTTGAAGTCCGCTTGCTTGGACTAGCATCTGATTGCTCCTTCTGAAAGCTTTCCTCTTGCTCCTTGCATTGGCTGGTATTTTCAAGCGCAAAATTATGCTGCCTCTCTGCACTGACACTCGATTCGCCAACGGTAACGGAGTTCAAATGTCCCACAGGCTCAAAAGGCCCGTTCTGCCCTAGCTGTACCCTGGACTGTGATCCCCCACGTGTTCTGAACGTCTTCCCTTCCACTCCGGTGAATGAACCTGAATTAACGGAAGTAATCTGGGCGTCATCCTTTGAGAAATCAGCAGTTCGCAGGGATGTTTCTGTGTTTCCCTCAATATATTGAACCGATCCCATATGAGTTGTAGCCGGTAGACTAGCACACTGTCTTTCTGAGAAGGAATTGGACAGTTTACTGAGTTTTGATGAGCTGTGCTTGGAAAGAGGAGTGCGTTTTTTAGACGCATCAGCGAGGGCCGTCGATTTGCGCTTCGATGCTCTCTTAGGTGTTGGGACATCGGAACCGGTGCCTGAAATACATGACAGGAAAGCCATTAGCCGTTCCTGCCCCCCTCTTTGCTGTGCCAACGCAACAGTCTCTCCTGAGAGCCAGCGTGGTGCAGTGGTTAAGAGGGTGGTTTGGAGCGGTGGACTCTAATCTGGAGAACCGGGTTTGATTCCCCACTCCTCCACATGAGCGGCGGACTCTAATCTGGAGAACCAGGTTTGATTCCCCACTCCTCCCCATGAGTGGCAGAGGCTAATCAGCTGAACCGTGTTGGTTTCCCCACTCCTCACTCCTCCACATGAAGCTAGCTGGGGACCTTGGGCTAGTCACAGTCCTCTCAGAGCTCTCTCAGCCCCACCTACCTCACAGGGTGTCTGTTGTGGGGAGGAGAAGGGAAGGTGATTGTAAGCCGGTTTGATTCTCTCTTAAGTGGTAGAGAAAGTCGGCATATGAAAATCAACTCTTCTTCCTTAGGCATACCTGCAAAAATCGCGCTGGTTTCTGTCCCCTGAGCCCCATCCGGGCTGCTCAACGTAAAGAGCTCATAGAGATCATTGGATTTGAAAAAGCGCCTTTGCTTTGGGTCTTTCAACACTCTGTTTGTTAGAAACTGCTTGAAGATTTGTCTGGAAGACACAGAATAGTGTATTAAGACATCTGTAACTCTTTGTTGAAACCACTAAACACTAAACTCGACAAGAAAAACTTAGTGATGTGAATTTTACCCAAGAGAGCAATTATACTAAGCAATGAGAATCCTGTTTCGTGTAGACGTTCTGATTTATTTCAGTAACTTTTAAGCAATTCACCAACAGCTAACCATATGAATCTAACTGCATTTGACAGTCCCAGAACGCACCAAGGAAATATCCTATGAGGTGCTATTTGTCCCAAGTAGAAAATAATTTGTGACAACTCAAAAACTGCGCATTTTGTTTTACAACAAGAGGAGAAATCCCCATGAAGGAGGGAAAGCAAGCAGATAATTGTGTTAAACGCAGCCAGATGTTGCCAGAGGTGTTCACACCAAAAAACCATAACTGAAGAAGAAGAGTTAGTTTTTATATGCCGATTTTCTCTACCTTTCTAAAGAGAATCAGACTGGCTTACAATCTCCTTCCCTTCCTCTCCCCACAACAGACACCTTGTGAGGTAGGTGGGGCTGAGAGAGCTCTAAGAGAACTGTGACTAGCCCAAGGTCACCCAGCAGACTTAATGTGGAGGAGTGGGGAAACCAACCCTGTTCTCCAGATTAGAGTCCACTGCTCTTAACCACTCCACCACGCTGGCTCTCAGCCAGTTTTGCTTCTGTGTCGATGGACTGAGAGGACACCTCCCACATGAGCTGTTCTCGTAATTGGCCTCTCCCTGAGCAAAATCATTCCTGTCTAGTCTCACAGGTAGATTCAGCTTCTCCAACAAGCTTAAATACTTTCCTGGCACAGCTGCATAATGGAAGCGCTAAACAAAGACCGACTTAGAGAGGACAAAACTCCAACTTCAAAACACACAAAGAAAAAAGAAACTTTTTTTGTGTCGACACAACAAAGAAGATCCGACTGACTCTGGAAGTTACTTCATTTCTGTTTTGCATCAGAACAGTATCTTGAATCCCAGGGTTCGAAATTCTCTGGCCGAGCGAGCAAGAGTGCCACCCTGGATGAGTAGCTGTCCTGGAGTATGCGGCTTCGAGTTCTATGCAAGAAAGGGGCAAGACAGATAGATACATCACTTAAGGAAGAAACAAATCCGTGCACCCGCTGACCTGTGGTAAATCTTTTCTTCGATGGTCCCTGCAGTGAGAAGCCTGTAAACCGTCACCTCCTTCTTCTGGCCTATTCGCCACGCGCGCTCTCGGGCCTAGAACACAAAGGTAAACTTCAGACACCGCGCGGGGGAGGGGGAAAGAATGGCCTTGACATTTGCACAAGCGTAAGCTCCTTTTTATACAGCACGTCACAGTTAACCTCGTGAGCCTCTGAATGTCTTTCTTCTCCCTCCCTGTGCTTTGAGAAAAAGCTGGATACATATCAGCTAGATGCGCTTTAGGGTTAAGATTTCCTGCTGTGGGGCAGATGCCTGGGTGACATCGCTTTCACTAGGCCCATCCTTAATTAATGCTTCTCTGCCAGGGGACCTACCTGGGTATCTGTGCTGGGATTCCAGTCTGGGTCGTAGATAATCACTCTGTTAGCCCCTGTCAGGTTCACGCCAAGCCCACCGACTCGGGTGGTCAGGAGGAATACGAATATGGACACATCCTGCAAAACACAGCGCAAGGAACGCTCAGCACTGTAACCGATGAGCCAGGTTTCCTCTGGGATATGTCCTGCACTGCTACTCAGGCAGGGTGATTTATATTGCAGACACACCCTAACCTATTTATTTGTTTATTTTTGCGATTTACAGCCCTCCCTCCCTGGCCGAAGCCAGGCTCAGAGCAGGTAACATCATTTAAAATACATCAATAATAATCAATAGTAAAATTAACCATGAATTCTTAATTTAAAAACAATAAAATCCCAATTAAAACTTAAGAACTCCATATGGCACCAAAATTCCAATCATGTTGCCAGAGATAAACAGCAGGTTACCCCTCACATGAACACATGAAGCTGCCTTATACTGAGTCAGACCCCCCCCTTGGTCCATCCAAGTCAGTATTGTCTATTTAGACCGGCAGCAGCTCTCCTGGGTCTCAGGCAAGAGGTCTTTCACATCACCTACTTGCCTGGAGATGCCGGGAATTGAACCTGGGACCTTCTGCATGTCAAACAGAGCCACTGAGCCACAGCCACTCCCCCTCAGTTGGCATAAAATAAAATAAAAAGGAGGGGGGTGGGGAGGCCAGCAAAGATGACACTCGCGGCCGCCCTCAACTGTGTGTGTGTTAAGAGCCGTCAAGTTGCTTCCGACTCATGGCGACCCTATGAATGAAAGTCCTCCAAAATGTCCTATCTTTGACAGCCTTGCTCAGATCTTGCAAATTGAAGGCTGTGGCTTCCTTTATTGAGTCAATCCATCTCTTGTTGGGTCTTCCTCTTTTCCTGCTGCCCTCAACTGGAGGCCTGGCGGAATAGCTCTGTCTTGCAGGCCCTGCGGAACTCTTTAAGGTCCCGCAGGGCCCTGATGTCACCAGACGGAGCATTCCACCAGGCCGGAGCCAGGGCCGAGAAGGCCCAGGCTCTCGTCGAGGACAGCCACACGCTCTTAGGGACAGGGACCACCAGTAGACCACCAGGGGACATGATAGCCATCTTCAAGTACTTGAAGAGCTGTCATATAGAGGAGGGTGCCGAGTAGTTTTCTGTTGCCCCTGAAGGTCAGACCAGAACCAACAGGTTGAAATTAAATCAAGAGTTTCCATGTAGACATTAGGAAGAATTTTCTAACAGTTAGAGCAGTTCCTCAGTGGAAAAGGCTTCCTCAGAAGGTGGTGAGCTCTCCTTCCCTGGAGGTTTTTAAGCAGAGACTAGATGGCCGCCTGTCAGCACTGCTGATTCTGTGACCTTAGGCAGTTCATGAGTGGGAGGGCCATCTTCTGGGCCTGGAGTAGGGGTCACTGAGGATGTGTGTGGGGGGAGGTAGCTGTGAAATCCCTGTAATGAGTAGGGGGTTGGACTAGATGACCCTGGTGGTCCCTTCCAACTCTATGACTCTTCTCAGATGACTGTAAAGATCTTCGGGGGGTATAGCAGGAGAGGCGGTCCTGAAGATACGAAGGTCCCAGGCCGTGTAAGGCTTTAAACCGAGTGTTGTACACGTGCTGGACTGCTGGGTGGCCTGGGGGTGCACTCCCAGAAGGCTGCAATGCGTCCGTCCCATGCTCGGCCCATGGCAAGCAGGCGGCAACAGCCTCGCCGTGCCTCACCTCGTTGTATCTCGCAATCAGCGGCTGCCTGGACCCGACAGCTGTGGTGCCGTCCATCTTCAAGTAGGAGTAGTTCCTCTGCCGCAGGAACGCTTCCAGGATGTGCAGCATCTGCAGTGTTGAGGGGAAAGTGTTTTGCTGACAGCCAAAATTAAACCACAACCTTATATTCCCAGGGCTTCCCGGCATGGATGCAAGAGCAGTCTGACACGCGACTTGCCGCGTCTGCAGCTCTGCACACAAAGCTTTGTTCTCCGGGGGGGGGGGGGGAGTGGGTGCCCCACTCTATGCCTCGCAAACGTGATTTGTGAAATGGACTTGAACGAAGACCAAGTTCTATGAGGAAAGGTGGAAGGAGCTGGGTATGTTTAGCCTGGAGAGGCGACAACTGAGAGGGGAGTGCTCGGACCAGCGTAAAACTGCCAAGTGCAATTTCACACTCTGCAGCATTTATTTCTTTTCTTTATTCGTACCCGTCTTTCCTCCCTACGGAATCCCAAAGCGGCTGACCATCCTCCTCTTCTCTGCTGCTGACCAGAACTACCCAGCACAAGGAAGAGCTATGATTCCATTTTGCGTGGTGTGAAAGCGTCGTGGCTCCTCGGAGGATCCCCCAAACCACTTCCGAGCTGCCAGAACCCAACTGCTGGCCTCAACCCGAGCAGCGCCCGCACCTCGCCGCATTCGGACGACCCACCTGCCGCGACTGAGTGAAGAGCAGCACCCGGTGTCCCTGCTTGTGCCAGATTTTCAGCAGAGACTCAACAACAATCATTTTCCCGGAACGCTTCCAGTAGCCAAAGTGGTCCTCTTCGCTCAGCTCTTCGTCAGGGACCCCCTTCAAAATCTTCGGGCCGCCAGAAAAGAGGTCCGGGTGGTTGCAGATCTTTCTCAAGGCCACCAGTCCAGAGAAAATCTACAAAGAACACACAGTTTTCAGTTGCAAAACATTCCTACCCTATTCACCAGGACAGAACAGACTGGAAGCAAACAGCTGTTTATTTCTGTCGATTTTCAAAAGCAGGCCCTTCTTTTGATTGTGGGCAAAATATCATGAGAGGGAGGGCAGGAAGGGTTGAACCAGTGCTTGGCTCTCATGGCCCTTTCTTGCGTGCCCAGGGAAATGCCAATTGCCACTTTGGGGTCAGGAAGCAGTTTTCCTCCAGGCCAGATTGGCCAGGGATCCTGGAAGGGTTTTTTTGGGCGGGGGGGGGGGGCATCTTCTAGGCATGGAGTAGGGGTCATTGAGGGTGTGTGGGGCGAGGTAACTGTGAATTCCCTGCATTGTGCAGGGGGTTGGACGAGATGACCCTGGAGGTCCCTTCCAACTCTGATTCTATGACCCGATGATTCTATCACAGCATGGACAGAATAGTCAAGGACTAGTGTGGTGAAGGTGTTTATTATGCTGACCTTTGGGAGGTGGTGGAAAGTGGTGTCAAGTCACAGCCGAGTTATTGTGACCCTGGTGGGGTTTTCAGGGCAAGAGTCGTTCAGAGGTGGTTTGCCATTGCCTGCCTCTACGTAGCAACCCTTGATTATCCTTGGTCTCCTATCCAAGAACTAACCAGAGCCAACCCTGTTTAGCTTCCGAGATCTCCTTAGGTGAGCCCTCGTGGGGTTTTCGATGCAAGAGATGTTTGAAGGTGGTTTGCCTGCCTCTGCATAGTGACCCTGGGCTTCCTTGGGGGTCTCCCATCCAAGTCCTCACCAGGGCCGACCCTGCTTAGCTTCCAAGATCTGATGAGGTTAGACGAGCCTGGGCCATCCAGGTCATGGCATTTGGGAGACCCAGGTTCAAATCCACCTCAGAAACAAATCCCACCAGAGGACCTTAGGTTCAGTCACTATCTCCTGAGTTTCACCTACTTTATAAGATGTGAGGAGACACAGGAGAGGGATTGTACTGCCCTGAGTTCTTCGGGGTAAAAGATAAAAAATAAGAGTAACACATGCAAGCTCTGTACCAAAGGGACGCCGGACGATTCCCTGGGATTCCTCACATGAGCTGTGGCAATGCAATGCAAAATGCACAAGCTGCTACCTGGCTGAGCGCCTCTCCAGGAACGCGGGCAGCAGCCTGCAGTCCAAGGCTCTTTGACTGGAGCTGCCACCAGGGGAGGCTGGCACCCTACAGCATTCACTCCCCACGCAAGGCATGCTTTCCTGAGACAGATGGCTTCCCATCTAAACCACCGCCTGGCAAGGGAGGCTGCCGTTCCCTTGCCCTCTTCTCCTCCTACAGCTCTCCATCTCTACCACTTATGGGAGACTCAAACCGGCTTACAATCACCTTTCCCTTCCCCTCCCCACAACAGACACCCTGTGAGGTAGGTGGGGCTGAGAGAGCTGTGACTAGCCCCAGGTCATCCAGCTGGCTTCGTGTGTAGGAGTGGGGAAACAAATCCAGTTCACCAGATTAGCCTCTGCCGCTCATGTGGAGTGGGGAATCGAACCCGGTTCTCCACATCAGACTCCACCGCTCCAAACCACCGCTCTTAAACACTACACCACGCTGGCTCTCCACTACACCACGCTGGCAGGGTGTTGTCATTTCAGCTGAGCTAACGGCAGCACTGTTTGCAAAGCAGTTTGACAGCAAACGGAGAAGATCAACATTTTCTCTCTCTCACATAACCTGACACTTCATTTTTTGAGCTTTCACTATTTTTTTAATTGACAGGGCTGCTAACAGGGCTGGAGAAAAATGTCCTGTCCGTGGAACACAGGCAGGATAATGCTGCTGCCGTCGTCTGGTTTGTGGGCTTCCTGGAGGCACCTGGTTGGTCGCTGCGAGAACAACAGACTGCTGGAATTGATGGGCCTGGGTCTGATCCAGCAGGGCCTTTTCTAAAGGGGGCTTAATGTGCAGAAATGGGCAGCCGAAACTCTTAACCATATAGAGGCAAACAGCATCCCCTGGTAAACCAGCCTCCGTTCAAGGGAGGGGACATCTGTTTTTGCCTTCTAGGGAATTGGCAACCCATCATGTCTTTTCAGCTGCACTAACCTGCATGTCTCCATTGAGAATCTGATAAACTTCTTTGGAATCGATGAAGTTTTTGTAAACTTGGTGCTGCTCATCTGTTAAACGGCAAAACAGAACCTGCGGAGAGAGACAATGCCGAAAGTCATGGCATTTTACACCATAATCAGAGGACATGGGATGTTACAAAGGAGCATAAAACAACAGCAAAGGCCGCCCCCCTTCCCAAGGAGTGGACAGCCGAACAAATGGCATGGCTCCTGCCTTAAATCACATTGGGCAAAATCCTTGTAAGGGATTTTATAGAATCACAGAGTTGTAAGGGTCCAAAGAGGCCAACTAGTCCAACCCCCTGCTCAATGAAGGATCAGCCTAGAGCATCCCTGACAAATGCTTATCCAGCCTCTGCTTAAAGGCTGCCAGTGAGGGGGAGCTCAACACCTCCCTAGGTAGCTGATTCCACTGTCGAACTACTCTTACAGTAAAAAATGTTGCCTAATATCCAGTTGGTAACTTCCCACCTGCAATTTTAACCCATGATTGGGAGTCCTCTTCTCTGCTGCCAACAGGAACAGCTCCCTGCCCTCCTCTAAGAGACAACCCTTTAAATACTTAAAAAGAGCAATCGTGTCCCCCCCTCAACCTCCTCTTCTCCAGACTGAACATGCCCAACTTCTTCAGCCTTCCCTCAAAGGGCTTGGTCTCCAGGCCCCCGATCATCCTCGTTGATCTCCTCTGCACACACTCTGTTCTGTCCACATAGTTTTGAAGTGAGGCCTCCAGAACTGCACACGGTATTCCTGGTGCGGCCTGACCAATGCAGTGTACAGTGGGACTATGTATTTCCCAGGCTCCTCAAAGGAACATATCTTTCACAGAATGTCTGTCTCCCCCCACAACCACCACCCTGCTTGACACCGACGGTCAGGGAGTCAGCAGCGGCTGGAGGCAGCCGAGGCCAAGTTCAGGAGTTGGGACAAAGTTTCTTTGCCCACGACAGGAACGAATGCAACCTGCTGGCATTCTCAGGCACGCCCTCCCTCCCAACCTCCCCTCTGTATAATAGTAATAATCATAATAACAATAGCAGTAATAATAACAATAACATCATTAATGATAGTATTAACAATAAAAGTATTAACATTAATAGTATTAACAATAGTAGTATTAATAATAGTAGTAGTATATTATTAATTGTTGTTGTCATCATCTTTATCTTTTGTTTATACCCCGCCCTCCCCTGGCCAAGCCGGGCTCAGGACGGCTACCAACACAGCTAAATGCACATAACATTTACTTAAAATACAAATAAAACAACCGAACCTATTTTAAAACATTCTAAAATGTAATAAAACCTTAGCAGGCTGTAATTCTAAGAATCGAACTTCGGCGCCCAGTTTCCTATGCAGGCAGCAATGACAACATGGTTGGGCTAGCTGTTACAGCGTCGTGCCCATATTACAAATCTCAGCTCTCAGGAAGGGGGGAGCAATGGACCTGGACACAAACTGAAACATTTGCATTAGTCTCCCCATTTTATAGTCCCACAGAATTTTTTTTCTATGCAATGCACCTTCATCAGTTAGGGCAAGGGTCGCAAAAGCGCGGCTCCTGAGCCGCAAGTGGCTCTTTGGGCCCCTCAGTGCGGCTCTTCCCACGTGAGGAAGCAGCACCCTAGGCCGGCCAAAGCAGCAGGAGGGTCTCCGAGAGAGGAAGGAGTGGCCCTTCCTCCTTCTCGCCCCAGCGCCGTCCCCGCCTCTCACCATTGCGGCGGCGGCGGCCAGAGAACGACAAGAGCCCCTCAGCTGCCACCCCCCGTCTTTTCTTGCCGCCCGGCTGAGCGCCTTGGTTTGGCAGAGAGGGGGCTCCTCCCTCCCTCCTCCCTTCCTTCTCTCCACCGTGAGGAGTGAGGCGTGGCTGTCCGGTCCTCATTTCGGCCGCTGCCGCCTTCCCTCATCTGTCTCTATGGGCGACTGGAGCTGGGCGACCTCTCACCCCCCACCTCCTCCTCCTCCTCCTGTTGGCTCCGCCTGGCCCTGGGCGGGGAAGGCGACGATGCTTCCTGGGCCAGGACCGAGCTTGCTTCGCCCTCCCCGCGCCTCAGACTGAGAGTTTGGAGCCGGTCCAGCACATCGCCTTCCCACCCCCCGCGCAGGCCGCATCTTGCCCGGCCGGGATCTTGCGGGGGAACTTCCAGGGCAGGGGGCGGATTTTGCGCCTTAATCACTGGCCCACTTGGAAGGGGTAAACTCTCCTCACCCCCCTCAGGCAGCTCCCAAAAGTCCAGCTCCAGGCTGCCTTTCTTCCCGTTTCTTCCTTCTCTTTCCTTTCCCAGTTCCTTCCTTTCTTTCTGTCCCTCCCCCACTCTTCCTTCCTTCCATCCTTCCTCCCTTTCATCCTTTCTTCCCCAGTTCCTTCTTTCTCTTTCCTTTCCCCCTTCCTTCCTCTTTCTTTCTCTCTGTCCCTCCCCCCACTCTTCCTTCCTTCCTTCCATCCTTCCTCCCTTTCATCCTTTCTTCCCCAGTTCCTTCCTTCTCTTTCCTTTCCCAGTTCCTTCCTTTCTTTCTGTCCCTCCCCCACTCTTCCTTCCTTCCATCCTTCCTCCCTTTCATCCTTTCTTCCCCAGTTCCTTCCTTCTCTTTCCTTTCCCAGTTCCTTTCTTTCTTTCTCCATTCCTCCCCCCTCCCTTCCTCTACTAGCATTTGCTGTTCTTTCCCTTTTCGGTTCTACATATTCATGCAAACAATCTTTTTCAAGCATGAACCTTATCAAGAGTAAATTGAGAAGTCGTCTTATTTATGAGAACCTGGAATCATGCCTAAAATTAAAAACAACAACATACAAACCTGATTTACCCAAACTTTCCAAGGAGATGCAAGGCCATTGTTCACATTAAGTGTTTGTCAGTCATTGTCATGATTTAATTTTATGGATACCTTACTTACAATTTAATTTCTATCAATAAATAAGATCATTATTAAGTATGATATCAAGTTTTATTCAGTGTACCTATAGTTTAATTAAGACTTAAAACTTTAATTAAAGTTTATTAAGTTAATAAACAGTGTACCTACCTATATAGTTTAAGTTTAAGAAATTTGGCTCTCAAAAGAAATCTCAATGGTTGTACTGCTGATATTTGGCTCTCTTGACTAATGAGTTTGCCGACCACTGAGTTAGGGGAAAGGAGGCACAAATGAACTGCATCACTCCTTTTTGTGTTTCTGGGGTACTCTAGATATATTTAGGGGGAAGACACCCGCCTTGCCCCTCACTGTATTCCTCCATAACAAAAGCCAAGCCGCTCTGCAAAAAAAGTTATCAAGACATGGAAATAACACCATTGAACGTTACCTGTTCATTTTTATCCGGCAGCGAGAGGCTCATCTGGACATCCGATTTCATTCTTCGCAGCAGGTAAGGGTTAATGGTATCCCGTAAAACACAAGCGCACTTGTAGGCCGTTTTAACCTTTTGAAGGAAAGAAGGCGGCAAATTTTTATCCCCCCGCTGCCACTAAAGAGCGTGCAAGTCTTGTGGGCACGACAGCCGTCCCACTTCACTCCTACCACAACCATGCGAGAAGCACCTGCTTTTTAATCTGATAATTAAAAATGAATTTGCAAGAAAACTCACGTTATATCAAAAGTGATCATGTTTAACGTCCTGTTTAAATGGTCAGCATCTCCCAGTGTCATCAGTCTGTTTTGTCGCTTGGTGGAATTTGCTTCATTCATAGGATTCCACCCACCTTCCCACACACAAACAGACTGACTGCTACAGAGAGACTTAACACAGCTACCCCGTGACAAATCCATTTCCATTTATTTACTAGCTCCTTTGACCAAAGGTCTTGAGCTTAACACCCGTGACAAATCCGAAGTGTCCCTGCAGTTCTTGGGATCCTGGCCCCTCTGCTCAAGGCACAGAAGGACGGCCTTGGCCACTTCTGGGTGTGGTCATGTTGCTGTGTGTGTTAAGTGCTGTCAAGTCGCTTCTGACTCATGGGTGACCCTATGGACCAATGTCCTCCAAAACAGCCTTGCTCAGGTCTTGCAAACTGAGGGCCGCGGCTCAGTTTGCAAGACCTGAGTCAATCCATCTCTTGTTAGGTCTTCCTCTTTTCCTGCTGCCTTCAACTTTTCCTAGCATGACTGTCTTTTCCAGTGGCTCTTGTCTTCTCATAATGTGGCCAAAATGCGACAGCCTCAGTTTAGTCATTTTAGCTTCTAGGGTCAGTTCAGGCTTGATTTGATCTAGAACTCACTGATTTGTTGTTTTTGGTAGTCCACGGTATCCGTAACCCTCCCCTCCAACACCACATTTCAAAGGAAACTACTTTCTTCCTATCAGCTTTCTTCATTGTCCAGCTCTCACACCCATACATAGTAATAGGGAATACCATGGCATGTATTAACCTGATCTTGGTGGCCAGTGACACATCCTTACACTTCAAAAAAATTTCTAGCTCCTTCATGGCTGCCCTTCCCAGTCTCCATCTCCTGATTTCTTGGCTGCAGTCTCCCTTTTGGCTGATAATGGAGCCAAGGAATAGAAAGTCTTGAACAATTTCAATTTCCTCATTGTCAACCTTAAAGTTGACTGTTGTTACCTCTGCATTTCTCAGGGATCTAAGTTGCTTTACAGGTATTTCTATCATGATCCCTTTTAGTCAACTTGCAGTTAATTTAGACTCCCGGATCCGTTTCCGCTTCTGTCTTTCCTAGCTAATGAGTTTCAGCACATAGAATCCTAGAATCATAGAGTTGGGCCATACAGGCCAACTACTCCAACCCCCTGCTTAATGCAGGTTCAGCCTACAGCATCCCTGACAAGTGTTCGTCCAGCCTCTATTTAAAGAGTGCCAGTGAGGGGGAGCTCACCACCTCCCTAGGTAGCCCATTCCACTGTCAAACAACTTTTATGGGGGGGGGAATTCCAAGTATCCAAACAGTACCTTTCCACCCGCAATTTAAACCCATTATTGCAAGTCCCATGATCCTCTGCTGCCAACCAGAACAGCTCCCTGCCCTTCTCTAAGTGACAGCCCTTCAAACACTTAAAGACAGCAATGCAGGATAACACCCTGGGATGTGCACAGTCAATCTACAGTCAAGCTTTCAGTGGGACCTGCACATGGAACACTCACTATGTTAACTTTACCTGAACCGGAGAAGCATTGGCGTACCCCCCCATGGTTATCGGGACAGAAAACTGCTCCATGAAGACAGGAAGCGTTCCCAGTTTCCCAGGAAATACAAAGTCGATGAGTGACCAGAGCTCCTTTAGGTTGTTTTGCATCGGTGAGCCAGACATGATGATTCGATGTGGAGTGCTGAACTGCAGGATTTTTTGTGTAAAAAAAAAAAAAGTGCGTTACAAATACAAAGAAGTAAGATTGTCAATTAACTGTTGCATTTTAGTGGCGTGTCGCACACATTTCCCTGAGAGAAAGGTGGCCTAGGCCCCCAAACATCAAGCTCCAACTTATTATTTGCCACAACACAGCTGGCCCTCTCCCCTCTGGGCACAGAAAACATCCTAAACGAGCCGTATTCCTTCTTCCCACTTTCCCCCCAACACCGTTGCCCAACTCCCTCCTGCCATGCCCGCTTTCCTCAGCCTGATCTCAGTCCACTCACCTTTACTGCCATTCTGCCCACCCTCCCGGCTTAACCCACCCACCTGCCTCTGGTGCCGTGACCTCAGCCACCTTCCCCAAACTGGGGCTTGGGGTACCCTTGTGGACAAAAAGCTAACCTGCAAGTTGTAAGGGGAAATGGGGGGGGGGGAATGGCACCCCTTCCTTTGAAATCACAGTACAGCTTCTGCTTCGTAGGGCCTGGGAAGGAAATAAACTTTCCCTCATAAGAAAAGCTCTTATGGTAGCCAACCAGGTGCCTCTAGGAAGCCCACAAACAAGACGACTGCAGCAGTATTATCCTGCCTGTGTTCCACAGCACCTAAGATAACAGGCATGCTCCTCTGATCCTGGAGAGAATAGGCATGCATCATGACTAGCATCCATTTTGACTAGTAGCCATGAATAGCGCTCTCCTCCATGAACGTGTCCACTCCTCTCTTAAAGCCTTCCACATTGGAAGCCATCACCACATTTTGGGGCGGGGAGTTCCACAATTTCACTATGCATTGTGTGAAGAAATACTTCCTTTTTTCTGTTTTGAATCTCTCCAGCTTCAGCAGATGACCCCGCGATCAGGTATTATGAGAGAGGGAGAAAAGCTTCTCCCTGTCCACTGTCTCCAAACCATGAATAACTGTATAGACCTCTATCATGTCTCCCCTTAACCGCCTTCTTTCCAAGCTAAACAGCGCTAAGCATTTTAACTGCTCCTCATAGGGCAGTTGCTCTGGTCCCTTATCATTTTGGTTGCTCTTTTCCGCAACTTCTCAAGCTCTGCAATACCCTCCTCACTGCAGCCCTTGGCACGACATGGCTTCTTGTTCATAAGGGAGTCCGACCCCACAGCGCTGACTTCTGAGAGATAATGGGGGAGGGCCCCTGCACTGAGTCCCTCTCACTTATGGTTTGTGGCATCCAACTCGTAATTATTAAACAGGGTATCTGTGTCGTGGCTTCTGAAAGATATTCACACCTAAATGGAATGCTTACCATCAATATCCAAATCGACAAGTTTCTCTTTAATGGCATACAGTAAAAACCCTTTTGCTATCATTAAATTTATATCCAACCCAAAAAACACAGGGAAGCAGACTACAAAATAATAACATTGGCTCCCAGTGTGGACAGAATCTGGAGTCTTTTGGTGCAGCAAATAACCCTCCAAGCCCAAGTCTGACCTTGTTACTGGGCAAGAGGGCTTCTATTTAAAGCTTCTAAAATGCTTACAGTTTTGTCTCCCAGGCCTGTACCTGTTTGCAAGCAACCGTCACTGCAGCATTTGGGTTCCGAATTTTATGTCCCTCGTCCAGAATCACGTAGTGCCAGTCGTAACCATGGATGTTGTCTTGCAGCATGCGGATGTACGAATAGGAGGTGATCAAAATTCCATTGCATGCTACAATCTCTCGAATCAGTGTCACCTACAAGAAGCAGAAGCAGAACAAGAAGAGTTGGTTTTTCATATGCCGACTTTCTCTACTATTTAAGGAAGAATCAAACCACCTACAATCACCTTCCCTTCCTCTCCCCACAACAGACAAACCCTGTGAGGTAGGTGAGGCTGAGAGCGCTCTAAGAGAAAGATACAATTGCCAGTTATTAACAGACTGAGAAGGGGGCTGCAGAGAAAGGGAGAAAGGGTAAGTCTCGCAAGACTCCACGAGTCAGGTCTTCCCCAAATTTGGTCCATACCAAGATGGTAATACAGAAAAATGGCCCCAAGGGAAATCGTGGGGAACATTTTTTTCCTCAAGTGGCCGCTGCATAGCAAAGTCCAATCGTGTTCAATTTGCAAATAGACACCTCCCTCCCCAGGTAAAACATATGAATTCCTGTAATATTCTTCCTCATCCAAAACAAACAGCAACGATATATATTTTATGATACCACACTACTCCAAGAACTAACATTGGCATTTCTTGGTAACATCTAAAAACGGACGTAATGTCTGAGATCGAGCTCTTCTGGGGCGGGGAAGGAAATTACATTGTTCCTTTCTCCCTCCGCAATACAACATCTCCAACCTAAACAGCTGCTAGTTCACATGAGTTCTATAACCCTAGGGATCAATCTTCTTAGGGTCTGAAAGGACTGTTGGAGGGAGAAGAACATAAGGAATAAGCACAACGATATGCCCCTTCTGCTGGTAGATTGCAGGATTCCAGAAATTCACAGGAAGTGCAAGGTGGGAACTCCCGCACTGTGCCCACAGTTCAGTGCACCAGTGCCACGCGCACCTGGTACTCCCGCGTTCACCATGCCACTCTTCCTTTGTCTGACTAGTTCATGCCTCCTCCAGACGACACTGTTCTTAAGTAGCAAGCTTAATTCTAGCTTTTCTTCTAAAATCAGTACAAGGGTCTCCAATACATGTCAACAACAACAACAAAAACTTGGGAGTGTGTGTGTGTTTAAGTAGGTTCTTCACAAAATTCTGTGCTAGACACAATTGATACTACTGAATTCTGCAATATTTAGACTTTTCCAAGAACTGGGAGGTACTTCTCCATGATGCATGAAAAAAAATCCTATTGTTTAAGTAACTGATATTGGTTGTTACTTATAACCCTAACTGGAAAACTTTCTAAAAAACTTTCTAAAAAAATGGCTGTAGAAACATGAGCTCTCTCTCTCTCTTGCTCCCATAAGCAACCCCTGCCATTTTAGGAAGCCATCCCAAGTGAAAGAAGTGACTATCATACCAAGAGGGTGATGCACACATTTTCGGAGTACAGATTTACTGTCTTTATTTCTGGGCAAAGTCCATCGAAAAATAATATAGGCGTCTCCACTCAAACACTTAAAGACAAACCATCTCAGGCGATTTCAAATTAAAAGCTTGTAAAATATGTAACCTCTCCTAGATTTTGCAATTAATAGGGTACGTCTGCAATTAAGCCTGACTTACAGAAAGCGACTACCATGTTGTCATTAAGAGATGTTTTGTGAAAGCGCTGCCGTTATTACGGGGGGCTCAGGAGACCAATCCCACCTAGAGGGCAAACAGTGGAGTGGTAGAAAACAACAGCCATAAATCACATTGTCAGGCAGCGGAGAGAACAGGAGTACAAATGGAGGCCAATCTCTGTACACGCAGCGCAGGATTTCCTGTACCTGTAATTAAAATTTCCTTCAAGCCAAATCTTTATTAAACAAGGATTTGTGCTGACAATGAAGGAAAAACACAGAGATGCAACAGAGCTTTTTATTTTAACAACGTGCAGTGGCTCAGTGGTAGAAGGTCCCAGGTTCAATCCCTGGCATCTCCAGTTAATGGGACCAGGCAAGTAGGTGATGTGAAAGACCTCTGCCTGAGACCCTGGAGAGCCGCTGCCAGTCTGAGTAGACAATACTGACTTAGATGGACCAGGGGTCTGATTCAGTATAAGGCAGCTTCAAGTGTTCATGTGTACGCTAACAGGTATCAAATTCTGTAAGGGAAGTGGGGATCTGCAGGGGTCAGAGAGACCTCAGCACACCCCAAGCGCAGTCCAGGATTTTATAAACATATCCCAGCAGAAGTAGATTGTAAGAAAGGGTCCACATTCGCACTCCTGCCGCTCTTCAGTTCACACCTCACTCCTCGCCCAGGAACTAATTCTTGCATCTCTTCTACCTCCCAGAATCGCAGGCCTAAGGTTCTAGCTGTTTGGTTAATGATTGGTTTCCCATAAACATACCCTGCTTCGTATGCAGGGGGGAAAAAACAGAGGACTGAGACAGGAACACGAAGTAGCTAAGGTCTGCAACGGAAGAAAAGCCCGCCGGCAGAGGAACATTCGGAAACAGCATTAGGTATAGTGGCAAAAACTCACCAAAAAGGAAAAAGGGGTAGTGGTGGAAAGGGGAGGATAATGACATAAAAAAGGGAATAGTGTAAGATTTTAATATACATATGCTTGGTATGCAGAAGGTCCCAGGTTCAATCCCCAGTATCTCCAGTTGAAACGACCTGGCCACTACCCACTAGAAAACTGGAATTATGCCCATCACCAACACAATTTTTATGATTGGGGTTCAACTGCACAATACTCACAACTGCACAAACAACACACTGGCAGGAATTCATAAATGCTTTGTGGTTCTTTCCACCTGTCGCGAGGGCATGTTGCAGAGCCCAGAGGTTTCTCACCAAAACCCTGAGAATCTCCTCCCATTAACATGTCCATACTCCCCTCTTCAAGCCTTCCAAATTGGCAGTCATCACCACATCCTGGGGCAGGGAGTTCCACAATTTAACTATGCATTGTGTGAAGAAATACTTCAAGAAGTCATATGACCATCCGTAACTTCCAGAAACACACATCAATGGACCTTCTGGATAAGAACCTTGCTACATATCACAAGTACTCATTTCAGGGTCCCTGAACAAGTTCCTGGTATTGATCTGACAAGTCAGGGTCTCATATTTTTTAACGGTACTTTGTTATTGACATAATTGGTTTTATTTGTTGCTTTGTAAATGTTTTGACGTGATTTGTGTCTGATTGTATTGTATTTCATCTCAAGATCTTTGGTCAAAGGAGCTATCGTCAATAAAGGAAAGGCAATTTTTTTTAAAAGGGTACGTTATCGTAATATTGATTATTCTCAATCTGTTTAATCTGGTGCAATTATGCCTCATGCCAGTTGAATATTACAATGAACTAAATATTTAAATGGATATTTCGAGGCACTGTGAAAAGTCATTTAGCCTTGGTAAAAGCTAAAACAGCTCTCATCTTGTTCTGAGAATTATCTCAGCGGAATGTTAGTACGATTTAGATTTTACCTTGCAGATGGAATCAGGTTGATACAATCAGTGATAATGAGGCAACCATACTGGCTGAGAAACAACTCAGTTACTTTTGGGGTGGGGGAGAAGAGAGGCTAATTGAAACGGTTATTTTATTCGTTGAGCTCTTCTACGTTCTTTTCAATCTTGACACATGGTCTGAATAATACATCCGGCCATCCAGTTAAGATCCCCTTCATAAAACACTTCTCTTGACCCCAGCTTTTAACCGAGGAGTTGCGTCATTCTTCAGTAAACTGGTTTTAGAGAGCCTGTGTGGTGTAGGGGTTAACAGCAGCGGACTCTAATCCGGATAACCTTTATTATGTGGGGCTGAGAGAATTCGGTAGATGGGGCTGAGAGAATCTGGAGAGAATTGTGACTGGCCCAAGGTCACCTAGCAGGCTTCATGTGGAGGAGTGGGGAAACTAACCCAGTTCTTCAGATTAGTGTCCACCGCTCTTAACCACCACACCATGCTGACTGCTGGATTGGAAATAAGTATATTAAGTGCTGTAAGAAGTGTTTGCCTTTAAATTCTCAGGGGGAGAGGGCTTACAAAACCACAGAGATCGTCAGTGGGGCTGAATATCGGCGACTCACTGCAACATGTGAAGAAACAGCAAAGGTCCTTAAAGTACTCCAGGGATAAAACATAAGTTATTGTCCAATCAGAAGGCAGCAGGTTTAGAGAAAAAGCAATGCTGTGACATCAGCTAGAGACAAAGTAATGTTTAACATTAGTGACCAAACTCTCAGAAAAGCTACGCTTAACAAAGCATTAATCTAGTAAACTTCAAAGCCTGAAGGTCTTGATGAGTGAGGTACCTTTTTGTGGGTATAAGAGCCTGTCTCGTGTAGAATTGCCACTCGGAACGGAGGCCACCAAGTATGGAACTCCTTCACCCACTGATGCATCACGGTGGTCGGGCACACAATCAGTGTCGGACCCAGGCCTCTGAACCTGTAATAAGGAGATGGCCAGACAGCTGTGACTTCAGTTATCCAAAAATTCTCCAAGCTAGAGTGTGACCATTACATTCTATGCTGGTACTAATGCTCGGAGTCACTGCCTTGAGGCTGGGCTTCCAAAACAAGCCACCTTCTTTCTTGCCCGGGTGAGTAGGCTCCAACTCAAAAAGACTCAGCATCTTTTCTTTGTCTCAGAGTGTGATGCAAAAAAGAAAAAAAAAGGAAGCAGGGACCCCCATGTCTCTTTATGCTTAGTTCAGAGGCCCCCAGTTGTCGCCATTCATCAAATCTAGCATGGCAGCCGGTGCATGTTGCAGTTCAAAGGAGCTGCGCTTTCCACAACACCTGTGGCCGCACCTGCCACGGCAAGTCTTGAGAACACAGCCTCAAAGTACCCAAAATAAAATGGCTATGTGACGTCCCGCCTGGGCTTCTTCAGGAAGAAGAGCACAGTTAAACTCCTATCACTTGCTGGGTTTTCTAGGAGTTTCGAGCCGTTTTGCTAACTCCTCTGGACTGAGAGCCTCAAATCACTTTGAGGTTCAATGGAGGGGTGAAGGAAAGGAGTTGAGGCAACGTGAAGGAAGCCAACGTGAAGGAAGTTGAGTCTCGAGTTCAGAACCACCGAGAGGCTTGCAACTTCTGGGGAAATAGTGAGCTGCTCTCTTGCCACTGCAAACATTGTGCCGTGAAACACAAGACGATCACCTAAAGCTACTGCACCTAATTGAAAATTCCATACTGTGTAAACCTATTGATATTAACATAATTGAATTGGTAAGCAATCCATTTTGCGCTGGCTAACCTTAGACACAATATTGACCCAAAAAATATCTGGCGAGGATCATCTGCAAAATGAACCATCAATGCCTGGAATTCATTAAGAGTGTTACATGTTTAATTTTTCCTGCCCTCCAGCTCCATTGTCTCGTAAAAAAAAAACCCTCCCCCCTTTTGATGTTGTCCCCCCACCCCATCCCACTAAAAGAATTAAAGGAATACTGTAATTGAAATGTCGTTAATAATTCACGGGGCCCTCCTCCATGGCAATACATCCAATGAAATATTAATTGAGCTCCACAGACTGATCGTCTCTGCCGAACGGCACTTGCCTGTAATTCGAGCCGCGAGTCCTGATCTCGCTGTAGCTCAGACCTGCCAAGAAGGCAATTATCTGGACCGTCTTGCCCAATCCCATCTCGTCTCCCAGAATTCCTCCCGCCTGCTGGCAGTGCAATTCCCAGAGCCACCGAACACCTGTCTGCTGGTACCTACAAACAAGAAAGCAGAGAAAAATAAAAGAGGGGACGGCCGAGAGCGGTCGTAACAGAGAGTACTCATGAATTAATCATTCGGCGAGGTTCAAAAAGCTAGTTACCGTAACACGCGGCCTGTGTTTTACACGAGCCCCGTATTTACAACATCATGCATTTTTTATGCCGTCAGGCGTTCGACGAGAGACGCTCGGCCCTCTTCACGCAGCCTTAAAGTGTTTCTAATTAAGCCAAGACACGATAATTAGAGGGTATTTTACTTCTGTGCGTTTTTGTAAAGGGTGCGAAATGCTAAATCGCTGACAGACACGTGTAGTTTTAGCTGGTATCTGTTAGGGAATATCATTTGTATATAAATTTTATTCTTTCTGTAATTAATGTCTCTTTTATATACCTACTGGTCGTGGACTGTAACAATAAAGAAATGAACTGTAAAGGGTGCCAGAGCCGCACCCACCCCCGACGGTTCTTTCCACCGCCAAACACAACAGTTTTGCCAGTCCGTTATAAAGCAGGATTGTTAAAACGTAATGGGCTGTGACAGAGGGGAGGGCTCAGATACCAAACAGCTGCTGTTGAAAGAAACACGTAGTAAACAATGAAAATAGAGAGAGGGTTTTTTTTTTTAAGTAGTCGCACTACCTGATACCAGAAGGTGTGACTTAGCAGGAATAAGACAGAAATCAAAGAGTTCTAATTTCTGCACCACATGGTTTGGAGGTAGGGGTAAGGGTCATATAGTGGGCACATGCGGTTTACTAGCAGCTTTTGTTGCGTAAGCGGCGCTGAAATAGATCACTGTGTCAGTTCAGCATAGTTAACTGATAGAAGGGTAAGATTTCACTTACAAACAAGGGGCCAGCGCAGAAAAGGAGAACACAAAAGCATGTCTGGTAAGTCATTTAGACTGGAGGACTCATGTGGAGGAATGGGGATTTGAATCCAGTTCTCCAGATTAGAGTTCGCTGCTCCAAATCACCACTCTTATCCGCTACACCACGCTGGAGCTGGAAGCAAACTGTCCCATGTTTTGGAAGCCAAGATGTGATGTTAGCGAGATGTGTTGTCGGCAGTTGGCAACCCCATGTCTCAGGGGAGGGACGCAAAGTGTCCCATATCTTCGGGGTCACCCCTGTCCAGCCTCACCGGACGTGACTCCCAAGCAAACTCTGAAGCCCCGAGTGAGTCAGTCAGCTAAAGCCTGGGGCTCTTGAGGCTGGCATCGACCCCAAGCTGGTCAGGATTGTTCCACATGGCCAGGTAGTGAGGTAACTCTGCAGGAATGTTTTCCCTGTCACTTTCGCCAGCCTGACTGCGTCCCTGTCCTTGCATTCTGACAGGTCCAGCCGTTCCTTAAAATAGCCCTGTGAAGGATTGCAGCAGCTCAAACTCCAGCTCAAACTGATCAGACTCCACCACTCCAAACCTCCGTTCTTAACCACTACACCACGCTGGCTTTTGAGTTTGGAGAGAACTTTTTAGAGAGAACTGTGTCTAGCCCAAGTTCACCCAGCAGGCTTCATGTGGAGGAGTGGGGAATCATACCCGGTTAACCAGATTAGAGTACGCCGCTCACGAGCAGTGGACCCTAACCTGGAGAACCGGGTTCGATTCCGCATTCCTCCACATGAGCATCGGACTCTACTCTGGAGAACCAGGTTTGATTACCCACTCCTCCACATGAGCAGCAGACTGTAATCTGGAGAACTGGGTTCGATTCCCCACTCCGCCACATGAGCAGCGGACTGTAATCTGGAAAATCAGTTTGGTTTCCTCCACATAAAGCCAGCTGGGTGACCTTGGGCTTGTCACAGTTCTCTCCAAACTCTTTCAGCCTCACCTACCTCACAAGGTGTTTGTTGTGGGGAGAGGAAGGAAAGGGGATTGTAAACCGTCTCCTTAAAAGGTAAAGAAAGTCGACATATAAAAATCAGGGTATAAAAACCAACTGTTCTGTTTCTTAAAGCCTGCTGACTGCCCACTTCCTTTTCTGCTGTGGGGATCTCCGCTGTTCAACAGTGCTGCGAGTCAAGACAAACTGTTCAGCGTCATTGATCTTCTTAACCACTCAGGAAGTTTTGCCAGCTGACTCACGTATGCATGGGGATGCCCTGTATCAGGGAACGCTCAACCTGCCAAGATTCATCTTCAGTTGCCTGCCTGGGTCGAATTCCCTTTGGAGCGCCTCGGCAACAGACCTGGGTTTTGAACGATGACTCCAGCAGCAACCTCACACACTGCACTACTAAGTCCGCACAGCGATTGCAGGGGATCCTGTCGACCGAGCTGAGTTCCACAGATGCCTGGAAACTTTGCTGAAAAGGTCAGGATCAACCCATGATGGCAATCAAGCCGCAGGAAATGGTACAACGAAGCAGCTTACCACCGAGCCACTTTGAATGGCTTGCTTTAAACTGACTGAATGGGCAGAAACGGTTCCTCGTTGTTACACAAGGATGCCTGGGGTGGGCAAAACTCCTACCCAGCTAGATAAAAAGTGGACTGACACAGATAAGGGAGAGGCTGCTGCTTCAATCAGCTGCAGAGTGCCAGCACATTGTGCCAAACTTTATCCTCTTCCTCGCTTACATTAGTAAGAGCATAAGAAGAGACCTGCTGGATCAGACCAGTGAGGGTCCCTCTACTCCAGCATCCCGCCTCACACAGTGGCCCTGCTGGATCAGACCAGTGAGGGTCCCTCTAGTCCAGCATCCCGTCTCACACAGTGGCCAACCAAGTTCCTCTGGAGGTCCAGCAACAGGGCACAGAGGCCGAGGCCTTCCCCTGATAAGAACATCGGAAGAGCCCTGCTGGATCGGACCACTGAGGGCCCATCCAGTCCAGCATTCTGCCTCACTCAGGGCCCAACCAGTTTTTTGGGGAGAGCCAACAGGGCAGCTAAGACCGAGGCTTTTCCCCAACAAGAACATCTGAACGAGCCCTGCTGGATCAGACCAGGGAGGGTCCATCTAGTCCGGCATCCCGTCTCACACGGTGGCCAACCAGTTCCTCTGGAGGTCCAACAACAGGGCATACAGGCCGAGGCCTTCTCCTGATGTTGCCTCCTGACACTGGGATCCCGAGGCTGACTGCTTCTGAACGAGAAGAAAAGGGCAGGAGTCCAGTAGCACCTTCAAGACTAACAAAACTTCTGGCAGGGGATGACCTTTCATGAGCCATAGCTCACTTCTTCAGATGCAGCTCATACACAGCCTGCCAGAAATTTCAGTTAAGTCTTTAAGGGGCTACTGGACTCTTGCTCTTTTCCACTGCTGTTGACAGACTAACACAGCTACCCATTGTGAATGTGCAGCGGCAGAGCAAGATTCGAGTCCAGCGACCCTTTAAAGACCAACAAGATTCCCAGGGTAGAAGCTCTCAAAAGTCAAACCTCCCCATGTCAGTTGCATTCATCAGATATGACGAAGAGAGATTTGACTCTCAAAAGGTTATATACCCCGAAAATTGTGTTGGTCTCTAAGGTGCTACCGGACTCACATCTTGCTCTTCTCAGGTACCCATCTGAAATTATCTTCATGGAAGGCACCACATTCAGCCGCATGGAGTGGAAATCCATCAGCTGATACATCACTGTTAAGTTACCAAGCTTCCCCAGTTGCCGCAACTGTAACACCTACTTGAAAAGCTTCTTGAAGAGAAAACCTGGCACCTGGAAGCCGTCGTCAAATTCAGCGTCGCTCTCGTCTGAATCTTCCCCCACCATCAGCCGCGCCCGGCGGTCCTTCAGCCGCTGTTTACGCCACCTCCTGCAACCACAACGAGAATCACCACTTGCCTTGTTGATGCTGGCAGACCAACACGCAGCATGCAGTTTCAGCAACTGCAGAGAAGAAGAGCTAAATCAGGAGTAAAAGAACCCCCTGAGATCCAGCAAAGAGTAGGCTGGATTTTGGCACTGCAATCCTGGGCCCAAAACATCAGATAAGCCACACACTCTCTGGCAGACTGTGGACAAGGAGATTGTATACAGGCTGGGTTCATGTACTGAAATGGATACAGAAGGGCGCTACGTCATAGAGTTCTATGAAGGCGACTCAGAAAGAGTGGGAGATGTGGTACAGAGTTCAAGAGTCACAGAATTAGAGTTGGAAGGGGCCATACAGGCCTAGTCCAACCCCCTGCTCACTGCAGGACCAGCCTAGAGCATCCCTGACAGGTGTTTGTCCAGCCTCTGCTTGAAGACTGCCAATGAAGGGGAGCTCACCGCCTCCCTAGGCAGCCCATTCCACTGCTGAACAACTCTTACTGTAAAAATGTTTTTCCTACTATCCAGCCAGTACCTTCTGCCTGCAAGCAAACAAGAATGCCCACACAAATTTTATGATATTTGGTGCTACCAAGATACTTTCCAATAATAGAACAAACACCAAGCCCAACAACGTTGTCAGGAAGAATTAAAACCCTCAAGTGGCACTTTTCACCAGACTTCTTGTGTGGTCTACTACACAGCCTTATTCCTGGAGAGACAAGCAGTTTACCATTGTCATAAAAAGATAATTTACTGTGACGTGAGAGAAATTTGTAGCCAGACAACGTCACCATGAAATTGGACGTGGTATTAAAACATTCAGGTTGGGGAGGGGGAAGGTCCGTGGGCATCACGACCATCAGTGGGAGGAGCTCATTTCCCAGAACTCCCCCCAGCCCAATTATGGAAAACCACCTGACGTAATGCATCAATAAGGTCCCCAAGACCACTAACACCACCAACCCCAGGGAAAAAAAGAGAGGAAAGATGTGCAAGATAGAACCCCTTGCTGCCTCAGATGTGTCTCGGTTATCGAACCGGGAACAGAGAACGGATTAAGAAAACCCTTTTTTTAAAATATAAAACATTATTTGAGAGGCTTCATTCCCCATCGGTGTGCACAGAATGGTGTAGGGGTTAAGAGTGGTGGTTTGGAGTGGCGGACTCTAATCTGGTGAACCAGGTTGGTTTCCCCACTCCTCCACACAAAGCCAGGTGGGTGACCTTGGGCTAGTCACAGCTCTCTCCAAACTCTCTCAGCCTTACCTGCCTCACAGTGTCTGTTGTGGGGAGGGGAAGGTGATTGTAAGCTGATTTGATTCTTCCTTAAGTGGTGGAGAAAGTTGGCATATAAAAACCAGCTCCTCCTCCTCCTCTTCTTCTCATAGCCTTCTTCAATCCCATTCTCACTCCTGGCCCAACTGTTTAAGAGCTGCCGTGCCCTTTTACCAAGCTAAGATCAAGGCAGACGTCCACATCATGAGCAACAGCCCCTCGTATAAATGACTCCCAGCCCTAAAACACACACACACACACACCCCTGGCCTGCTCCCAGTTTCCAAATCTTACAACGGGCTTGCCAAAGCAGAAACGGCAGCACCGTTTTAAAAGCTCTGGCAGATGTCCTGGCCTGTGCCAGAAGAGGCCCAGGCTGTCAAATCCCTTCATCTCTTGCCAGATAAACAGGTCCAAGAAAACTTCCCAGGGAATCAACGGGTTTTGCCCCAAACCGCCTCTTGCCAAGGGAGAAGAGGATGGTCCATGTTAGTGACTGACACTGGTTTGTGAAGCAGGAGGGCTTGCGGAAGAGCAGACTGGATTTCTAATTTTATTGGTAAGGTAAGAAATCACGTCTATTAAAGAAGTTTTATTCCCTTTAGAGACGGAAAACGCAGGGCGCCCCCTGGTGCACACCAGGAAAACCGGTCTGGTTCAAGGAACTGCAACAGAGAAGATTTACACAGGGCCAGCTGGAAAACCGACACACAGCAAGTGAATTGTCCATCGCTACGCCACAGCGTCTTGACTGCCAAGCAATCAAGCCTGCTAATGTCTGTGTTATTTCAGCAACCCCTCCCAGGTTAATTGTGCACATATTATTGGTAAAGAGAATCAAACCGGTTTACAATCTCCTTCCCTTCCTCTCCCAACAGACACCTTGTGAGGTAGGTGGGGCTGAGAGAGTTTGGACAGAACTGTGACTAGCCCAAGGTCACCCAGTCGGCTTCATGTGGAGGGGTGGGGAATCCAACCCGGTTCTCCAGATTAGAGTCCGCCGGTCATGTGGACGAGTGGGGAATCCAACTCAGTTCTCCGGATTAGAGCCCACCGCTCCTAACCACTACACCATGCTGGCTCACTATGTGGTGCAGACAAGCGAGAAGTCAGCACAACCACAGAGGCACCCTCTCTGCGTGTCCCAGCCCCCTCCCCAGAATCGCAAAACTTTTAATTGGTCTCTTGCTTCAGATGTTCAGAGGAGAAACACAGCTGGCTCACTGTCAAAGCTTTAACGGCACCATATTTTCACCTTGATGCGGCCCCATTTCCCCAATAACAATCTTGAAAGCTTCACGGTGGAAAAGAAAACTAATTTTCCGTCTTTGGAAGTAAGTGGGACTCCCCGCACAGCAAAGCGCACAACAGAGCGATCCGAGAGGGCCGCCCGTCTCTCTCGGGGAGAAGACGTGCCCATCTCCCATCCAGTTGTTTTCATCAACAACTAGGAAAAAAACCTGACAATGAGATGGAAATGGGAGCAAATGACATTTATATGGCAAATCCGCTCCGTTTCGTCTCCCAGCGGCGTTTCCCACGGCACAGATTACCTGGGGAGCGTTAGTATAAAACCGTCAATGTGGACAGCTGCGGTTTAACAGCCACAATAACTGCAGCGATGAAATTTTAGGAGATGTAATGTTTTGGCGGCAATTACAGTTATTGATATTTCTAAAATTCATTTAGGCTTTTATTGTAACTTTAGCAACTGAAGGAAATGTATGACTCGAGCGAGGATAAATGGTTACAATCTTAATGTTATTAAAAAAAACTTGTCTGAATGGATTTAAGCTGTGAATCATATTAAAACTTTCAATCAAAATAAATTACTCTTGATGAAAACACTGAATTAAAAATGATTTAATATTGAGCTAAATCAATGGAAAAAGTACAGCTTGATTCAATAAAAAAGGAAATATTTTACAGATTAATACATTTATTAATTATTTAGCCTATCCCTCAGAAAGGCTTTATTTCTGTAGCCAGAGGTGTCATTCAGGTTCATTTCCACAGGAGACCCTTTAGGAAAATTCTTGTGAGGTTTGGGGGGGGGGGGAGAATAATTTACCATCTTCCAAATAAATTTCCTAGATAATATAATCCTGCCCAGCAACAGCCTAACATTAGGATTCTTCAGGAAAACTTTTTTTTTTTTTTTGAAAAATCAACAACACTACCACAGGTTGTGTATCCCTTATCTGGACATCTGATATCTGGACTGACCCAAAAACCAAACTTTTTGGGCCGGCATGCAGACATTACAGGCCCTCAGCAGCATGCCAATTTGGGTTCTGGTGGTTCAATGTACACAAAATTATTTAAAATATTATTTAAAATTACATTCAAGTTATGTGTATAAAGAGTTTGTGAAACAAATATAAAAGATAAATGAATTTCTTGTTTAGACTTGGGTTCCATTCCCCAAGATATCTCATTATGAGCCAGCAAGATGTAGTGGCTAGGAGCGGTGGTTTGAAGCGGTGGACTCTGGAGAACTGGGTTTGATTCCCCACTCCTCCACATGACCGGTGGACGCTAATCTGGTGAACCAGGTTGGTTTCCCCACTCCTACACATGAAGGCAGTTGGGTGACCTTGGGGTAGTCACAGCTCTCTCAGCCCCACCTACCTCACAGGGTGTCTGTTGTGGGGAGGGGAAGGGAAGGGGATTGTAAGCCAGTTTGATTCTTCCTTATCTGGGAGAGAAAGTCGGCATATAAAAACCAATTCTTCTTCTTCCTCCTCTATATATACGCAAATATTCCAAAATACGGAAAGATCTGAAATGCGGACCACTTCTGATCTTCCAGGGAGTAATTACAGCCGTCCCTGCGTAGATTCCAAGATCTAGATGAGATCGGGCTACCCTGGGGCTTAGGATTTCTGGAGCTTGTAGAGTCACAGTGCCTGTGGGAGCTCTGAAAGGAGGGTTAGGAGCTCTGGATGAATCAGTTTGACCTATTTTCCTCTTTTTTGGAACACAGGGGTATGGCTCTTTTCTCCTTTGTCTCAACTAATACCTCGTTCAGGGCTGTGACCTCAAATGTGTTGTTGTTTTTTCCTCCTTGGAAAGGCACAGGCGAGGGGAGTTTGTTTTTGGACAGGTGATCCACCTTACAGTGCTTCAGCCATAGACTGCGTCAGCTGCCATTGGCCACAGCTCCACTGGTTTTCAGCAGAGCTTGTTTCAGTGTGACAGGGACTGGGTTCGGGTTCTGCAGAAACTCCTCTGCCCAAAGGACTGCTGTTCTAGCAAAGACTGAAGCAGAGGAGCTGGCCCCAATTGCTAGTGCTGAGGTTTCTCGAGACGGCTTAAGGGAGACCTCATTCTTCCTGACTGCGGGGTCCCTGAGCGTGTCACTTCCATCCTTGGACAGCACCATGGCCAAGAAAAGGGCACGATCACAATGGGGTAGCCGTGTTAGTCTGTCAACAGAAGTAGAAAAGGGCAAGAGTCCAGTAGCACCGTAAAGACTAAGAAAATGTCTGGCAGGGTATGAGCTTTCATGAGCCACAGCTTACTTCTTCAGATACTGGGGCATCCTACTACGGGAACCTTCTCATTGGAGAAGAAGGGAGGAAGTAAAAATTCTTTGCCACTGAGTGTAGGTTTATGCCTCCTCCAAGAGCTGCCCACTCACTTATCTGGGTTTCTTTGGATAAGTCCGCAAAGGGTTTTGATTTCCCACTCCTCCACATGAGCGGTGGATTCTAATCTGGAGAACCAGGTTGATTTCCCTTCTCCATATGAATGGCGTACTCTAATCTGGAGAACCAGGTTTGTTTCCCCTCTCCTCCACATGAGCAGCAGACTCTAATCTGGAGAACGGGTTTGTTTCCCTTCTCCACATAAAGCCAGCTGGGTGACCTTGGGCCAGTCACAGTTCTCTCTGAACTCTCTCAGCCCCACCTATCTCACAAGGTGTTCGTTGTGTGGAGGGGAGGGGAAGGCGATTGTGCACACACATGAACGGAGCCTTGTTTACTCACCGTGAAGGCTCCTTCTGTTCTGGGTTGAAGGTCATCTTGAACACTCGCGGGTATTACTATCACGTGCCCAGGGAGGCAGGACCAAAAGGATTTTTTCATCCACTTCCTGTCCCCTGGTTGGGAGATCCAGTTTTCGGACTCGCCGAGCTAAGGAGACAGTTAGGTGCAGAAGCCATCCATGTGACCCAAACACCATATATAGAAAATAACACACGAACTCCAATAACATTAACACTAAATAACAACATATATACAATTCGAACAGGGTAAGATGGGGGACACCAGGTATACCCTGTAAAAAAGTCCCAGCACTGGAGGTACACAACCTCCGAAACTTTGTCAAACAGTCTGTCCTAAGTCTTGGCCATGCATATAATTGATGATCCTATGTTACGTGGGCGGGCAAGATGACCTTCAACCCAGAATAGAAGGAGCCTTCACGGTGAGTAAACAAGGCTCCGATCTCGTTCTGGGTGAAGGTCATCTTGAACACTCGCGGGATATCCAAGAGCTGACTGTATGGGCGGGAAATAAGATCACTCAGAGGTGCTGTAGAACCCTTCTGCCAAAGGCTGCTTCAGCAGAGGCCATGGTATCGATCTTGTAATGTCTTTTAAAAGTACTAGCGGACGACCATGTGGCCGCCCTGCATATCTCATCCAATGAAGCCTGTTTATCAAAGGCAGCAGAGGTGGCCGCACTGTGTACCGAGTGTGCGGTGATGCTGGACGGCGTGGGAATCTTGCTGGCCTTATATGCCTCAATAATGCACTGCCTAACCGCACTGCTGATGGCGGCGTTGGACATCTTTTGCCCTTTAGATGGGCTAGTCAGAGAAATGAATAAGGCATCTGAACGCCTAATAGATTGCGTGCGACTAAGGTAAGTTTTGAGAAGACGTCTTAAATCTAAATGATGCCATTCTTTTTCTTTGGGATGGACCGGGTTCGGGCAGAATGAAGGTAAGTGAATTTCTTGTGATCGGTGAAAAGTAGTGTTCACCTTAGGGACGAAGGTGGGGTCCGGTCTGAGGACCACTTTATCCTTGTGAAACACACAAAGTCCCTCGCGTGCAGACAAGGCCCTAAGCTCGGAGACTCGCCGAGCTGATGTCACTGCCGTGAGGAAGATGATTTTCATCCTCAGCATCCGTAAGGGAATATCCCTAATGGGCTCAAACGGAGGTCGCATCAATGCCGAAAGGACTACATTGAGGTGCCACGTTGGAAAACGGTGAACCACTGGAGGCTTGGTTTGGACAACTCCTTTTAGAAACATTACGACGTGAGGATGCCTGGAAAGAGGGAGTGCCTCAGCGCAGGGGAGCATGGTGGACATAGCTGCCACCTGTCTGCGTAACGTAGAGGCTTTGAGACCCTGATCAACTCCATCCTGAAGAAACTCCAGTACCTTGGAGATCCCCGGGCACAGAGGGTCGACTTGTTTATGTCTACACCATAACACAAAAGCCCTCCAGAAAGTGTTATAAATCCTCCTAGTGGAGGGTTTCCTTGCCTCTAACATGGTTCCAACCACCCCTGTGCTAAATCCTTCCTCTAGGAAGGACCTCCGTTCAATTTCCAGGCGGTTAAGTGAAGCCATGCAGGGTCTGGGTGGATTAACGGACCCTGATGAAGAATATCTGGGACACATGGGAGTTCCCATGGCTCCTGAACAGATAGCTCCCTCAGGCTGGGGAACCAAGGTCTCCTCGGCCATAGGGGCGCAATGAGGATGACAGTCGCCCCCTCCTTTCTGATCTTTCTTATCACTCTGGGGAGTATAGGAATAGGGTTTGTCCCTGGGAGGGACGAAAAAACCTATTTCCCCCTCTCCGAAAGGAACCCCTATTATTGTTCCAGGAGCCCCTACGCTGTTCTGGCCTGAAGGGTGCTAAGGCATGAGAGGACCTAAAATTGGGAAAGGAGGAAGCTTGTCTCCCCTCCTTCTTGTAGGATTTTGGGAGAACCTTCTTTTTATCTTTGTTTTCTACAAGGATCTTCTCAAGTCTTTCCCCAAAAAGCTTGCCCCCAATATAAGGGTAGGACATGGTTAAGGTCTTTGTTTTGATCTCGTTTTGCCAAGGACGAATCCAAAGGGCCCTCCTAATGGCTATGTTGGAAGCTGTGGCTCGAGCTGCAAAAGACATGGCATCAAGTGATGTGTCTGCCGTGAAGGCAGAGGCCTTGAGCATCCTATTAAGACCCTCTATGACCTTTCGGTTTTCTCCGTCATATAGCTGCGAGATTTTCCTGAGCCATACAATGGATGCTCTGGCCATTATAGAGGTTGCCGCCGAAGCCTGGATGGCCAAGGCGGAGGCCTCGTGGACCTTTTTGGAGAGAATCTCCGTTTTCCTGTCCAGCGGGTCCCTAATTGATCCCATCCCATCCTCAGATGGGAGATCCGGGGAATGGACGGCCGCCACTGGGGCATCAATTAAAGGGAGTTGGAAGAGAGACATGGCCTGGGGGACCATGGTGTACAGCCTCCTTGTGTTGGCAGAGAATTGCCTATTGGCCAGGGGCTTGTCAAATTCAGCTTGAACCTGATTTTCAAAAAATTCTGGGAAAGGGATCTCCCAAATCCGAGGTTTAGTACTTGGAAAGAACTCTGTAGCGCCCTTTTTTCTAGATTTGGGAATGGCATCGGCTGCGGGGGTTGGATCCTCATTGAGGTCAAGAGCCAGCAGGGCCTTATTTAATAGCCCCTGAAAATCCTCTGCTGAAAATAAGTGAGGATGTTGTTCTTCCAACAGAACTGGATTGTCCTCGTCGGAATCGAACTCCCCTTCCTCTCTACCCTCCATTTCAGAATTTATTGAAGAGGTATCCTTCAGAGACTGAATGGCCTGAGGAGGGAGAGGGGCTTTAAGCACCGCTTTAGTGCTCCATTGTGGGTTAGCTTGCGCCTCCTGACCCTGCTGTGGGCATTGGAGGGTTTTAGGTACAGGATTCGAATCTGTGCCCTGAATGATTGGGGTTAAGGAGTCCTTAAGGGCCATCATCATTTGGGCTTGCCTGTCTAAGACTCCATTAAACAACTCTACCATTTCCCGCCTAGTGAGAGGCGCCTCAGACTCGGAAACTGATACATTACCCCCCTGCAGAGCTTCTGGCAAGGTAGGAGAGCTTCCCAGGGAGGTATCCCGTCAGAAAAACCGCAGCACGCCACTACCCGCGTTTCACGCCATTTTGGGACGGTTCGGCCGAACGCGTCTTTTTTGGCGCCGAGGGACCGTCCGCGCCTTGAGAAATGGCGTTGGGGTTGCGCCCGACAGAATGTTCTCTTTGCCGCCGCCCTGTCGAAGCGATGAGGGCTGGGTCATGGTCCTCCTCAGAGAAATAGGTCCGAATCGGAGTCCCTTTTAGCGTCCGCCATCTTGCCCCGCGGGCGAAGTGGGGAACGGTAGAAACACAAAGTGAGGGGAAAAACAGCGGGAAGGAGGGAGAGCTTGCGGCTAAAGCTGAGGAGCGAGGTAACAAGAGGAAGGCGACTCACTCAGTTATTAGACAGAGATAAAACAAATGAACAGGACACCAATAGGCTAATAAACAACTAGTTCAAAGTCGGAGTTCGCGAACGAAGCTGCCACCCTGATCAAGGCAGGACGGAAACTGGATCTCCCACCCAGGGGACAAGAAGTGGATGAAAAAATCCTTTTGGTCCTGCCTCCCTGGGCACGTGAAAGTAATACCCGCGAGTGTTCAAGATGACCTTCACCCAGAATGAGAACACACATGAAGCTGCCTTGTACTGAAATCAGACTCTCGTTCCATCAAAGTCAGTTTTGCCTATTCAGACCGGCAGCGGCTCTCCAGGGTCTCAGGTACAGAGGCCTGTTTGATTCTCCTTAAAAGGTAGAGAAAATCAGCATATAAAAACTAACTCTTCTTCTTCGCCTAAATGAGTCTCTCTCTCTCTTTGGGGTGTGGGGAGGGGAGTCGTGGAAGTTCATCTGATGCAGAGTGAGGCAGAGCATGAACTGGGACTTGTCTCCCCCAGCCAGAAGGCGAAGCATTGCAAAGATTAGTTGCAGAGCCCTGCCTGCGCACCCAGCAAGGAGCACAAACCATTTCAGGATAAGCTTCCTCCACTGATGGAAGAACAACTGCTTTGGGGTCTTCAAAGCTATTTTTCACCCTCTATTGAAGGATACCATTGGTGAGATACAAGTGTTTAACCAGCCTCAAGAGCTAACAGGTCCTTTTTCGTCCCCCAGTTTCTTCCTGCTTGCAAACTTAAAGTGCAGTGCCGTCTCAATGCCCAATCCACTGACAGAGTCCTCCAACCACATTAGCATCCTGCCTACTTTCACTGTTACATCATCATACTGTCATTATTACAGCGCAGCAAAGTTCGCTTCGCAGCAAAATTAACGCAGTTGAAGACGAACGTTTTACCTTTGACTTACTCAATTACAGGTCTACAAGTTCATGTTGTCGTTGGAATCCACAAAAAGTTAGTTACTGGACGTATTACAGGAGTATGGATTTTCAGCAAGTTTTGTTCTAGTGTGCTGTACTATAAAAGCCTGGACAGGTGAGAACACACGCACACACCCCGCCATACAAACCTAGAAATGGTACATCTGCCTTCTAAAGAGCCAGGAGGCTAACAACAGTAGTCAAGCTTTACAAACATTTAAAAAAATCAAATCTATTTTTGGAATGAAAATCACTGAATTTGATCTTTCCATTCAGCCACTGGGATTCTCTCCCATTCTTTTTGTTCTCACTTTTTCCCATGTCGCTATCCTCTTTCCCATCTCTGTGCTCATATCACCGTTTTTCCCCTTTTATTTTATAGCATCAATCACAGGGAATTATTCAACTTTAAGGTTGACAATGAGGATATTGAAATTGTTGAAGACTTTCTATTCCTTGGCTCCATCATCAACCAAAAGGGAGACTGTAGCCAAGAAATCAGGAGGAGATTGAGACTGGGAAGGGCAGCCAAGGAGCTAGAAAAGATTCTGAAGTGTAAGGATGTGTCACTGGCAACCAAGATCAGGTTAATTCATGCCATCCTATTCCCTATTACTATGTATGGGTGTGAAAGCTGGACAATGAAGAAAGCTGATAGGAAGAAAGTAGATTTCTTTAAAATGTGGTGTAGGAGGATTGTTACGGATAACCTGGACTGCCAAAAAAACAAATCAGTATCAAATAAAGCCTGAACTGACCCTAGAAGCTAAAATGACTAAACTGAGGCTGTCGTACTTTGGTCATATTATGAGAAGACCAGAGTCACTGGAAAAGACAATCATGCTAGGAAAAGTTGAAGGCAGCAGGAAAAGAGGAAGACCCAACATGAAATGGATTGACTCCATCAAGGAAGCCACAGCCCTCAATTTGCAAGACCTGAGCAAGGCTGTTAAAGATAGAACGTTTTGCAGGACATTGATCCATAGGGTCGTCATGAGTCGGAAGCGACTTGACAGCACTTAACACACATACACACAATCACAGGGAGAGGCCCTCCCAACTGTCCCATCAATCAAAGAAGCTCGTTTTGGCGAGTACACAAGAAAGGGCCTTTTTGGTGGCTGCCCCATGATTATGGAAAAACCTCCCCGGGGAGGTGCGCCTGGCCCCCTCACTTTTGCTCTTTAGGAAGCAGCCAAAGATGTTTTTTATTTAGGACTGCATTTGGTGACATTTACTAGCAGTCCTGAATTGTGATTTTAAATTTATGCATGGGAGGTTTAGCCTTGGATTTGCCACTCTTCAGATGCACATTTTTCTCATGTAAATTCTCAAAAAAAAAAAAAAAAGCCCCCATGTAGTTTTGCGCATTTGGATGAAGAAAATGTGCATCGAGAGTGGCAAATCCAAGGCAAAATCTACCCTTCCATGCATAAATGGCTTTTGTTTATGTCTTTATCTCAGAGAGCGAAATCCTCCACATTTAATTACAATGCGAGCCGCCCTGAGCCGGGGAAGGGCGGAATATAAATTTATTATTATTATTATTATTATTATTACTGCCACGATATAAAGGCAGGCTTTCAACTCACCTCAGCCTCTGTTTATAGTAATTTTCATCGCCATCATCTCTGCATCTCTTTATTCTGCGTTTTCCAACAGTATCTTCTTCCTCTTCATCGGAACTTGGGAAAAAATCATCATCCTCTATTTCTTCCTGAAACTGCTTCATCGATGATTTTTTCTTTCTCCATGGCAGCGGTTTCAGCTTATAATCATCAGCATCATCGCTGACAGGAAGTGATTCGTCCTCAGGGCAGGAAAGCTCTTCCTCCAGCGCACTTTCGGACTCTCCGCTGTCCTCTGGCCGATCATCTCCCTCTGTCTCCCGGGTCTTCGGAAGTCTGCTCTTGGACTGAACGTGGAGAACATGGTGCTGAAGCTTTCTCATATGCTTCTGCAGACAACGGTCCAATTTTGACCGGCGCTGACCCGTGTCCCCTTTGTCTTTGATGCGACGCACTGGTGTTTTGGCTGGACTATTCTCTGAACACGCTGCCCGCTTGGATCTCTTATGAAAAGGTGGCCTCTTCCTTTCAAATGAGAGCTTTGCTTGATCCGCCAAATACTTGTCAAAATCAGAGGATTCATTGAGCATTACCCGGCGGGGCTTCTTCTCTTCCTTCTGGGGTATTTTTGTTCCAAAGGGAGTCATCTGACCAGTACGGATGAGGGTCTCCCATTCCGTTTCCTGTGCTGGTATAAGCATGCTGCCAAGGGATGAGGGACCGGGTTCTGCCAAAAAAAAAAAAACCCCACAAAAAACAGATTCAGCCCTCATCATGAAAGGATTTACCGGTGAAGAAAATCCTTTCCTTTCTCTAGATTTAACAACCACTGGCTATCCATCAACCACTGCACACTTTAAAAAGAGATGAAATTAATTTTTTCCTTGACACTAGCAAGAGAAAAGTTGCCACATCTCTCATGCAATTGACCGATCTATTTGACAGCAGATAACACAGTATCCGCTTCTCAGAAAGTGTCTTTAGCTGTTTTATCCAGGGAGTGATATACTTATTTCGTGCAATGTTATTTTGTGGACATGCTAAAACAATGCAGGCTAGGGAGTCTGGACAAAATGGGCATTTGCAGTCTCCTGCAATAATTTTATTGTATCTCCCTTGCATTTCAGCTGAGTCTAATGCATTATATCTTGCCAATAAGAAAGCTCATCTAAATTTATGGATTTCTAACCAGCGGAAATACTCTGGCAAGGAAAAAGTTCTGTTAAAGGGTATCTGGAAGAAGCGAGGTGAACATTTACGATTTGTGTCCTTAAACACTAAGGACCAATCCTCATTTAAGATCTTGTTTTGTAATTGTTTACAATTACAAGGAAATCTATTTTAAAAAGGCAAGGACCCTATTATTTATTTTCATGTAGGAAAACTGTTGGATGTGATGTTTTGAAGTTCCCTGATGCTCAAATGAACAGCTGTGTTTTAAATATACTCCACGAACAAATGTAAGGAGCACGCTTTTAAAAGTCAATACATAAAATGGTAGGGGGCCAACACAAAGAAGCTGAGAAAACTGGAGAGAATAGCAGAAAATGAAGAGGAAAGCAATTCCTGAATCGGAGAAAGAACCTAGGGGCATAAAGGCACGGGGAAGAGGGCTACGGCAGCAAGAGCGCAACAGGCAGCAGCTCAAGTGCTGTGGTAAAACGTGGTGGAAAGCAGTGCACCCAGGGCAATAAGGCACAGGTTCAAGGCCTACCCCTATAATCTGCTGCTACTCTTTCTCCTGAGACCCAGCCAAAACTGGTGGACAAACACAGGCTTATAACTGCTGGCGTACAACAGGAAAATGGTGCACAGGGAAAAGAAGGCAGAGGGAGGAGGAGGAAGAGGAGTTGGTTTTTATATGCCGACTTTCTCTGCCACTTAAGGAAGAATCAAACCGGCTTATAATCACCTTCCCTTCTGCTCCCCACAAGAGACACCCTGTGAGGTAGGTGTGGCTGAGAGAGCATTGTTGATTGATAGCATTTCACTCCAAGATGTAATCCAATCTTGGTATTTGTTAACGTAAACATTTTTTTTGCAGCTAACTTGATTAACACTTCCAATTGATTAAGAACAACGCTCTAGAGATTCTAGCAGACATCAGTCATCCCGTTGGAACTGAGCAGAGATTTATTTCCCTTCTTCAAGATTCCCACAAGGGTACTCAGATGAGCAATTCCACAGGTGCACAAGATTAAAACAATTCTAAATTTCTGTTTTAAAAAAATACCACCGAAATTAATTTAATTCATGTTCACTTGGAAAAAAAAGATTACTCCCAATATTATCCTAAAATGGTTAAACAAAACTATTTCCTCCTTCCTCACCTTCACTTTCCTCAAATCCAGCATCATTTGTTTCCTCAGGAGTTTTTTTACCAAGAATTGTTTCAAGGTGCCTTTGTTTTGCTCTGATCTTTTTCAGCTGCTGCTCCTGGAATAATAAAAATACACAATATTAAAACTGAGCACCAAACTTTCTATGCTTTCCCCCGCAAAAAAACAACAACACCAGAATGAGACCCAATGTGAAGGCTGGTGAAGTTTGTAAGGGATTTAAGATTTTGCTAGTCTCATGTAACAGTACTTGCGTTATTTCATATGCAGTGACACAACACCTCACCCTGTTGGTAGCTTGTGTTAAACACATATGAAATGCTTAATTTGCACTTTGCCAGTGCTCAGAGAAGAAGAGTTGGTTTTTATATGCCGATTTTCTCTACCTCTTAAAGGAGAATCTAACTAGCAGAAAGAGTTCGGAGAGAACTGTGACTAGCTCAAGGTCACCCAGCTGGCTTCATGTGGAGGAATCCTATTTCCAAAGTCCACATTGGCAAAGACAGCTTTGGTCAATTTCAAGTTTCTAGGCTGCAGCCCTCCAAACGAAGACCCTTCAGAGAGCTTGCCCAGTAGATTGAAAATTAACTTAACCAAGGGTTTCATGGGCTAAGTAAGTCAAGGCCTCCTTAACTTCAGCAAGGATACTGCTTACTGCAGGTTCACACCATGCACTTGGCCATGACTTAAGTTGAATGTGACACACTATGTGCATGCACAAAGAAAGTAAATAATTTCAAGTTACCTTGTTGTGTTTCTGCCGCTTCACAGAATCTAATTTTCTGTTAATATCTTTGCTGGCAGCAGCATGAGGAGTAAGCTGTTCAATAATTGTACTGATTTGTTTCAGGGATGTTGTACATGATCTGAAACACAAATCCCATCATTATATACCGCGCATCAATGAGACTATTTTAAGACTTAGTCAAGAGTATCTTCAACTCACACTGTATAAGGTTCTGAACTGAAAAACACAGTTATTTTATCTCTAACTTAGAAACTGGTTTCCAAATCCTTGAAAAACCAAAAGTTCATGAAACCAGCTAATTTTGTGGGCATGGCAATCAAACAGGAATGACAACTAGAACTTTTTTATCACGTAAAAGAGAAAAACGACTAGAACTCCCATTCAATTCAAAATTATTTAATTTTACATTGATACTTTATATTGCAACACTAAGTGATAAATTATTTAGGACTGCCTATTTAAGAAAAGCTGATCAAAAGAAAGTCAAGTCCTTTGAAATATGGTACTGGAGGACAGTGTTACAGATACCGTGGACTGCCAAAAAACACACAACAACAGATCAGTGGGTTCTAGATCAAATCAAGCCTGAACTGACCCTAGAAGCTAAAGTGACTAAACTGAGGCTGTCATATTTTGGTCACATTATGAGAAGACAAGAGTCACTGGAAAAAGACAACAATCCTAGGAAAAGTTGAAGGCAGCAGGAAAAGAGGAAGGCCCAACATGAGATGGATTGACTCTGTAAAGGAAGACATGGCCCTCAATTTGCAAGACCTGAGCAAGGCTGTTGAAGAAAGGACATTTTGGAGGACAATGATTCATAGGGTCACCAGGATTCGGAAGCGACTTGACGGCACTTAACACACATGCACTTAATAATTTACACTGCGCAGTAATATATGATTTTGTCAGGGTTAAGACCAATCAATACCTTAGTTTGTACTTAAGTAAAGTCTGTTACCCCAATGGGGGCAGACTCCAACGATGGGATGTTCAAGGCAAGAGATGAGCAGAGGTGGTTTGCCATTGCCTGCCTCTGTGTAGCAACCCTGGACTTCCTTGTACTGACCAGGGCTGACCCTGTTTAGCTCCCATGCCCTGATGAGCTCAGGCCAAACTAGACTGCTGGCAGAAGCAGAGGTCATACTCATCCCCACCAAGGACTCATTGCCATTTAAAGGCAGACGTTGCCTCCCTAACCCTCACTCTTTCATAGATAGAATCATATGGTTGGAAGGGGCTAAAGAGGCCATCTAGTCCAACCCCCTGCTCAATGCAGGATCAGCCTAGAGCATCCCTGGCAAGTGATTGTCCAGTCTCTGCTTACAGGCTGCCAGTGAGGGGGAGCTCACCATCTCCCTAGGTAGCTGATTTCACTGTTGAACTACTCTTACTGTAAAAAACTTTTTCCTAATATCCAGCCAGTACCTTTCCATCCACAATTCAAACCCATTATTGCGAGTCCTATCCTCTGCTGCCAACAGGAACAGCTCCCTGCCCTCCTCTAAGTGACAGCCCTTCAAATCAGATGGTTTCTAATTGTCAAGATACTTGTGAATTTACCCTGCAAATTACAAAGTTACAGCTCGTCCAGTTTACCTGAAATCATCTAGCACCGACTGGTAATCCTTTTCCGCTTCAGCAACACGAACCGCTTTGTTTGCTTCATTTATTGCGTCGTCCACCTGCTTGAGGACACCCTGCTCTAACACTTCCTGGTCGTACACGTCCACGCCAAGGGCCCTGAGCTCCTCTGCCTGAGCACTGCGCACCACCGGCTGGATTTGCTGCCTGTCGATATGTAGCAAAGCTGGCGCTTTCCTCCACGCTCCGGAAGGAACTCCCGCAGACGATGTAGACGGCTCATTCTCTGGAGCAAAGTCCTCCCAAAGGTCCCCGGCGTGATGTTCGCTGGGGGGCGAGTTGCTTCCTCGTCTGGACTCTGCCGCTTCCTCGGGAGTAGAGTCACTCCTGCCTGTTGCAGAGCTTTGTCCTCGAGGACTGCCTTCCGGCAGAGACTTTTCCGAGGGCATCGTCTGCTCAAACACAAGGAAAGGTTGCTAAGCTCTCCCAACGTGGCAGCAGCGTAACCGTCCTGCCAGATCTAGTCCAGTATCTTGTCTCAACCAGTTACTCTGAAAAGCCAACAAATGGGACGGAGACCAGGGCTTTCCCCTGATGACGTCTCCCAGAACGGGGATTGCGAGGTTTGCTGCCTCTGTACATGGAGGCTCCCTTCAGTCACCGCGGCTGGTAGCCACTGAAAGACATCTCTGCACAGCAACCTCTTAAAACGGGGAATTCGCTGCCAGAGGACGTAGTGACAGTCGCAGGCAAAGACAGCTTTGAAAGGGGGTGAGGCAGATTCATGGAGGACAAGTCTGTCAGTCAGTGGCTACTAGCCATGGTGCCTAAAGGAAGCCTCCATGTTCCGAGGCAGTTAACCTCTGAATCCCAATGCCAGGAAGCAAGATGGAGGGAAGTCCTCGGCCTCTATGCCCCGCTGCTGGGCCTCCAGAGGACCTGGGTGGCTACTTTGGGAGACAGGATGCCGGACTTAGGGCTGCCAGATCCAGGCTGGGAAACTCCCAGAGACCTGGGGCTCCTCTGATGTTCCTATCAGGGGAAGTCCTCGGCTTCTATGCCCTCTTTCTGGACCTCACAGAGGAGAGTGAGTGCTAGCCATAGTGACTAAAGGGAACCTCCCCATCCAGGGGCAGTCAACCTCTGAATCCCAGTGCAAGAAGGCAACATGGGGGGGGGGGGAGAGGCCCCGGCCTTCACACTGTTGCTAGACCTCATGGAGGAGAGGTCTATCAGTGGCTGCTAGCCATAGTGACTAAAGGGAACCTCCCCATCCAGGGGCAGTCAACCTCTGAATCCCAGTGCAAGAAGGCAACATGGGGGGGGGGGAGAGGCCCCGGCCTTCACACTGTTGCTAGACCTCATGGAGGAGAGGTCTATCAGTGGCTGCTAGCCATAGTGACTAAAGGGAACCTCCCCATCCAGGGGCAGTCAACCTCTGAATCCCAGTGCAAGAAGGCAACATGGGGGGGGGGGGAGAGGCCCCGGCCTTCACACTGTTGCTAGACCTCATGGAGGAGAGGTCTATCAGTGGCTGCTAGCCATAGTGACTAAAGGGAACCTCCCCATCCAGGGGCAGTCAACCTCTGAATCCCAGTGCAAGAAGGCAACATGGGGGGGGGGAGAGGCCCCGGCCTTCACACTGTTGCTAGACCTCATGGAGGAGAGGTCTATCAGTGGCTGCTAGCCATAGTGACTAAAGGGAACCTCCCCATCCAGGGGCAGTCAACCTCTGAATCCCAGTGCAAGAAGGCAACATGGGGGGGGGGAGAGGCCCCGGCCTTCACACTGTTGCTAGACCTCATGGAGGAGAGGTCTATCAGTGGCTGCTAGCCATAGTGACTAAAGGGAACCTCCCCATCCAGGGGCAGTCAACCTCTGAATCCCAGTGCAAGAAGGCAACATGGGGGGGGGGAGAGGCCCCGGCCTTCACACTGTTGCTAGACCTCATGGAGGAGAGGTCTATCAGTGGCTGCTAGCCATAGTGACTAAAGGGAACCTCCCCATCCAGGGGCAGTCAACCTGGGGACCCCAGTGCCTCCCTTTCTGTCCCCACCCCACCCCCGGAAAGAGGCGCTGGAGCCCGAGAGCTTCAGCCGGCTTCAGCCAGGCCCCACCGACCGAGGAGCCCGGGAGAGGCCTGCTCCCGTGGGGGCGGAGAGGCTCCCCGGGGGCGGACCCACCCGAGCCCGGCAGCCTCCACGGCCTTCCCAGGCCCAGCTCCGGCCCTCCTCGGCGGGGCACATCCGGGCACCGCGGGGGGGGCGTGGCTACGGGGGGGCCTCGCGACTCACCGCCATCCGCGCGGACGGAGCCGCTCCGGCCTCCCCTCGCGAAACGGAAGTCGCCTTCGCGGCCGGGACACGACGACTGCGCGTGCGCCGCCGCCGCTCCCTCCCGCTCTTCTCTATGGCCCCCCTGGAATGGCCGCGAGGCCGGTTTGGGCGCCCTCTAGCGGCGGGGGGCTCTCCGCCGGCTGGTGCAGCCGGAGGACGCCCGAGCGCCGTGCGGAGGCGGCGGCGGTTGCCAACCTCCAGGTGGGGCCTGGCGTTCTCCCGGAATCCCAGGCAACGGAGATCAGTCCCCCTGGAGGAAATGGCTGCTTCGGAGAAGGGGGGAGACTATTCTGGCATTATGCCCCACTGAGGTCCTCCCCCCTGCCAAACTCTGCCTTCCATCACTAGGGTTGCCAACGCGCAAGCAAGTTACTAACAGCAAGCGTTGGTCCCTGAGAAAGGCTTTGATATAAGCTGAAACAGATGGTTACCGGACACTTGTCGAAGAAAGAACCTGCAACACTCCTCTTGGACAAAGTGATGAGCTACACATGCTATGATGCACAGTGTACTTTTTGAATAATTATACCTGAATTATTTTTGTACTAATTTTTGTAATGGGCAAGGTTGCCTCTCTCTATAATTAATTTTCCTATGCAACAGTGGATATGATAAATTAATACCACTTGTATTTTTCGCATAAGTTGCTGTCTTTTGTTTGCCAAATTATTGTCAGCACACTAACTTTAGTTTGCTAAACCTCCAGGTGGTGGCTGGAGATCTCCCGCTATTACAACTGATCTCCAAGCAACAGAGATCAGTTCCCCTGGAGAAAATGGCCGCTCTGGAAGATGGACTCTATGGCATTATTAGGGTTGCCAGGTCCCTCTTCGCTACCAATGGGAGGTTTTTGGGGCGGAGCCTGAGGAGGGCGGGGTTTGGGGAGGGGAGGGACTTCAATGCCATAGAGTCCAATGGCCAAAGCGGCCATTTTCTCCAGGGAAACTGATCTCTATCAGCTGGGGATCAGTTGTAATAGTGGGAGATCTCCAGCTAGTCCCTGGAGGTTGGCAACCCTAGGCACTACACCCCACTGAAGCCCCTCCCCTCTACAAACCCTGCCCTCCTCAGGTTCCACCCCCAAAAATCTCCATGTATTTCCCAAACTGGAGCTGGCAACTGATGATATGCTTGATCTGGGTCCTGGGTTCCGCTTCCCAAACCTTTGGCACACTAATAGATGCTGCTTTGTGCAAAACTCTAGTCTTTATTCAGGGGATACAACCTCAGTGGAACCTCCATGGCCATAGTGAAAATGGATGCTAGTCAGGATGATGCATACCTGTTCTCTACGGCAGCAGTTCCCAAACTGTTGTGTTGTGGGGGAGAGGAAGAGAAAGTGATTGTAAGCTGCTTTGAGATTCCTTAAAGACAGAGAAAAGCGGGGTATAAAAGCCAACTCTTCGGCTGTTACCGCACTAGGTATTCCCAGCAATATATCAAGAGTTTGGAAATGCTATAAAAACCATCGCTTTAAAAGGGTTTTTGGACACTATGGCTAAAAAATGGTTGGAAGACGTCTTCACAGCTAAGGGGGCCAAACAAAGTGCGAACAGTATTTTTTATAACAGTTTCAAACTCTTAATTCATCGGTGGGAATACCTAGGGCGGTAACAGCCTTCTTCTACACTGAATCAGACCGTTGGTCCATCAAGGTCAGTATTGTCTGCTTGGACTGGTAGCAGCTTTCCAGGGTCTCAGGCAGAGGTCTTTCCCTTCACCTACCTGATCCTTTAAAACGGGAGAATGCCAGGGATTGAACCTGGGACCTTGTGCATGCCGAGCAAATGCCCTGCCACTGACCCAGATGACAACCCCCTCCCCATGCTGAGGGGGTGCACTGTCTCTGCATGAGAAATGTTCTTCTCTCCTCCAGCAGGAGAATCCACCAGATCCCCCTTCACACACTCCACTTGTAGCTGGGTCCGCTCCACTTTTAACCATTGAGTTCAGCATGGCTTCCTCCCAAGTACTCGGTGGAGGATTCTCCCCCTCTGATTGTCTGCTGGAGAATTGGACTGGAACAAGAGAGGCAGCCTTCTGCATTGTTGAAGTGGACCCTCAAGAGAAATTTTATCGGGTAGAGGACTTTGGACCAAAGAGACGCGCCGCAGCCAAAAGGGAGTGAATTTCACATATCGATTGAAGCTGACTGCCCAAACGTTTGGCTGGAGGCCTCTATAGCTCAGCTACATACTAACATCGTCATCTAAGGTTCCTTGTTATAGTGGCCCTTAATTAAAGCCATATGGTTCGAGGGGGCGCACTGGCCTGTATGTCATCCCAAATATTGAATTACACATTCCACTTCAGATTAATTTGGAGCCTTTTAAACCCGTTGCACGTTTTGTTCTGCCAGATGCTTTGGAACGACGCAACCTGGACCGTTTCGCTGTAAACAACCCTGGCTTGTAGCAGGCGCGGGAACGAGGGCTCTTTGGGGATTTCACGACTCGTCGCACCGTTCTAATTTCTTTCTTGGTCACGTGCTTTGGCTTGGTTCGGATGGCAGTTCAACGTACAGGCCTTTAATGCACGGGTTGTTTCCATCACACCCTGACTACGACGGGGCTTTGTTTTCATTATGCACGCCTTTCCCAACCTTTAGAAGTCACTTCACTCTCTCTCCACGTTTTCTGGATGCTGCCAGAAACAGTTTGTAGGTATAGAAACAACATAGTTTCACAGAAATAGTTCTGGAGTTTGAACAATGTTACATTGGATGCCTCCTGACTGCGTTGCGGTGACCGCCTTCCCCGATGTCTCTGCTCCAATACGCTTACACCACTTGTTGACACACCCAGGGGGACACTCGTTGCAAAATTAGCGGTGACTGGTGGGATAATTGTATGGTCTGGCCACCTTGGCTGAGCTCTTCTTTCCTTGGAGATCACACGTGCAAACACATGAAAATCATTGGTGCACAGAGTTTTGGGGAGCAAATGTTGGGTGTCCCTATCGTGGTGCTGTTGCTTTCGGGGTAAAACCGGAAGTGTCGTCATTGTGCCGCGCATGCAGCGTGTGTGAAGGTCACTTCACACACCCCCTTCAGCGGGCCTGCTTCTGCCCGCTGACCAGCTGAGGGTTAGATGGCAGCCAGGTGAAATGATGGGCTATTTCCCGCCGTAACCGGGAAAATGGGAAGCCTATATATGACACATCATTATAAAGCTAATCAAAGCTGGTGACAAACTGATCTGACTTTTGCGAAGAAAATCGGTGAGACTGAGAGGGGAACAAAGAGATGCACTAAGAGATCTTTAATGGCTGAATCAAAAAGAAAAGACTTGCTCATTCTGCAGATGAGCAACAGAATGACTTGAGATTAGGGTTGCCATGCCCACCCCTCCAGGTACTAGCTGGAGATCTCCTGCTATTACAACTGATCTCCAGCTGATAGAGGATCAGATCACCTGGAGAAAATGGCCGCTTTGGCCATTGGATTCTATGACATTGAAGTTCCTCCCCTTCTCAAACCCCGCCCTCCTCAGGGTCCACCCCAAAAACCTCCTACCTGTGGAAAGAGGAACCTGGCAACCCTACTTGAGATCTACATTGACCTCCCCCTGGATGGATGGGTTATCCTTTCGAGATCCAGACTGCCCCCCCTCCCCGTCCCGCTTAGGCAGTTCAGTTCTTCCTATAGCCCTAAATATAAACTCTGTGGGTTTATGACTGTTGTCAGAAAAATGTCTGACTAACATTTCCTCTACTCAGTGTTCCTGTTGTTTTGTGTGATTCCTTGATGTTTTCCCAATATATAATTTCCCAACATTTAATGATGTCTTCCACCTGATTGCAGCGACGGGTGATGAAAATCCTTCTGTTCACATTGTCTGCTTATCCCCAGGGTCCACAACGGGTTTCATTTTTCAGGAGAGACCCATAAGAAGCTCTTTCTCCACAAGGAAAACGGCCCCCGGGAAGTTGCATTTCTGGTGAGGCCTGCCGTTTTTGGTCATTTCTTTTTTACCACATCTAGTGGATTCATTGTCCCAGCCAGTCTTAAATTTGTTGGTCTCTTAAAGGCAATGAGAAGTTTAATATCACTCAAAGATATATTGTTCAATAAATGCCAATATACCCTTCCATATTCCAACACAAATGCTGTTTTAAGGCAGACTACAAACAGTCTTTTTATTCTTAACTCTGTCTTTGGGTTAGGGTTGCCAACCTCCAGGTAGCAGCTGGAGATCTCCTGCCATTACAACTGATCTCCAGGTGATAGAGATCAGTTCCCCTGGAGAAAATGCCCCCTTTGGCCATTGGACTCTATGGCATTGAAGTCCCTCCCCTCCACAAATCCTACCCTCCTCAGGCTCCGTCCCACAAATCTCCAGGTATTTCCCAACCCAGAGCTGGCAACCCTACTTTGCATAGTGGAAAGTGCTGGCAAGTTGCAGATGGTGTATGGGCAAACCCTATAGGGGGTTTCAAGGCACGAGACATTCAGAGGTGGTTTTGCCATTGCCTGCCCCTGCACAGAATCCCTGGTATTCCTTGGTGGTCTCCCATCCAAGTATGAACTGGGGCCGACCCTGCTTCGCTTCCCAGAGCTGATTAGATCAGGCTAGCCTGGGCCACCCAGGTCAGGGCAACCCTGTCTTTACACGTGAATAAACTCTTTGTGTTGCATCCTAAGATTGGTGCCTTTTAGAACACAAGATGTTTAATACCTAGAAGCCACGATAGCCACAAGATTCCATTTTCAGTTTCTGCTATGTCATAAAGGCAAGTTGTTTCGAGTACTTTTAGGATTATGACGACCATCCCTCAAAAACAAGCTGCTAGCTGTAGGGTTCTTGTACAAAGCTGTGATTTAAAAAGCAAAAGGAACCTAGTAAGGGTTGCCATCCACCAGGTGGTGGCTGGAGATCTCCTGCTATTACAACTGATCTCCAGCCGATAGAGATCAGTTCACCTGGAGAAAATGGCTGCTTTGGCCATTGGACTCTATGGCATTGAAGTCCCTCCCCAAACCCCGCCCTCCTCAGACTCCACCCCAATAACCTCCTGCTGGTGGTGAAGAGGGACCTGGCAACCCTAGCAGCTGTTGGTGCAGAGGTAGTTCAGCGCGCGTGGACACTGGGGGGCAGGGGTGCTATATTTCTCTTCGTATTGGAATCAGTATGTGTGTGTTATCTTCTTCCTGAAGCAGGTGCCAAAGTGTTTGCCTGAAAGTCACCAGAGAGCTCCTTCCACCCTGACCCCTCTTCTCTTCCTGTGTCTCTTTGTTCTCTCTCTGTCCTTGGGTCTTTCCAAGGGACAAGATATCCCCACACTTTTAGCCTGGATACCGTCTCTGAATATGCTAAAGTTGCCAGATGGTGGCTGGAGATCTCCCGCTATTACAACAGAGATCAGTTCCCCTGAAGAAAATGGCCACTTTGGAAGGCCGACTTTATGGCATTATACCCCATTGAAGTCTCTCCCCGAACCCTGCCTTCTCAGGCTCCACCCCTCAAAATCTCCAGTTATTTCCCAACCCGGAGCTGGCAACCCTAGAACATACCCAGATGTGCACAGGCAAGCAATGTTATACTTGCACATCTGGCAACAGGGGTTGTGGGGGAAAGTCTATTAAATAGGGATAAATTGACCTGGATGGACCTGGCTAGCCCGATTGGTCAGATCTTGGAAGCTAAGCAGAGTCAGCCCTGGTTAGTACTTGGATGGGAGACCACCAAGGAAGTCCAAGGCAATGGGCAAACCACCTCTGTTACTCTCTTGCCTTGAAAATCCTACATGGTCACCGTAGGTCAGCTGCGACTTGATGGCACTTCATATGCACACAAACTTGATGGATGTGAATCTATCTTCAATAGAATACATTTTTTCCTTTTCCCCGATATATTTGCCTCATGTGTGTTCGCCATGTGCAGTACCCGCACTTTCCTGGCATGTCATTTTGCTAAACATAAAACTGTAAAAGCCCCCAATAGTGGGACCCCTTAAAGGCAAGCAGAGGAGTCATGAGAGTTGATGCGCTGGAGCCGAACGCATCTCATAAACTCAACTCTTGCCCATGGGAGGGGGGCTGATTTTAACAGTTTTATAATGTAATTTTATCGTGTTAAATTGTCCGCTGCCATGGTGGCCTGGTGAGGACAGAAAGTTGCACATTTTGTAAATAATAATAATGACAATAAAAATGTGTGCCTCAAAATGCCCTGACCTGGATGTCCCAGGCTAGCCTGATCTTGTCAGATCTCAGAAGCTAAGCAGGGTCAGCCCTGGTTAGTATTTGGATGGGAGACCGCCAAGGAATACCAGGGTTGCGGAACTTCCGGCAAGATGGCTGATCTGATCGCAACTTCTCTCAAGAGCTCTTGAGAGAACCAGGAGGCGCTTTGGATACGAGTCACTTTCAGTGACTCGACCACGTTCCTAAAAGGTGGAACGTGGAGCAGGCAATTCCTGCTGCCAACCAGTGCGGTTTGACTCCCAAACTCTCCCCCGGGAACGAAACCCGGGGGGGTTGGATGCTGTCCCGCTCGGCTGAGGGAGGACCATCGCTGCGAGCACCTCTAATGGATCGGGACCAGATCTCCTCTACCTAATACCAGCTACTGAAATTTTTTAATCATCAGAAACCCCAACATCCGAGACCTGTAAGTGCCAAGAACTTCTTTTGTTTGCTTTTCAAAAAAAAAGAGAGAGAGAGACAGAGACGGAGGAGTTTCTTTAAACTAGCTGTACCCCCCCTCTTCCCAAGACCATGAGATAACTTGATAATAAATAAGAAAAATCACCAACCGGACTGAGGATTATAAATCTTTCTTGCGGGTAGACATAACAACTAAGGATTTGAGTGACATTGCATGCAGCAACTGAAGACTCCGAGTTAGAAGGGGGAGGGAAGAAGATTTATTTCCGATTTGAAATACTTTCACTTTTGAGCCTTCCTGCCACGTTTCATTGTGAGAGCGAGGAGACTCAGTGAGAAATACCGGATGTCCCTACAGACCTAACTAGAAGACTCTTGAAACTCGATGGTGGGTGTTACATCAATACTGCCCGCCTATGCAACTAATTCTACAGGGAACCATGGATTACAAAAGAGTGGAGGAACTTTTGATGCAGCAAACTGAAACACTTAACAAGCAAATTCAACATCAAACACAGCATATGACTCAACTACTCGACCAGAAACTTGACAATCTTATGAATGAGATTGTCAATTAAAGAACAAGTGAAGGTATTAAAAATAGACATGAATAAGATGGAACTTACTATAACAAAAGTGGAGGAGGAACAAAAGGAAATTTACAAGGAAACCAAAGATAATGAGAAACAAATTGAAAACCTACAAATACAAGGAGAGATTCTGAAGGACCAGATGGCACTTTTGGATATGAAATCGAGAGAATCAAATCTACGAATACACAATCTCGCGGAAAAATATGGGGATACTAGAGAGACTATGATAAAGTCACTTGCTGACATTTTCCATTTAAGTGATCAAAAATTAAACTATGCAATAGATAAAATATACACAGTTCCCCTGTCACCAAAAATGCAGAAATCAACACCCAGGGAGATTGTGATTGTCTTTTTTGATCTCAAAATGAGGAATACAATCATGCAAATCCAATATGATAGTCCTCTTTCGGTAGATGGATTACCATTAATAATGCTAAAAGATATACCTCGCCACTTGGTTGCAAAGAGAAGTGCTTACAAAGACTTCACAACGATACTGAGGAAAAATGGAATAAAGTATGCCTGGTTAATACCACAAGGACTTATGTTCATCTATAAACAGAGCAGATGTGCCGTCAATTCACCAGTTGAGGCTGAAAGATTTTTATTAAGTCACAAAGAACTGACAGATCCAATTCAAGGCAAAGACCAAGAAGAAATGCGACGGGATGAAGACTCAACTGGGCAAGATGTAGCAACTGGACACCATCGACTTCAAGAGACTATACCGAGAAAGCAAGAAAAGAACAGTAGAAACCCCCGACAGAAGAAGCCTTCTAAAAAGAAGGGATGAAGGGTTGGAGGGTATTAAAATAATGGAAATAAGGGGAGGTGTAGGGAAATAATTTTAAAAAAATTAAATTTACATGATAATGTTAAATAGTTCTATCCTAGTTTTTGGAATAATTTATACTCTATTAGCATTTTTAATTACTTTCAATGTTAATTAATCATATCAGATAGGGTTACAAAGTTATGGCGTATGCATGGATATAAGAAAGAAATAGATAAAGAAAAATAAATATATAATGTTTTAGAAGGATAGGCAAAGAGTAATACAAAGAAGTGACCGGATTAAGAATGGGTTAGAGGAAGTTGGGGGGGAAGTTCAAATTGTTATATGTATTTTACTATGAGGATATCCATTCAGCATTGTACTATTATTGTTTATATATGGAAAAATAAGCTAGATGGTATATCGAATGGTATTATTGTATCAACTTTATGGAAAAAGCAATAAAAAATTTTATTTTAAAAAAAGGAATACCAGGGTTGCTATGCAGAGTCAGGCACCGGCAAACCACCTCTGTTAGTCTCTTGCCATGAACCCCGTCCCCCAAAAAAGGGGTTGCCATAAGTCGGCTGCGACTTGAAGGCACTTTACACACACATGCCTCAAAATATGTTTGGCTTGAAGATGCTATGAGAGACGGCTGCTTTAAAAAAATTCCCTGCATCACTAACACAACCACTCCCACTGAAAGAAATGGATTAGTTTTTCTAATTTGGCTGCTATCAAAATGTAACTCCCGTCTTTATATGAGGATAATTTCAGAGGGCAGCCAGGTGGGTCTGCAATGAAACAGCTCAGTACGAGTTCAGTAGCACTTCAGAGCCCACGAAGATTTTCGGGGTATCTGACGAAGGGAGATTTCATACTTGAAAGCTTATACCCTTGAAAATCGTATAAGGTTGTAAGGAGCTACTGGAATCAAATATAGCTATTCAGCCTTTATATTATCTCTAGAGTAAGCCTGATATGGAAAGCTGACAACCTAGCAACCCCCCCCCCCCCAGTAAAAAACAGATTGAGAGCCAGCTCGGTGTAGTGATTAAGAGCGGTAGACTCTAATCTGGAGAACCGGGATGGATTCCCCACTCCTCCACATGACCGGCGGACTCTAATCTGGTAAACTGGGTTTGATTCCCCACTCCTCCACATGCAGCTTGCTAGGTGACCTTGGGCCAGTCACGGTTCTCTCTGAACTCTCTCAGCCCCACCTACCTCACAAGGTGTCTGTTGTGGGGAGAGGAAGGAAAGGTGATTGTAAGCCGGTTTGATTCTCCTTAAAAGATAGAGAAAATCAAGGTAGAACCAACTCTTCTTCTTCGTCGTCTTCTTCTGCTGCTGCTTCTTGTCAATGTACAGCTACCAACTGAGAATATTAGCAAATGAAGGATTATCTGTCCACTGATATATTTCTTTTCAACTTCACTCATATACAGATTAACCACTGCTGGGGGCCACAGTAAAGCCCTTTATGTGTTAGCATAATTTGTCACGGAATGAGAAGTAATTATTTCAGGCGTATGAGTAGCATTTTATCTTGTGCAATTCATGTTCCAATTTCCAGTAATTTAATGTTATGATTAAATTGCGTATTTGGCTACGCGTGTCTTGCAAGAGCCTGCTTCAGAAGATTTGCAAAATGTGCAGTGGCTGTAAAATGTTCAGTTGGATTTATTATTCTATCTTATTGGCTTTGCCTGCAGCTTTTTTAAAACTTCAGATTAGTGCTAGAGGAAACTTGGTCATGTCTGCTTGTCACTCCTAGCAAATAATTCCTGTTTTCAAGCACAGAGGTGCAGATTGATGTTAATATTAAATAGTAAAAAAGTGATGACAATGTACATGTTGTTATGACAACTTCTATATTGAATGGGCTATGAATAAATCACCCTTCAGAATGCTTTTTATAATGCTGTATTTATTAAGGCTGGTATGGTATATCTCGTCAGACCTCGGGAACTAAGCAGGGTCAGTACTTGGAAGGGAGACCTCCAAGGAAGTCTCTGCAGAGGAAGGCAATGGCCAACCCACCTCTGCTTCTCACTTGCCTCGAAAGCCCCTTGCTGGGGTCACCATAAATCTTGGATGGGAGACCACCAAGGAAGACTCTGCAGAGGAAGGCTGTCATGAGTCAGCCTGCGGAGACCACCCTCTCTGATAAAGAGGAAATAGAAGCCAGAACAGAGGGACATCCACAGGCAGAAGTCACACAGGAACAACCGCAGTGTCTACAGCCTGCCAGAACAGAGGAACAGCCAAAGGCAGGAGATGACTGACCATGCCTGCAGCCCGCTGGCTCAAGGACTCCAGCTGGACCTGACCCCTCGCAACATGCAGTGACCCCAGAGGACTCGCCAAGGAGGAGAAGGAGATGGGTTTGTCTAATAATGCAGCAGCGACGGCAAAGTGCGAGATTGAAGGCCCAATGTAGAGGCCTCCTTGGAAGCAGTGATGAGGAAGAGCAGGGCTGAAGAGATCTGCCTAATTGGCAACCGCTGGCTCTGCTCCAGCAGCAGGAGAAGGGATTTAAGCCATCAGTTCGGCTTGGCTGTTGTGCAAGCAACTTGTCACTAACCTCCTTGAGTATCCGCCTTGGCTCCCTGCTATACTTTGGATTCCTGGTATCCTGACTTCTTGGACTGACCCTGACTAATGCCTTGGACTGCCCTTGCCTGTACTGATATCTTGGACTCTGCTTGAACTGTGAATGACCTTGGGCTGCTTCCCAGACTACGCTTCCAGCCCTCACTCCTTGCCTGCAACACGACAAAGGCAATGGCAAACCACCTCTGGCTTCTCGCTTGCCTTGAAAACCCCTTCCTTGGGTCATAGTGTCACCAGGTCCCTCTTGTCACTGGCGGGAGGTTTTTGGGGTGGAGCCTGAGAAGGGTGGGGTTTGGGGAGGGGAGGGGCTTCAATGCCATAGAATCCAATTGCCAAAGCAGCCATTTTCTCCAGGTGAACTGATCTCTATCAGCTGGAGATCAGTTGTAATAGCAGATCTCTAGCTAGTACCTGGAGGTTGGCAACCGTATGGGGTTCCCATAAGTCAATTGTGATTTGACAGAACTTTACACACACACACACCCACACACACACACACACATTTATTAGGGCTGTGCAGACAGAAATCAAGATTCCATCCAAACACAATCCCAATTAGTAAATCGATGCTCGAAATCTGGACAAAATTACCACTGGTATGGAAAGGGTACGAAGCTTCTTAAGGTCATAGAATCAGCATTGCTGACAGATGGCCATCTAGCCTGTGCTTCAAAACCTCCAAAGAAGGAGAGCCCACCACCTCCTGAGGAAGCCTGTTCCACTGAGGAACTGCTCTAACCGTCAGAAAATTCTTCATGTTTAGCCAGAAGCTCTTTTGATTTAATTTCAACCCGTTGGTTCTTGTCCGACCTTCTGGAGCAACAGAAATCAACTCCGCACCACCCTCTATGATTGGAAGCTGGTTTGATTCTTCCTTATGTGGTAGAGAAAGTCAGCATATAAAAACAAACTCCTCCTCTTCTTCTTCATAAACATTGGTGTTTGGTTCTTGTTGGTTATCCGGGCTGTGTGACCGTGGTCTTGGTATTTTCTTTCCTGACGTTTCGCCAGCAGCTGTGGCCGGCATCTTCAGAGGAGTAACACTGAAGGACAGTGTCTCTCAGTGTCAAGTGTGTATGAAGAGTAATATATAGTCAGAAGGGGGTTGGGTTTGAGCTGAATTATTGTCCTGCAAAAAGTATTAAACCCACCAAGAAAATACAACAGATGCTACAATCAGCAAAAGACAAAAGAGACCCCCTCACCTCTGCAGGAGTATATCGTATACCTTGCAGTTGTGGACAAGTTTACATCAGAACCACACAATGCAGCATACAAACAAGGATAAAAGAACATGAAAGATACTGCAGACATGGTCAACCTGAGAAATCAGCAGTGGCTGAACATGGACTTACACAAACAGGACACAGGGTCTTATTCCAAGACACTGAAAGACTGGACAATTCTACCAACTATTTTGTCAGATTGCACAGAGAAGCCATTGAAATTCATAACCATCAGCACAACTTTAACAGAAAAGTAGAGAGTTTAAGAATGAATAAGGCTTGGCTTCCTGTCCTGAAAACCTCCAGACTAACAAAGACTACAGTCCACAATAGCCATGCAGATTAATTTTGGATTTCACTTGTTAACAGATCACTTCAGGATACAATGGTTCCATATTAACATACCACACCCTCATTAGCACATTATCTTGATACTTACAGGACAATGATTAGCACATTACCTTTGATACTTTTTGCAGGACAATAATTCAGCTCAACCCAACCCCTTTCTGACTATATATTACTCTTCCTACACCCTTGACACTGAGAGACACTGTCCTTCAGTGTTACTACTCTGAAGATGCCTGCCACAGCTGCTAGCGAAATGTCAGGAAACAAAATACCAAGACCACGGTCACACAGCCTGGATAACCAACAAGAACCAATGAACTCTGACCGTGAAAGCCTTCGACAATATATTGGTCTTTGAATTTTTAAAAACCCGGCTTTGATTTGGATTCTTTAAATTACATTTGAACTTACTTTCCTTTTTTGTGTGTGCTCTCCCTGTATTTTGGGGTTTAAGATTTTTTTTCCTGAAACAGTTAAAATGAAATTGTGATGGAAATTGCCAGTGCGAGTTCCTGACAATTGCCTGCACAGCTCTGCAGTTCTTTGCCTTATTACAGAAGACTTTGCTGCCTAGCAAGGAAGATTTCTCAAGGTGCCGTTTAAGACTTCCTGGTTTGTGCTGGCAAATTGTTAATCAGTCTGTGACAGCATAAATAAAATTAAAGGGTTTAATTAAAACTAATGAATGAGTGAACAGAGAATAGGCAGCAGGTTCCCCGGCAGAACCCTGATGCTCTCAATAATTAAAATGTCACCAGGTAGGAGATGTCTGGGAAATGACAGAGCTGAAAAGGGAGGGATCTCCAAGCATCAAGAATAGCTGGAAGGAGGGGGGCATGCCAGTAAAGTCTCCGGTAAGCTGAACCATTCCCTGGGAATATCCCTTGTGCGGACTCCCTAGAAACAAACACAGACATTATGTTCTTACAAACTGACTCATTTGCTGTAGGGTTTGGCTGGGGCTCATAGGTAATATTGGAGGGGAAAATTTCTTGCCTTTCGGAGAAGTGTTTTTCCAGCTTAAGTCGCCCCCAAAGCATGGAAGGGGTGAAGGAAATGTAAAATTTCAATTTGTTTGATTTAATCCTAGCATGTTAGTCATTCACAAGATAATGAAATAAGCACCAAAGGTATTATTCTACTTTATATGAAAAATATGAAAGCACCAAAATTATAAAGGCACAAATTTATAAGATAATATCATTTTACTAAAATATATGGGAGCAATTAATACTTGTAAGCTGTAGTTATCTATATAAGCCAGTAGGGAGCAGTATATCCTAACAAAAGTTTACTTCTGCTAAAACTTCTGTACAGGTGCCTAATCTTAAGGATGACTTTAGTGACTGGTACAAGGAGGTACTAATAAACAAGTTAGTGAGCTAATTGGTAAATTGAGCTCATGGGGTGGGCACATCACGGGGCTATACAGACTGCGTCATGATGGAATTTGAAGAGACAAAGAACTCGAAATTGTATAAAAACTGAGATGGGAGGTGTGACATTTTGGAAGAGTCATATTTCTGGCCATGAAGCTGACTTTTCCCTGCTAGCAAAAATAAACCTACCTCTTGCTTCTAAACCTGAGTTGTCTCTGTTCTTGGTTGAATCTGGCCAAAGAGCGGGGTGGCTTTTTGCATCCATGGGGGGGGGGGCTGCAACCCTCACCAGCAGCTTTGCTGGGGCACCAGTGGGGAGTAGGGTTGCCAACCTCCAGGTACTAGCTGGAGATCTCCTGCTATTACAACTCATCTCCAGCCGATAGAGATCAGATCACCTGGAGATAAATGGCCACTTTGGCAATTTGATTCTATGGCACTGAAGTCCCTCCCCTCCCCAAACCCTGCCCTCCTAAGGCCCCGCCCCATACCTCCCACTGGTGGTGAAGAGGGACCTGGCAACCCTATGAATCAGCTATGCATCACAAAGAGGCTGAAATAAATATCTAATTTTCATGTTCAATTACTTTTCATCAGGGACAAGAGGGGGGGTCTGTTCAGCCCCCTGCTCAGAAGAGGGGGTCTCAACCCATCCACTACAAGTGGGATTTTAGACCTGCTAGCTCCTAGTTGGGAAATTACTGGAGATTTGAGGGGTTGAAGCCTGGGGAGAGCAATATTTGGGGAGGGACCTCAGCAGGGTATAAGGCTGTAGCTTCCACCCTCTGAAGCTGCCATTTCCTCCAGAGGAATTCACCACTGTCAGGGAATCAGCTGTAATTCTGGGAGATTTCCAGGCCCCGTCTGGAGGTCGGCAGTCCTAGTGGGATAATATGGAACCAGTTTAAGTTATGGGGACAGAGGCCTTTTATGCACGGCTGCTTCCTTGCAGTCACCCCGCCAATTACTTCGGGGCTTTGCTTTGCTTATGCTTGCATTTTCAGAGGTCGCCTCACTCTCCCTGCGCGTTTCTGCACGTTTCGTCTGCATTTTCTAGATTTGTGTTTAGTAGGGTTGCCAGGTGGGTGGTTTTGGCGGGCAATTGCCCACCAATCCACCCAGCTGCTCCGCTGTGGCTGATTTAACAGTAAAAAAAAGGGGGGTTGAGTGTTGAATCGGCCACGGTGATGCGGCGCTTCCGGAAGTAAAACTGGAAGTGATGTCATTGTGTGCGCGCCCCCGTGCGCGCGCCCCCAGCCCCACCCCCCAATCAGGAGTGGGGTCTGGCAACCCTAGTGTTTAGCCAGCATCTAGAAAATGCACAGAAATGCACGGTGAGAGCGAGGCAACCTCTGACTGTCGGAAAATGCAAAGCAAAGCCTTGAAGGACTCTGCAGGGTGACCGTCAGGAAACAGCCATGCATAAATGGTCAGAGAGTGTAAGCCTGACCTCAGGAGTGCTTCTGAATCCCACCTGTCCCCGAGGTTTTGCATTTGGCCCTGCCAAGAAACAACGCAGAAGCCCCGGACTTTGTGGCAATGCACCCTGCCTCTGGTTCTAACGGCAGAAATTGTCCTCCCCCCCGTTTTGTCCCCACACTTAACTCTGCTGCTCAATTCATATTTTCATTTCTGTACCGCTAAAGAGTATATCAGAAAAGATCATTTTTTGTCAGGATGTACATTAAGCTTACCCCTATTTTGCAACACCCCCCCCCCACCTGAAGGAACCGAACAAAGAGGGGGAGCAGATCCTTCGAGTCAGACATATCCCTGGGAAAAGATTAAATCGGCGTCTGCTCCTTCTCCCCTCCTCCCCCCACCCCATCCAACACATAAGAGGTTTGTATATATCACCGATACAATTTACTTGCCGCGGAAACAGAAACCTCAGCAAGAATCTCTAGGAGGATGGGGGGAAAGCCATTTTAAGTGATCTGGGGGTGGGGGGTGAAGCAATTCCCTCCACAACAGGTATAAACAAACCCAAACTGAAGCTTTCTACACAAACGATTATAAATAAAAGCCAAAATTTTGTCAAAGTGATAGCGCAAGCGTAACATATTGCTCCCTGGGTAGCGTTTGAAGGAAATTAATGCGGAGGGCCAAAGAGATGGCGTCGGCAATATGGAAAGCTCCGGGGGCCGGGCCGGGATTTTGTTCCTAGTGTAGCAGAAATAAATGGTCTCGGCAACCCTTCAGGGGGAAATAAGACATATACGCAAGTAAGATTAATCTGTGGGGCCGGCATCTATCTGTGAGTCATCTTTTACAGCAGAAAACCTGAAATAAGCGAGAGGTCGCAGGTCAGATTTGCATTTTTCCCTACCAAACATCTGAACCGCACAGAAGCTGGGAGGAAGATGCTTTTTGTATGGGAAGGGTTACCAGGTCCCTCTTCGCCACCAGTGGGAGGTTTTTGGGGCAGAGCCTGAGAAGAGTGGGGTTCGGGGAGGGGAGGGACTCCAATGCCATAGAGTCCAATTGCCAAAGCAGCCATTTTCTCCAGGGGAACTGGAGCCAGCGTGGTGTAGTTAAGAGCGGTGGTTTGGAGTGGCGGACTCTGATCTGGAGAACCGGGTTCAATTCCCCACTCCTCCACATATAGCCAGCTGGGTGACCTTGGGGTTAGTCACAGCTCTCTCAGCCCCACCTACCTCACAGGGTGTCTGCTGTGGGGAGGAGAAGGGAAGGAGATTGTAAGCCAGTTTGATTCTTCCTTAAGTGGTAGAGAAAATCGGCATACAAAAACCAACTCCTCTTCTTCTTCTCCTCTATCAGCTGGAGATCACTTGTAATAGCAGGAGGTCTCCAGCTAGTACCTGGAGGTTGGCAACCCTACATATGGGGGGAGTGCAGAAGAAAACAAGACTGCAGACTTACAGTTGGTGTTCGACCCCATAGGGCTGCCAACTCCAGCTGGGAAATTCATGGAGATGTGGGGGAGGGAAGGAGTTTGGAGGTGGACGGGACCTCAGTGATAAGGCTGCCAACCTCCACGTCTGGCCAGGAGATCTCCTGGAACTACAATTCATCTCCAGACGGCAGAGTTCATTTTCCCTGGAGAAAATGGCTGCTTGGAAGGGTGGACTCTATGGCATCACCTTTTTGCTGAGGTCTCTCCCCAACCCCTCCTCAAGGCTCCACCCCCATATCTTCAGGAATTTCCCAATGCTGATTTGGCAGTCCTGCGAGTCAATGGAGTATAATGCCATAGAGTCCACCTTCCAAATTAGTCATTTTCTTCAGGGAAATGGATCTCTGTAGCCTGGAGATCACTGTGAATTTGCAATATGGTCTCTAGTGCCTCTTCCTTTTCTGCATCCAGCTTGAACACCTGGCATTTCTCATTCCATATATGGTAACAGTCTGTTGTAAAATTTTGATTTTGATTTTGTAAAATCACTTTACTCACATGAGAAATGAATGTGGTAGCCCGATAGTTGCTGCAATCTTTGACGTCTCCTTTTTTGGAAATTGGAATGTAACATGACTGTTTCCAGTCTGTGGACCATTGTTTTGTTTCCCATATTTGTTGGCATATTTTTGTTAAGATTCTGATGGACTACATTTCTGTGGCTTGGAGTAGCTCTACTGATATCCCATCTGCTCTTGGTGATTTGTTTCTCCCAGTTGCTCTCAGTGCAGCTTTCACTTCAGTACAGCTTTCTTAAACTGCAGGTTCTTCTTCAAAAGATTCTTCTTGGAAGGGATCTGTCATCCTTTCATCTCTTCTGTATAGTTCTTCAGTTTATTGTTCCCACTTTTTCTTGTCCTGTTCAGTTAATGTATTTCCATGTTGATCTTTCAGCGTGCCTAACCGTGTTTTAAATTTCCCTTTGATTTCTTGGATCTTGTGGAACAGATCCCTTGTTCTTCCTTTTTCTTTGTTCTCTTCTATTTATTTACACTGGTTATTATAATAGTTCTCTTTGTGTCTATGCGCAAGTCACTGGAACGCTGTATTTAGACTTCCGATTCTATTTCTGTCACCTTTTACTTTTGCTTCTCGTCTATCTTTGGCAATTTTAAGCATGGTGGTAGGGTTGCCAGCTCTGGGTTGGGAAATTTCCCCCTGCAAATATTTTTATTTCATATAAACATTCAAACATGGAAACAAATATAACAAAATCCACACATACAATACATTACATATGCAAACAAAACAATACACGTACAAAGTCTAATCAAATAAACTTTAGCTGAGTGGACATAAAAAAGCACATCTCTTGCTATCTTCCCTATACAAACTATTATTACTTTATAATATTAAGTCTATTGCTTTATGCCATTAAATCAACTGCTTTTTAATCAATCATTCTGTCTCATGATATGCATCAAAGAGTTAACCCCTATTAAATCATTCAAACAACTGAGATAAACTTATGTGTGTAGTAAATTCTATTATATATATTTTTCTATTATAGTATTGAAGCATTTTCATTTTGGCTGGAGATCAGTTGTAATAGCAGGGGATCTCCAGCTAGTACCTGGAGGTTGGCAACCCTCCCTAGGTGGTGGGCACATGCACAAAATGTCTGTTGTGGGAGGTGGAGCCTTACACACACCTAGAGAAAGTTTAAGGGCAGGGAAGAAGAAGGGTTGCCAACCTCCAGGTACTGACTGGAGGTCTCCTGCTATTACAAAGATCTCCAGGTGACAGAAATCAGTTCCCCCGGAGAAAATGGCTGCTTGCGAAGGTGGACTCTACGGCATTATGCCCCCATTGAAGTCCCTCCCCTCCCCAAACCCTGCGCTCTTCAGGACCCACCCCCCAAAAGTCTCCAGGTATTTCCCAACCTGGTGCTGGCAACCCTAATTGGGACAACTGTAGTTTAGGTTTGTCTGTGTCTTTGCTTATTGCCGAATCACAGGAGGGGGAGGGTAGGACAGGCTGCAAATATGAAGAATAGGAACGGATCTTAAATCCCTAATTTGGGGCCCAGATATGGAAAGGGCTCCATGCCAATCAAGCGCCTACTGTATGGATTCAGCTGCTTGATAAGTATTTCCCTCCCCAGGGCTGTGCAGCTGACTCGTCCCACCCAGCTGCCATGTCGGTGTTCGAGGGACGCCCGCCGGAGTGCTTTCGGATCACAGAGGGCCCGTTTGATGGCAACGCACTCACAAGAGGGAGGCGCACCTTCCCCCCCCCCATGTCCACAAAGATCTGCATTGTCTCATAACGCAGACATCCTCTGCTCTGCAGCTGTCATAACACTTGGCAACTTCCTTTGCTTCCCAGACATAATTCTGTGTAACTCAAGCCACGGAGGCACTGGACGCTCCCGCTGCCCTGAAAGAGGCTCATCTTTCTCCCTAAATCCTTTCCCTGCCCATCACCCCAGGGCTGTCCTTTCCTGCACTTGTTTTCAAGACTGGCTGGCTGTATACACGGGACGGCAGGCATCGTCCTTGTGGGACACGCAGAATATCTGCCTCGAATTACTTCCATCCTCTTTAGGGTTTAAAGAACACCATGATTTATTCGTCCCCTAATTGGACTGGAATTCAATTCTGGTCTTATTTGATTCCTTCCCCCCCCCTTTCTACAGCACAGATGTGGAGGAGGAGGAGGAGGAGAAGAAGAAGAAGAAGAAGAAGAAGAAGAAGAAGAAGAAGAGAAGAAGAAGAAGAAGAAGAAGAGTTGGTTTTTATATGCTGACTTTCTCTACCACTTAAGGAAGAATCAAAGTGGCTTACAATCGCCTTCCCTTCCCCTCCCCACAACAGACACCCTGTGAAGTAAGTGGGGCTGAGAGAGTGTGACTAGCCCAAGGTCACCCAGCTGGCTTCGTGTGTAGGAGTGGGGAAACAAATCAAGTTCGCCAGATTAGCCTCCGCCGCTCATGTGGAGGAGTGGGGAATCAAACCCAGTTCTCCAGATTAGAGTCCAACGCTCTGAACCACTGCTCTGAACCACTATGCCACGCTGGAGAGTGGTTTATTAAGCATTGTCCCTTATAGCTGGGCCACAGGAGGAACTGTGAGCCCCAAAGGGCTGGAGGTAGAATCCGACCACCGCACAGGCAGAGGTGTGCAACAGATGCTTATCTTTGAAGCCATACTGGACGAAAACAGCTTCATGGTCAGTCTGGAGCAGAGAAGTGGGGATCAAGGACACAGGAACCCCCTCCCCAGTGGAGGGGGCAACATCTCCCTGCCCTCCTCTCAGTGACAGCCCTTCAAATACTTCAAGAGAGCAATCCTGTCCCCCCTCAACCTCCTCTTCTCCAGACCAAACATTCCCAAGTCCTTCAGCCTTTCCTCGTAGGGCTTGGTCTCCAGGCCCCTGATCATCTATCAAACATCTGTGGTGCTGGGGATATTTTCCGGATATTATGGGGAATTGGGGATATTATGGAGCCCAGAGGAGTATCGGTTTCCCAGAGTTCAAATGTTTCAGGATCATCTGTATAAAAGGCAGGATTTCCTCTGCACGTCACACTTGAACGACAAACAAGCTACATTATCCACTTTCTTTTACTTGTGTTTTGAACACCACAGTGATTCCTTCAGTTACATCCTCAAAGATGAAGAAGAGAAGAAGAAGAGTTGGTTTTTATATGCTGACTTTATCTTTTAAGGAGAATCAAACCAGTTTACAAACTCCTTCCCTTCCTCTCCCCACAACAGACAACATGTGAGGTAGGTGGAGCTGAGAGAGTTCAGAGAGAACTGTGACTAGCCCAAGGTCACCCAGTTGGCTTCATGGGGAGGAGTGGGGAAACCAACCCGGTTCACCAGATTAGAGTTTGCGCTCATGTGGAGGAGTGGGGAAATCAAACTCAGATCTCCAGGTTAGAGTCCACCACTCCTAACCACTACACCACACTGCCTCTCAAATAAAAGCCCACTTAATTTCTATACAACAGCCTTCTGCCTGTACAAGTTTCTAACATCTTCATGATTGTGAGTTCTGCATCATTTGTATATCTTGCTTGGAGAGGCCTTAAACTTTCCCTTAAGACTTTCAATGCCAGTAATCTAATTGCACGCAATATATTTAAATACATTTGGTTTAGTCTTCTGTGTTTTGCAATGAATATGTTTGACAGTAGAACTATAAAAAAATTAGTTCCACGTGTCCAGAACTGAATCCAGTAGTTAATTGCTCTTTGAGATCTCAAAAGGCTTTTCTCGATAAGTTTTCTTTGAATAAAAATGTAGTTATTACTCACTGGTTATCCGGAATCCAGGCATTTCCCCCTCACGATACAGCTTCTCTGCTAGATATCACAGCCACCTAGCACCACATCTGGAATAATACTGCTACTAGAAAACATGCTTATTCCTCTTCAGTGGCCATTTCTAACATCTCTCCCGGTGGGTGCGTGAGGGTCCCCGACCCCCAACCGAAGCCCTCTGACTGTAACATCGTGTGGATGAGTGGCAGACCCCAATCCACCATACAGAAGTTGTGAATACAGGTTGAGTATCCCTTATCCGGACTGCTTGGGACCAGCAGTGGTCCGTATTTCAGATCTTTCCTTATATTGGAATGTTTTGGAATTTCTGGCTATACATAATTAGATATCTTGGGGATGGGACCCAAATTCATTTATGTTTTATATACACTTTATACACATACTGAATGTAATTTTAAGCAATAATTTTAAATAATGTTGTGTACATTGAACCATCAGAAAGCAAAGGTGTAACTATCTCACCAGAATACCTGTACCAGCTGTTAAACAAGAGCAACAACAAACCAACTAACAACGGCCGCCTTTCATTCTCCACCTTCGATGCAGAGTACGCCACATTTTATTTTTTTAGGTGAGAGGAAACATTGAAAGCAGGCAGCATGGATCTGCCTGCATGCCGGCTCAAAGGGTCCAGTTTTCGGATCAGATATGGGATGTCCAGATAAGGGATACTTTACCTCCATCCATGTTGGTGCTTTATATCGTTTTTAAGGCAACGTTCCCCGTCTGCCTCTGTAAATCATGGACCATGAGAGTGCTTCAGAAAAAGAGAAGAGTGGGCAATGTGACGCCAACTATTTTTCAAAAGATCTGTAGTTCTTCCAAGACTGTGGCTTCTTCCTTTTCACCACACCGTTTATTCACCACACCCTCTCTCTCCCCGCATGTTTCCACGTGTTTTCTGGATCCTGGCTAAACACAAATCCAGAAAACGTGGGGGAAACGCATGGAAATGAGTGGGGAGAGCGAGGCGACCTCTGACAGTCGGAAAATGCAAGCCTAACCAAAGCAAACCCCCAAAGTAGTCAGCAGGGTGACCGCGAGGAAACAGCCCTGCATAAATGTCCGTAATTTAGCTTTAGATATACTTCAAACCTAATTTACTGTTCCTTAGAGAAGACTCCACAAAATGAGTTAGACCTGCACAGCTCGCTATGCCCACTAGGGAGCGGTGTCGCCTAAGCGATGCACCTAATCGCGGTTTAGAAAAAGGTTTTAGGTTATTTTTCAGGCAAAATCCATAACAGGTCCCTGGACCAACAGATGATGGTGTTCCTGGAAGGATGGGTGGCTGAATGCAATAAAGCCCTTTTGGCATCTTGGGTACTGTTTATCATGGAGGTGGCCCAGAAGCCTGTGGAAAAGAAAGGGACGGGAGGGAAATTGCCAGGTGAGTGTAGGGTTGCCAACCTCCGGGTACTAGCTGGAGATCTCCTGCTATTACAACTGATCTCCAGCAGATTGAGATCAGTTCCCCTGGAGAAAATGGCTGCTTTGGCAATTGGACTCTATGGCACTGAAATCCCTCCCCGTCCCAAAGCCCGCCGTCCTCAGGCTCCGCCCCCCAAATCTCCAGGTATTTCCCAACCCAGAGCTGGCAACCCTAGGTGAGTCCCAACTGTGTGTGTCTTTCTTTTCGATCCAGGTGGGTGTGCACACAAGAATTTCCAGGGGAGGAAAGATTCCTTTTAATACTTTTAATCCTAGACTGACCAGGGCCAGTTCTAGGGTTGCCAACTCCAGGTTGAGAAGTTCCTGGAGATTTGGGGGATGGAACAAAAAAAAAAGGGAAGGGATTCAACCAGATAAGTACAGGGAGCTTCAAAGGTTGAGCTGGAAACTATGACAAAATAATTATATATATTATATATATTACAAGGTGTACACTATAAAACTGTTAAAAACACAGGGCCTGGAATGCAGGCAACATATAAAAACATCAGTTACAAAAATCTCATACACAGTTGATATATGTTCAATATAAACGACAAATGCTGGAGCATACACGTTTCGGCCTGAATAGGCCTTTCTCAGTGGTCATAAATACAAAAACTGATTATTAAAAACACCTCCAGAAATGAACCTTATGGGGCATTTTTATCTTATATCCAGCGCTGCCTGATGTAAACGCTTAACCCAAATCGTGGGTCTGGCCACATGGACAATTGCGAACACTGGTATAGAATTATCAAAGTTTCCAGATGTGTGTACACCAACCTGTGATAAATTGCAATTGTATTGAATGTATATTAACTGTATATGAAATTTGGGGGGGTAGACCTGGGGAAAGGGGGGGGAGGTAATGTTGCCAGGTCCCTCATCGCCACCGGTGGGAGGTTTTTGGGGCGGAGCCTGAGGAGGGTGGGGTTTTGGGGAGGGGAGGGACTTCAATGCCATAGAGTCCAATTGCCAAAGCAGCCATTTTCTCCAGGGGAACTGATCTCTATCGGCTGGACATCAGTTGTAACAGCAGGAGATCTCCAGCTACTACCTGGAGGTTGGGAACCCTAGGGGGAGGGGTTGGTGAGGGGTCAGATCTCAGTGAGGTATAATGCTACCCTCCAAAGCTGCCCTGTTCTCCAGGGGTACTGATATCTGTAGTCTAGAGATCAGTTGCAATTCTGGGGGATCTGGAGGTTGGGATCCCTAAACGTTTAGCTGGAGAGCCCCTGCTGTTACAACTGATCTCCAGGCTGGGGATTACCTGGAGGTTGGCAACCCTAGTGGGGAATCGAACCCGGTTCTCCAGATGAGAGTCCATCGCTCATGTGGAGGAGTGGGGACTCGAACCAGTTCTCCAGATTAGAGTCTGCCACCCTTAACCACTGCTCCCCCCCACCGCACACACACATACACATACACACACAGGTGCTGACTGTGTAAAGCAGCAGGTTTACTCATGCGTAGAGCTACTAGCAGGGTTGGCTCCAGCATGCCACAGCATTGTCTTTCTCCCCCCACAAATGCGTCCTTCCCTCAGGCACAGATAGCCTGGTGATGGAGAAATGAGGAGACCTTCAACTGAATTGGCCACCTACGGTGGTTTTCTCCGTGAGGAAGCACCCCAGCCGGTCACGCTGACTCATGGACGTGTCTGCGTGCCGAAGGGATCCAGCCTGCCACGGCAAACAGTCAGCTGGAGGCCTTCCCAGACAGCCTTTTTGCACCCAAGAAAAGGAGTCCCGCCGCAGCCTAAACCCCTTTGGCAGCTCTGCTGGCTGGGAAAGGCGCCAGTGTCTTGTTCTTGCAGCCGACGGGGAGGCTTTGTGAACAAACACCCCTGCCTGCCTGCCACTCCATGCCGCACCCACAAATCATTGTTCCCTGCATCCACCGCCACTGGCCACAGAACATAGAAAGGAGGAGAAGCAGGGTTGCCAACCTCCAGGTAGCAGCTGGATATCTCCTGCTGTTACAACTGATCTCCGGCCAATAGAGAAAATGGCCACTTTGGCAATTGGACTCTTGTGGCATTGAAGCTAGTGTTGCCAAGTGTTGAAGCTAGGGTTGCCAAGTCCCTCTTCGCCACTGGTGGGAGATTTTTGGGGCGGAGCCTCAGGAGGGTGGGGTTTGAGGAGGGGAGGGACTTCAGTGCCATAGAGTCCAATTGCAAAAGGGGCCATTTTCTCCAGGGGAACTGATCTCTATCGGCTGGAGATCAACCAGGCAGGATAATAATGCTGCTGCAGTCGCCTTGTTTGGGGGCTTCCTGGAGGCACCTGGTTGGCCACTGTGTGAACAGACTGCAGGACTTGATGGGCCTGGGTCTGATCCAGCAGGGCTTTTATGACGTTCTTATGTTCTTATGATCAGTTGTAATAGCGGGAGATCTCCAGCCACCACCTGGAGGTTTGCAGCCCTATTTGGAGGCAGAGATGGGGTGGGCCGGGTTCGGGGAGGGACCTCAGCCAGTGGTGTGATGCCATACAGTCCGCCCTCCCAAGCAGCCATTTTCTCCAGGGGGACTGATCCCTATCATCTGGGGATCAGTTCTAATTCCAGGATATCTCCAGGCCTTACCTGGAGGTTAGCAACCTTACCGGCACCTGAATCTGTGCTTTCAGAGTGGCCCATATCAAAGTAGACCTGTGGAGGGGAAGGCGAAGCAGAAGACAAGCTGGAAGGGGTGTGTGTGTCTTCTTCCCCTTGACATCTTTACCAATTGCTACCTCTGGAGGGAAGCCCTGGAACCTGCTGTAAAGTAGCCCCTAGGCCAGAAGAAGCACACACATTTATGCGCAAGTTCTTATATTGTCTCTTTATGGTGGATTTTAATTGTCAGCTGCTAACTGGGGCTTAAAGGGAAGGTGACTGGGGAAGGCACGGGCAAACCACCCCGTAAAACAAAGTCTGCCTAGGAAACGTCGGGATGTGACGTCACCCCATGGGTCAGGAATGACCCGGTGCTTGCACAGGGGGCCTTTACCTTTACCTTTTTAACTGGGGCTTAACATCTGAGCTCAACAGTGGGGTACAAATATAACAAAGGAATCAAATGCTTTGCTCGTCGGTCCTAGAAGTCCTTATTGTCTGCTTCTGTGATGGCTGGAAGGTGTCTCTTAAGGCTGGAGGGTGTCTCTTAAGCCCACGGAAAACTCATAAGAGACATATTGTCTTTACAGTTCCCTTTGTCTGATCCCATGTCTTTCCATCTGTCCAGGTCTTTCATTTCCATGTAATCTTGGAACATAAGAACATCAGAAAAGCCCTGCTGGATCAGGCCAAGGCCCATCAAGTCCAGCAGCCTGTTCACACAGGGGCCAACCAGGTGCCTCTAGGAAGCCCCAAACAAGACGACTGCAGCAGCACCATCCTGCCTGTCTTCCACACCACCTAGTATAATAAGCATGCTCCTCTGATCCTGGAGAGAATAGGTATGTATCATGACTAGTACCCATTTGGATAGCTCTCTCCTCCATGAACCTGTCCACTCCCCTCTTCAAGCCTTCCAAGTTGGCAGCCATCACCACATCCTGGGGCAGGGAGTTCCACAGTTTAACTATGAGTTGTGAAGGCAATTCCCAACCACTACTTGGGATCAGTAGCTAAGGTTGAACAAACTGAATTATCATATAGAGTAAACTCTTTTGGCTGGAAAAAATACTTAACTGCTTCTCAGTCTCGCCGGTCGCCAGGGGAGGGCTATCATCAACCCACCTTACGTGCTGAACAGGGCAGCGCACGCAGTAGCCAGGTGGGCAGCAGCCTGCAGCCATTGACCAGTGAATGCCGCTGCTGCGGCGCCACTCCCTCTGTGCCGCTGCTCCCTCTCTTCCCGCACCCAGGGCAGCTGCCCCCTCTCACCCCCACCCCTAGATCCAGGGGATCAGGCTAGCCTGGGCCATCCAGATCAGGGCCAAGGGGCTGGTGGGTCCAAGGAATAAGGGGGCAGAGTCTCTCAAGGGTCACATTCTTGACTTAGACCAGCCCAAGTGCAGAGGACATCGCTGAAGGCCCCAGGGTATGAAACAAGCGGACTTCCTTGGCTGCTGCACCACAGCTTTGGAATTCCCTCCCAAGGGAAGTCCACTTGGCTCCATCCTTGTTGTTCCGCCACTGAACGGTGCCTGTATGTAGTTTGAGCTGCTACACTGGCTGCCAGTGAAAACAGCTTTATGCTTTTGGCTGCTTTGTGTTCTGAATGTCATTCATGGGTTGTTGTTTTTTTTAAAAAAATTGTATTTGGAATTGGCGGCTGCTTTTTTTTTTGGCTGGTTACATTTAAACATTTTGTCTATTGATGTGTTTTTAAAAATCTATTGTAAGTGACTCCGGGGGGTCTGTGCTAGCGCGGATAGTATATGTGAATGTTTTAAAATGATAAATATAAGAGGGGTCAGCCCTGGCTGCGACAGCAAAGCATTCTTTGCACACCCGCACTCCGTTTTTCCTTCAGCCCCTTTCCAAATTATATTCTGCCCTGTGCACCTCAAGCCCTGAAGGTGACCAAAACATTCAGCCCGATTTTGTATTTTTCTTTGGCTTTTAATTTAAAATTGATTTGTGGGAGGAAAAGCTAAATTAAATCAAGTCGCTGAAAAGCCATGGGGGAGATCTAAACGTCCCTTCATGTCTGAGCCTCTCTCCCTCTGGTCCCCGTTTCCACATATCTTGTGAGTCTTTAATGTTTATTGCTGTTTATTTTTCATAGCCCTGGCTTTATGTGGTTTTAATTATTAACTTTTTTCCCGAGGAGTCAAGAACTGCCTTCCGGGTTCCTGGCTGGCTGCTGGGAACCGCGGGCCGATTGGCCGTCCCTGAATATTGTGCGCCTCTCGTCCCCGTCGTCTGCTGGCTCCATGTGAGGTTTCCAACCAGGCCGGCAGTGCCTTGGCCAGCCACAAAAGAAAGGCTGGAATTAATAAAATGTGTTTCACGAAAGCCGTTTCCTTGAGGCCGTCTCTGACCTCTTCCCCAACTTTTATTTCAACTCTCGTCCGACGCAAAAAATTAATTCTTCAAAATGCCTGCTTCATGGTGCAGCTTTAAGGTGAGGGGAGCTGAAATTGGAGAGGCGGTGGGACTGAATAATCTGTCAGCAGCGTGCCCGACGGTGTGATCACCAAGGAGACTTGAGGGAAAAGACAGCACTGAATTCTTACTCAACATAAATCAGTAGGATATTGCCAAAGATTGGGCCCTGACATTTGCAAACAGGAACATAAAAACAAAAGAACCTAAGAAAAGCCCTGCTGGATCAGACCAAGGCCCATCAAGTCCAGCAGTCTGTTCACACCGTGGCCAACCAAGTGCCTCTAGGAAGCCCACAAGCAAGACAAGTGCAGTAGCATCCTGCCTGTGATTCCACCGCCCCTAATATGATAGGCATGCTCCTCTGATCCTGGAGAGAATAGGTATGCATGATGACTAGTATCCATTTTGACTAGTAGCCATGGATAGCCCTCTCCCTTACGGTTGCCAACCTCCAGGTACTAGCTGGAGATCTCCTGCCATTACAACTGATCTCCAACCGATAGAGATCAGTTCACCTGGAGAAAATGGCTGGTTTGGCAATTGGACTTTATGGCATTGAAGTCCCTCCCTTCCCCAAACCCCACCCTCCTAAGGCTCTGCCCCAAACTCCTCCTGCCAGTGGTGAAGCAGGACCTGGCAACCCTACTCTCCCTCCATGAACATCTCCACTCCCCTCTTCAAGCCTTCCAAGTTGGCAGCCATCACCACATCCTGGGGCAGGGAGTTCCACAGTTTAACAACAGTGTGTTGTGTGAAGAAATACTTCCTTTTGTTTGTTTTGATCTCTCCCCCTCCAGCTTCAGCAGATGACCCCATATTCTGGTATTACGAGAAAGGGAGAAAGGCTTCTCCCTGTCCACTCTGTCCATACCATGCATAATTGTATAGACCTTATCATGTCTCCCCTTAACTGCCTTCTTCCTAAGCTAAATAGCCCTGTTTTAACCACTCCTCATAGGGCAATTGCTCAAGCCCCCAGATCATTTTGTCTAATTGCCTATCCCATTAGCTGCAGCACCAGAAAATAAGTGCAAAGAAACACGGTTATGGGCCAGTTATAGCCACCACCACAAAGGGTCTCCCATCCAAGTCCTAACCAGGGCCAACTAGGGTTGCCAGGTCCCCCTTCACCACTGGTGGGAGGTTTTTGGGGCAGAGCCTGAGGAGGGCAGAGTTTGGGTAGGGGAGGGACTTCAATGGCATAGAGTCCAATACCCAAAGAGGCCATTTTCTCCAGGTGAACTGATCTCTTTTAGCTGGAGATCAGTTGTAATAGTGGGAGATCTCCAGCTAGTCCCTGGAGGTTGGCAACCCTAGGGCCAACTCTCCTTACCTTCTGAGATCTGATGAGATCAGGTCATCCAGGGTCATCCAGGGCAGCCATTCGGATCAGGGCAGCAGCCACATGGTATACACACCTATCTTTTACCTCCTTGTGATTCTTCTCCAACGTCTGGCTTCTTCTTCCCCTTTCTATGTGTGCACAGCCTCCTGGACAGCGTTTGGGGGCAGCGCTTGTTCCCAATCCGAATCTGCTCTGGGGCTTCAGTCAGTGTTGCTGCCCACCCATACACCACTTGAGAACTTGGCCGCAACACTGGTCAAACAGCGTGACGACTCTAGCGGGTTGACAGTCCAGAACCACAAACCTGTCATGACTGGGATACGCTGTGTGGCCCATGCTTTGACCGTCTGACCCTTAGTGGTGTTTTGAAGGACCCTCAAAGACATCTGTTCTTGCTTTCTTAGCCGCATTGCTCAGACTTCACAGTCTGCTGCATGCTGTAGGAAGACTGAGTCACAAAAGCGTCTTCTTCGGTGATTCATGCTGGCCTTTAGAGACAACCCAAATCCTCCCCCATACGCTACCACACCTCTCTGACATCCCTGCAAAATCCTAACCACCCAAATCGCAAGATGTCATGGTTGCACTGTACACTGCATTGGTCAGGCTGCACCCGGAGTATTGTGTGCAGATCTGGAGGCCTCACTTCAAAAAGGGTGTGGACAGAATCAAGCGGGTGCTGAGGAGAGCGACGAGGATGATCAGGGTCCTGGAGACCCTACGAGGAAAGGCTGAGGGAGTTGGGAATGTTTACTCTGGAGAAGAGGAGGTTGAGGGGGAACAGGATTGCTCTCTTGAAGTATTTGAAGGGCTGTCACTGAGAGGAGGGCAGGGAGCTGTTCCTGTTGGCAGCAGAGGATAGGACTTGCAATAATGAGTATAAAGTGGAAAGGTACCGGCTGGATATCAGGAAGAATAAGAGTAGTTCAGCAGTGGAATGGGCTACCTAGGGAGGTGGTGAGCTCCCCCTCACTGGCAGTCTTCAAGCAGAGGCTGGACAAACACTTGTCAGGGATGCTCTAGGCTGATCCTGCATTGAACAGGGGGTTGGACTAGATGACCTGGGTGGCCCCTTCCAACTCTATCATTCTATGATTTGTGAGGAGGGGTTCTTTCTCAGAGGGTGGCATTGGGCGGTCATCTAGGGTTGCCAATCTCCACCAGCAGCTGGACGAACACTTGTCAGGGATGCTTTAAGCTGATCCTGCATTGAGCAGGGAGTTGAACTAGATGGCCTGTATGGCCCCTTCCAACTCTATGATTCTATGGTTCTAAAATCTTCCTAGGACTGAGTGTTTCTTGTCCTTCGCCGTGCCCAGGGTGTCCTGCAGGTGACTTCCTCCAACTGGGCTATCTGGTGTCTCCAGGGCGATCGTGGCTTTGTCTTGGTCACTCGCACATTCATTCCCAAACAGGGCCGCTTTTATTACTCCCAGATGTGGCCCTCCTTGGCCGTCAGCTGCCTAAATAGAGCGGTGGCATTTCTGTTTTCTCGGGAACAGATGGGGCACCGGGTCAGCTTGAAAGGGATTTGGGAGCTGTAAAGTAAGCAATGTCTGGCTTTGCACCTCTCCCTTGAGTGCGCCGGAGAAGCCCCGTCTCGAAACGGGGAGCTGTAATTGGCAGTTATGATGGATGGAGCAGAAGGAACGGCGGTGCCAGAACTTTACCTGATGCAGCTGCAGCCATTACTGGGCAGCATTCAGTCCCTGGCCAAGTGGAAAGGGGGGGGGTTAGCCCTGCGTCCAGTAAAGAAACAAACAGTAGGGTTTACTGGAGGCCAGACTGTCGCCTGGACATCTTTTCTTTGACACAGTAGATCATGCCATCCTGCTGAGGCGCCTGGAGGCAGAAAGTGATATCAGGGGATGTTCCCTGAACTGGTTCAAATCATTCCTCATGGATCAGACTCAGAGGGTTGCTATTGGAAATATGTTGTCATCAGTGTGGGGCCTAACCTGTGGTGTTCCACAGGGTGCAATCCATCATGGTGTGATGGTTAGGAGTGGTGGACTCTGGAGAACCGGGTTCAATTCCCCACTCCTCCACATGAGCGACGAACTCTAATCTGGAGATCCGGGTTTGATTCCCCACTCGTCCACATGAAGCCTGCTGGGTGACCTCGGGCCTGTCACAGTTCTCTCCGAACTCTCTCAGCCCTACCTATCTCACAAGGTGTCTGTTGTGAGGAGAGGAAATGAACGCAATTGTAAGCCGTTTTGATTCTTCCTTAAGTGGTAGAGAAAGTTGAAATATAAAAACCAACTCGTACTCCTCCTCTTCTTCCTCCTCTTCCTCCTCCTCCTTTTTTCTCTGTGTCAATCTCTATGTCAAACCCTTAGGACAAATTGGGGTTGGTTGTCATCAACATGCGGATGATACCCACTCTATATATCCTTATCCAAATATCCTGGTGATGTAGTAGAAATCCTAAATGACTGTCTGGCCACGATGGTTAACTGGCTAAAATTGACACTAAACCCTAAAAAGTTGGAGGTGATGCTGATTGGGAAGGCGGAGATCTTGAGGGACCACCCGTCACAGTGACATCCAGACTAGACGACTGCAATGCACTGTACGTTGGTCTCCGCTCAAAATAGTTTCGGAAACTCCACTTGGTGCAGAATGCTGCAGCCAGTGTGATGTAGTGGTTAAGAGCCGTGGTTTGGAGCAGTGGAATTTGATCTGGAGAACCGGGTTAGATTCCCCACTCCTCCTCCACATGAGTGACGGAGGCTAATGTGATGAACTGGATTTGTTTCCCCACTCCTCCACATGAAGCCAGCTGGGTAACCTTGGGCTAGTCACAGCTCTCTTAGAGCTCTCAGCCCCACCTACCTCATAGGGTGTCTGTTGTGGGGAAGGGAAGGTGATTGTAAGCGGTTTGATTCTTCCTTAAGTGGTAGAGAAAGTCGACATAAACCAACATTATTATTATTATTATTATTATTATTATTATTATTATTATTATTATTATTATTATTATTTCTTCTTCTTCTTCTTCTTCTTCCGGCAGTTAGATGTAGCGTGCTTGTTACTCCCATTTCATAGTAGCTCCTACTGGCAGTTACCGGACTCATTATAAGGTACTGGCTATCACACACAAAGTCCTTCATGGCTTTGGATCATCATATCTGCAAGACCATCTCTCCGCTTCTGCTCCACCATGATAGCTTTGCTCATCTGAGCAAGGTCTTCTGCAGATGCCAACCTGCAAATGGGCAAAATCAACAACTGCCCATATATGTGCCTTCTTGATCATGGACCCATCTTATGGAATGGCCTGCCCAAGGAGGTCAGGAAGGCTCCCACCGCCCTGGCTTTCCGTAAACTATGCAAAACTGAATTATTCAAGACAGCTTTTCCAAGCAGGCAATCAAGTTGCACTGTACTAAATGATTCACAAAGTTACTTGGATAAATTAGGAAGGAAGGAAGGAAGGAAGGAAGGAAGGAAGGAAGGAAGGAAGGAAGGAAGGAAGGAAGGAAGGAAGGAAGGAAGGAAGGAAGGAAGGAAGGAGTGGGTTTTTATGTGCCGACTTTCTCTACCTCTTAAGGGAGAATCAAACTGGCTTACAATCACCTTCCCTTTCCCTCTCCACAACAGACACCCTGTGAAGTAGGTGGGGCTGAGAGAGTGTGACTAGCCCAAGGTCACCCAGCTGGCTTCATGTGTAAGTGTGGGTAAACAAATCCAGTCCACCAGATTAGCCTCAACCACTCATGTGGAGGGAAATCAAATCCAGTTCTCCAGATCAGAGTCCACTGCTCCAAACCACTGCTCTTAACCACTACACCACACTGGCTCCGAGGGACTGTAGTCTATACTCCTGTGTATAGCTTTCTGTAAGTAGGATCCTTCCTGTTATGTAATTTTCGTATCTCTTAATGTGTCAGGTTAATACTTATGCTGTTTCAGCTCTACCTTTTAGATTTCTGGTTTGTTCCAGACTTCTGCAATACATTGTTCATTCAATGCCCCATCCTGTCAATGGTGCTGACTCGCTGTGGGCAATCCCCCTCGAGTCCCTGAGAGAAGGGAGGACGATGAAAAACCTAAATAAATTACATAAATGTTCTGCCTTTGAGCCAATGACCCAGTCATCATTTCGTCCAGGTCATTGAGCTGCCTCTTTGAGAGAAGAGCACTACGGACCCCGGCCTCATAGAATCATAGAGTTGGAAGCACCAGGGACCCTGTGGCTTGTGCAGGATTGGGAAATACCTGGAGACTTTGGAGTGGATCCAGAGGAAGACAGGGTTTGGGGAAGGGAGTAGGCTTGCCAATCTCCAGGTAGCAGCTGGAGATCACCTGCTACTACAATTGATCTCCAGGCAACAGAGATCAGTTCCCCTGGAGAAAATGGCCACTTTGGCAATTGGACTCTATGGCATTGAAGTCCCTCCCCTCCCCAAACCCCGCCCCCCTCAGGCTCCGCCCCAAAAACTTCCTACTGATGGAGAAGAGGGACCTGGCAACCCTAGAAGGGAGGGACTTCAGTGGGGTATAATGCCATAGAGTCCACTTTCCAAAGTGGCCATTTTCTCCAGGCGAACAGATCTCTGTTGCCTGGAGATTGGTTGATATAGCAGGAGATCTCCAGCCACCACCTGGAGGTTGGCAACCCTGGCCTGCCTCACCTGGAGACAGCTCTCCATAGACCCTGACCCCTGATCTTTGATCCCCGGCTACATCTGGACCCCGAAAGTAGACAGGTAGAGGAAGCACCATTTGTGGTGGTCCTTTGAGTCTCAAACTGAACCAGTTTCCTACTCTCCCTTACGGTGTGCCATGGCTGAAGAAGAAAATTGGCCCTCTTTTTCACTCCTTCCAGTATTCTTTCCTAGAGTATTCTTTCCACACCTAGAGTATTGTGTTCAGTTTTGGGCACCAAAATTTAAGAAGGATGTAGACAAGCTGGAACGTGTCCAGAGGATGGTGAGGGGTCTGGAGACCAAGTCCTATGAGGAAAGGTTAAAGGAGCTGGGTATGTTTAGCCTGAAGAGGAGAAAACTGAGAAGGGATATGATAACCATCGTAGAATCATAGAGTTGGAAGGGACCACCAGGGTCATCTAGTCCAACCCCCTGCACAATGCAGGAAACTCACAACTACCTCCCCCACACACCCCCACTGCCCAGAAGATGGCCACGATGCCCCACCTCCTATGAACTGCCCAAGTTCATAGAATCAGCACTGCTGAGAGATGGCCATCTAGCCTCTGCTTAAAAACCTCCAGGGAAGGAGAGCTTGGAAGGGCTGTCATAGAGACGATGGTGCTGAGTTGTTCTCTGTTGCCCCAGAAGGTCAGACCAGAACCAACGAGTTGAAATTATATCAAAAGAGTTTCTGTCTAGACATTAGGAAGAATTTTTAACAGTTACAGCGGTTCCTCAGTGGAACAGGCTTCCTCGAGAGGTGGTGGGCTCTCCTTCCCTGGAGGTTTTTAAGCAGAGGCTAGATGGCCATCTGTCAGCAATGCTGATTCTGTGACCTTAGGCAGATGATGAGAGAGAAGGCAACTTATGGTCACTGTGTGTGTGTGTGTGTGGGGGAGGTAGTTGTGAGTTTCCTGCATTGTGCAGGGGGTTGGACTAGATGGCCCTGGTGGTCCCTTCCAACTCTATGATTCTATTATTCTATTCCTCCACTGAATTTCTCTCTCTTTTCTTTTTCAAGACTTGCTCAATGGATTTGAACCTGGGAATCTTATCTGCCTCCAATGTTCAGTCCCAATTCACTTCAAGGAGTTCAAAACAAGGTGAGTCCTTCATCCATCATCCACCCGTATTTCTAGACCTTTGCCCTGCAGTCTTCCTTTGCAGGGCGCAAGAGCCTCTCAGCTCCATTACTCCGGAGGACAGAAAAACTGTGCTTCATCACAGTCTTCGGCGGGGTCCATCTGACGCCGCGGTGATGAAGTCCAGGCCTCGACAGAGAGAGAAAAGGAGAGCCACAAAACAGTGTGGAAACATCAATATTCTTTTGAAGCGGGTGGCAAAGAGAATAAAAAGACGGTTGTATCAAAGCCGGGGGGGGGGGTGTCCGCCAGAGAGAAATGCTTGGCACAAAACCCAGCCAGTTGGACACACCCCGAGAGCTTCTTCAACATAACATCTCTTCGCGCCCAAGATACACACATGGCGGGACTGTATGATGGAGATCTTGCCTATGAACGTGCAAGACCTGAGCCAGGCTGTTAACAATAGGACATTTTGGAGGACATCGATTCATAGGGTTGCCATGAATGGAAGGTGACTTGACAGCCCTTAAGTCTCACACACACAACTACTGAAGTGGAAAAGGCAATAATGCTAGGAAAAGAGGAAGGCCCAACAGGAGATGGATTGACTCCATCAAGGAAGCCCTCAGTTTGCAAGACCTAAGAACATAAGAACATAAGAAAGGCCCTGCTGGATCAGACCAAGGCCCATCAAGTCCAGCAGTCTGTTCACACAGGGGCCAACCAGGTGCCTCTAGGAAGCCACACACAAGACGACTGCAGAAGCACCATCCTGCCTGTGTTCCACCGCACCCAAAATAATAGGCATGCTCTTCTGATACTAGAGAGAATAGGCATGCAGCATGACTAGTATCCATTCTAACTAACAGCCATGTATACCCCTCTCCTCCATGAATATGTCCACTCCCCTCTTAAAGCCCTCCAAGCTGGCAGCCATCATTATGTGTTGTGTGAAAAAATACTTCCTTTTATCTGTTTTGAATCTCTCACCCTCCAGCTTTAGCAGATGACCCCATGTTCTAGTATTATGGGAGAGGGAGAAAAATTTCTCCCTGTCCACTCTCTCCAAACCATGCATAATTTTATAGACCTCTATCATGTCTCCCCTCAAGCTAAACAGCCCTAAGCGTCTTAACCGCTTCCCATAGGACAGTTGCTCTAGTCCCCTAATCATTTTGGTTGCTCTTTTCTGCAACTTCTCAAGCTCTGTAAAATCCTTTTTTAGGTGTGGTGACCAGAACTGTACACAGTATTCCAAGTGTGGTCTCACCATAGATTTGTTCAAGGGCAGTATGATATCAGCAGTTTTATTCTCTATTCCTCGTCTAGTTATGGCCAGCATGGAATTTGCCTTTTTTACAGCAGCCGCACACTGGGTTGACATCTTCATTGAGCTATCCACTACCACCCCAAGACCCCTTTCTTGGTCTGTCGCTGCCAGCACAGATCCCATCAGTGTATATGTGAAGTTGGGATTTTTTGTCCCAATATGCATCACTTTACACTTGCTCACATTGAATCTCATTTGCCATTTTAATGCCCATTCTTCCAGTATGCAGAGATCCTTCTGGAGCTCTTCACAGTCCGATTTTGTTTTAACCACCCTAAATAATTTGGGGTCATCTGCAAACCTGAGCAAGGCTGACGTTTTGGACATCTTGACGGTACTTAAGACACACGCAGAGAGAGGACAAAATGCTGTGTCTTTTCCTTGTCAACAGGGGGAGCCATTGGCTGTTCAGAGGAATCTGTGAACCCTTTTCCCCCCACAAAAGCTCCTTTTTCACCCCCAGAAATGGGCACAGCTCTGCAACATCCCCCCCACCCCGCCCTGTGCTACAGAGCAAAAGGGGAAGATTATTCCAAAAGCTTATCATAGAAGCTAAAATTATCTGCGTGTATGCCCTGAGTAACCACAGATCAGCCCCAGAAACAACTTGGATTGGGACAGATTAACAAACCCTTATGTTGCAGAGATAATCTTTCTGTGCTTTGAAAGACTCAGAATTTTGGCAGTCCTCCTGAAGGCCCTTAGAACCAAAACATTTCGCAAGAAACGGAGGTCTTTTTTGGGAACAGAGCATAATACTACATTTTTTTTTGTCCTCATCCATGCATTTTGAAAGAGGGGTACGCATCTTCCTTTTAAGCAAGCGTTCACATAATCATGGATCAAAGCAATTCAGTCCGGTGCTCCTGTGGAGGAGTGGGGAATCAAACCTGGTTCTCCAGATTAGAGTCTGCTGCTCTTAACCACTACACCTGGAGCCAGTCACACACTCCCAGCCTAGCCTACCTCACAGGGTTGTTGTGAGATAAAATGGAGGAGAGGAGTACAATGTTAGCTGCTTTGGGTCTCTATTGAGGGGGGGAAGGTGGGATATAAATAAATAAATAAATAAATATACAGCTATAAGAATTCTCCATGGATCACAAAAACTGCTGTGTGGATATCCCGTAATTGACAATTCCATAATGGAATGAGTGAGCATCTGCTAATGAAATTGCAAGAAAACAGTTTCTATCCTTCCTGGTGGGCCTTGCAAAGGTATGTGGGTACAGGATGGTAAGTGTGGGCATATTTACAAATATACATAACTGGAGTAGTCAAGGTGCTATGGAACGGCACCCACCCCAGTTTCACGAGAAATGGTTTGGTTTGCCAGTGTTCGCGGCAAAAGCGAGCAGTTGATTTCCCCACTCCTCCACGTGAGCGGCAAAGGCTAATCTGGTCAACCGGGTTGGTTTCCCCACTCCTCCACATGAAGCTAGTTGGGTGACTGTGGGCCAGCCGGTCACAGTTCTCTTAGAGCTCTCTCAGCCCCACCTACCTCACAGGGTACCTGTTGTGGGGAGGGGAAGGTAAGGTGATTGTAAACCAGTTTGATTCCCCCTTAGAGAAAGTGGTAGAGAAAGTCGGCATATAAAAACCAGCTGTTCCTCTTCTTGACTGGAAGATGACTGGAATTGGCCGAAGTGTTCTTGCCAAACATTTTTCTCTTTCCAGAAAAGAGCATTCTTCAGGCTTCCATGCCAAACCTTCCTGCCATTTGGAATTTTTTAAAGATAGAATTGACCCCTCTCTGCTCCGTTCTTTACTCTCATCTGAAATATACACTTGCTCTCTTCTTACGTGTTGCTACAAACCATCTGCTGCCCTGAGCCGGGCCTTGGCCAGGGATTGAGGGTGGCATAAAAATTGAAATAAATAAATATCGGGATGGGGACTTTGCCACATCTCTTCACCTGGGGAAGGAGAAGGTGTTTGAGCAGGGGAGCAAAACAGATAACCATATTATTTAAATACAAAAGAAGAGGAAGAGTTGGTTTTTATATGCCAACTTTCTCTACCACTTTCTTTACCACTCAAACCAGCTTACAACCACCTTCCCTTCCCCTCCCCACAACAGACACCGTGTGAGGTAGGTGGGGCTGAGAGACCTCTAAGAGAGCTGTGACTAGCCCAAGGTCACCCAGCTGGCTTTGTGTGTTGGAGTGGAGAAACCAACCCGGTTCACCAGATCTGCCTCCGCCGCTCATGTGGAGGAGTGGGAAATCAAACCCAGTTCTCCAGATCAGAGTCCACCACTCCAAACCACCACTCTTAACCACTACACCATGCTGTTTGTGGGGGGGGGGGTCAACATTTTATTCCTTTGTGCCCCGTTCTCTCCTGGCTCTTTTTAGTTACAAAAACACGGTGCTTAGGGGGATGATAATAGTCGGAAGCGACTTGACGGCACTTAACACACACACAATATGTAAGGGAGTCAAATTATTTTCATCATTTGACCCCCCTACATATTAAAATATCGTTTCCTGTATTGAGAAATGGGTAGGGCTGCCAACCTCCTGGTGGGGCCTGGAGATTTCCTGGAATTACCCCTGATCTCCAGTCTACAGAGATGAGTTCCCCTGGAGAAAATGTTTGCTTGGAGGGCAGATTGTACGGCATCAAATCCCTACTGAGCTCCCTGCCCTCTCCAAACACCGCCCCTCCAGAGGCACCCCCCCAATCTCCAGGAATTGCCCGAGCTGGACTTGGCAACCCTAATGTGGGGCATTTTGAGAATTCCCCAACCTTGGCTACAATCCTAAGGTAGTATTGTCATGGTTAAGAGCGATGGTTTGGAGTGGTGGACTCTAATGTGGAGAACTGGGTTCGATTTCCTACTCCTCCACATGAGCAGTGGACTCTACTCTGGGGAACCGGGTTGGTTTTCCCACTCCTCCACATGAAGCTAGCTGGGTGACCTTGGACTAGTCACAGCTCTCTCAGCCCCACCTACCTCACAGGGTGTCCGTTGTGGAGAGGGAAAGGGAAGGTGATTGTAAGCCAGGTTGATTCTTCCTTAAGTGGTAGAGAAAGTTGGCATATAAACACCAATTCTTCTTCTTCTTTCCTGGGAGACTTCTTTGTGAGTAGACCTGCTTAGGATCGCTCTCCTAGTGACAGAAAGATTCTTTGGTGTTCTTGTGTTACCATCTTGCTGGCCAGAGCGGAGGAAACCCCCTGGTGTGTGACCCGGAGGGAATTTTACTAGACCGAGGACAGTAAGACAGGGTCCCCATTCAAATGACTAGGAACAATACTTGGACCATGTCCACAGCTCCAGGTATTGTTTGCTTACAATCCAGGAGCGCAGGAGAGCCAAATTGTGCTGGTTTACAATGGGACAGGGTAAAGCTGCCACTGCTTGAATATGAAAAAGAGCCAATGATTAATGCTACAGCAGGAAATGGGGGGAAGATCAACAAAGGTTTTTTTAATTATTATTAATAAATGGGTTCTGTGGCCAGGCCAACAGCCCATCCCATTCAGTTGACTCGTTCCTTCCGAGGAAAAGCTCTCCCACCCAACCAACCAGCCACGTTGACGCCCTCCAGGATTTGGAAGTGCACTGAGACAGCAAGTCTGCCAGCGATTTGAATTCCATCTCCCGGTGGGTTTATCCGTAGTGTTTTGGAGTTCATAGGTCAAAAAGACCATGATAACCGGGAGGAGGGTGGCAAAGGAAATGGGGAACCGCTGGAGATACACCTTCTCTCTGATGTGGAGACCTTGTCCATCAACGCACGTTAATTAGTCCCAGAGAGGACAATCCCAGGAGACAGTTTTTCAAAAGGCATCCCAGCTAAGAAGCTTTTCTTCTTCTCACATAGTACCAGAACGTGGGGTCGTCTGCTGAAGCTAGAGGGTGAGAGATTCAGAACAGACAACAGGAACTATTTCTTCTCACAACTGCATAGTGAAATTGTGGAACTCCCTGCCCCAGGATGTGGTGATGGCGGCCAACTTGGAAGGCTTTAAAAAGGGGAGTGGGCATGTTCATGGAGGAGAGGGCTCTCCATGGCTACTAGTCAACATGGATACCAGGCATGATGCATACTTGTTTTCTCCCATATCAGAGGAGCATGCCTATTATACTGGGTGCTGTAGAACACAGGCCGGATAATGCTGCTGCAGCCGTCTTGCTTGTGGGCTTCCTAGAGGCATCTGGTTGGCCACTGTGTGAACAGACTGCTGGACTTGATGGACCTGAGTCTGATCCAGCAGGGCTTTCCTGAAATTCTTATGTTCTAAGTGGAACTGCTGCCGATTGCAGGGAGTAAGAGTTGGGTATGGGGTGCCTAAATTCTCCCATATTGTGCTTGACAAGTGATGTCCAGGCAGCTACAGAGAGAGGGGGGTTCCTTGGACCCTTGGACCCTTGGACCCTCCCCAACTATCTTTCTGCAAAGGCATAAAAGACTCCTTCCTCTCTTGCCTCATGCTCCACATGAACACATGAATCGGCCTTCTACTGAATCAGACCATTGGTAGAGATTGTTAACCTCCAGGTGGTGGCTGGAGATCTCCCTCTATTAAAACTGATCTTCAGGGGACAGAGATCAGTTCCACTGGAGAAAATGGCCATGTTGGAAGGCGGCATTGGAGTCCCTCTCCTCCCCAACCCTGCCCTCCTCAGTCTCCACTCCCAGAATCTCCAGGTATTTCCCAACCCGGAGCTGGCAACCCTATCCATCAGGGTCAGTACTATCTACTCAGACTGGCAGTGGCTCTCCAGAGTTTTACGTAGAGGACTTTTACATCACATAATGCCTGGTAGGTGGGGCTGAGAGAGTTTGGAGAGAGCTGTGACTAGCCCAAGGTCACCCAGCTGGCATCATGTGTAGGAGTGGGGAAACAAATCCAGTTCACCAGATCAGCCTCCGCTGCTCCTGTGGAGGAGTGGGGGAATCAAACCCGGCACTCCAGATTAGAGTCCACAGCTCCAAACCACCGCTCTTAATCACTACACCACGCTGGCTGAGGTGGCATCGAACCATTCTGGCCAGAATGTGCCGAGTGGGCAGAAATAATCCCTGTTTCAAGGGGAGGATAAATGGGTACAAAACTTGACACTGCAAAAGAACACAGAGGGGCATCCACACCATGAACTGGAAAAAAAGGGGGGGGGATCAGTGAACGCCGCTATTCTAGAGCTGCGTTCGCTCATCTTTTTTGCAGTACATTCCAAGCGCACGGTGCCAAATCCTTAGAGGATTTTGATCTGGGGACAATCGGTGCCAGGAGGTCGTTGTCTCTTCTGAGACATCCAGTTTGCCAGACGGGAATTGTGGGGATGTTTGCTGGCTTCTAAAATGAGAGCTAAAGGGCTGCAACATCCGGTGCCAGGACTGGTTTCAAACCACTTCAGGATTGCTGCGGCTTCACCCCTGGTTATTGACCTGCTCCTTGCCTATGGAACGGTGAACACAAGTGAAGCTACTCAGACTGGCAGCGGCTCTCCAGGGTCTCTTAGAGCCACTTGTCAAGCACAATATGGGAGAATTTAGGCACCCCATACCCAGCTCTTACTCCCTGCAATCGGCAGCAGTTCCACTTAGAACATAAGAATTTCAGGAAAGCCCTGCTGGATCAGACTCAGGTCCATCAAGTCCAGCAGTCTGTGGTGTAGTGGTTAAGAGTGGTTAAGTCTAATTTGGAGAACTGCGTTTGATTCCCCACTCCTCCACATGAGCGGTGGACTCTAACCTGGAGAACCTGGTATGATTCCCCACTCCTCCACATGAGCAGCGGACTCTAATCTGGAGAACCAGGTTGGTTTACCCACTCCTCCACGTGAAGCCTGCTGGGTGACCTTGGGCTAGTCACAGTTGTCTCCAAACTCTCTCAGCCCCACCTACCTCACAAGGTTGTTGTGGGAAGAGGAAGGGATTGTGATTGTAAGCCACTTTGCGACTCCTTAAAGGTAGAGAAAATTGGGGTAAAAAAGCCAACTATTCTTCTTCAAGCTGAGGTCTTTCATTTCACCTCCTACCTGGTCCTTTTAGCTGGAGGTGCCAGGCAGAGATTGAATCTGGAACCTTGGGCATGCCAAGCAGATGCTCTACCACTGAGCCATGGCCCTTTCCCCATGTTCAACCTTCATGTTCCTCCATGAGCTGCTGATCTGCTTTGCCTGTCGTTTTTAGGTCTTGGAATACAGGAGTAGTGGAGGTGGCTGGATGGGAGGATAACAAAAACCAGTTTGTGTAGAATTTAACCTGTCTAGATATACGTTCCACATTTGTTTAACTTGTTAAAGGTTTCCTCTGCTCTTTGCTTGGGTGCACACCACCTCCTCACAACAAAGAACAAAAATCTGGGGGGGGGGGAGTTTAAAAGTTTCATTTTTGCTCATTAAACACAAAATGATGCATAGGCACACCCTACACTCAACTTCCCCACACAACCCACAAACAACTTCAGAGATACCAGGGCACAGTTTCTCAGGAAAGAACACCAACTTAAAATGCCAATACATAGATTATTATTTTTTTAAAAAAATCCTTAGGAAAGCAAGTATTTAAATCTTCCAGAGTACACCAACAATGCTTTGTGCAGTGTGATTTGAAAACCACGAAGAAACCCCCCAGGAAGCCAAACAGTTCCTTCAGAAAAGTCTCTACAGCTTGGGTGAATAACTTTGCCATTTTGCATTGTGCAGGGGGTTGGACTAGATGACCTTGGTGGCCCCTTCCAACTTTAAGATTCTGTGGTTCAGATGACCATCTAACCACACAGGAAATGTGGGACAGACCCAGGAAAAGACCCTAACCTTTTTCACACGTAAGAATACATGCCAAAAGAGAATTACACCTCGTTTTTGATATGGAGAACTTGGCAACCATGCCGTCGAAAAACCTGTCACACGGTAAAGTCATCATCTGCACAGGCTCCATATTGGCCGCCATCATAGAAGAAATCTCACTTCTGCTGCCATGGGATTGGCTCGATCCAAAGTCCCAGCAGTCCTTGCAGGTCTGAGCTTTTGAGCACCACGCACAGGGGTCATTTCCCCTTTTTTATCAACAGCTGCTAGAAGCTGTGAGAATGGAAAGCAAAGTTCATCTGGGATTATTTTTAAAACCCCAAATCTGGAGGGAAATGTTGTACAACGCTGGACCAGAAAAGCTTTTTCCATCTCTAATGTAAACAGAAGCTTTGGGGGGAATTCTCCAGACTTTCCGGTCCCTTTTCTCTCTGTTCCCATCCATCTCCAGTTCCCCCCCTCCTGGCTGCCCCTCTCAAGATGCGACAGGTCAGCGACAGGCCACGAAAAGAGCCCGGACTCTGACCACAGCAGAGCAAGGGGCTGCCCCACGCTAACTAACAGGGTTCTCGGAAAGGGGGCTTTTGAACTGGGGGTGCGATCTAAAGAACAAGGGCTGGTGTTTAGAAATGAAAACGTTCAGGCTGGGGTGGGGAGAAATATCAGGAGCAGCTGGCACAGTCAAAAAGATGAGGGCTCCAAACTCCATCCTCTCCATCCCGCACAAGCTCCTACTAGAAGTCTTCCATTTGCTACCCAAGAACCACAAATTAGGGAAAGCGGGACCGCCCTCTGTCTTGGGTACCGGCACTGCCAACTGCCGGCCTCTGGCTAATTGAGCCCTATCCTCAGGCTGCTACCAAGGCCGCCAGCATGCCTAGTTATCTGTATGACAGCGCAAGCGTTCCTGATGAAACGCAGCACACAAAGCTGCCTTATGCTGAGGTTGTTTATGCACGGGAGTTTTACCTGGGGTTTGTTGCCCGCTGGACCCACGCTTTTCTGCAGTGAATCCAAAAATTGATATGCACCAGCCGTCACCAGGCTCGAATCAAGAAGCATTTGAATCTCTGCCTGTTGAAATGCTTTGAAATTGGCTGTGGTGCTTACAGTGAGAGAAATGCCCAGTTCCCACCCCCCCACCCCCGCTGGAAACCATGTTAAAAAAGCAAAACAAAAATGGAGCTCTCTAAAAGGAAGGGGGGGAGAAACCCAAGAGTCATTTAAAAAAACCTTTCTGCTCAGAAAGAACTCTGAGAAAGCAGGAGGTATTTGAATTCCCGCCCCTTTAAATGCTGCTTTGTAATTTGCTGTGGTGCTTATTGGGAGAAAAATGTCAACCCCCCCCCCCCCACACACACACACAAGCTTTCATGTCCCACGCTTTGGCTTATGCATGGAGATTTCTCCTGGCCTGATCTAAGAGAGATCAAAGAATCGGGTTATAACTGCAACAGGAAACCTCATGCATAAATCCAAGGAACAACTGAGACAGACTGGGAGCAAATGTGAGTGAAAGTACCTATGCATAAACAACCTGAATCTAACCTTGGTCCATCAACCTTGCTCCATCAAGGTCAGTATTATCTGCTCAGACTGGCAGCAGATCTCCAGGGTCTCAGGCAGAGGTCTTTCTCATCACCTGCTCCCCAGGTCAAGTTAACTAGAGATGCTGGGGATTGAACCTGGGACCTTCTGTATGCCAAGCAGATGCTCTGCCACTGAGCCACCACCCCCCCCCCCCAACACACATGAAGCTGCCTTATACTGAATCAGACCCTTGGCCCATCAGACAGTATTGTCTACTTGGACTGGCAGCGGCTCTCCAGGGTCTCAGGTGTTGAATTGAACCTGGGACCTTCTGCATGCCAAGTAGATGCTTTGCTGCTGAGCTATGGCTCCTCCCCAACACTGGTGATCTTCCAGGAAATACCATTCAGGACACCATTGGTATATGAAGATACTGAGATGTCACGCAAAGATGGGCCATTTGGAACATTCTATTTTTTAGTTTTTTTAAAATATAGCCCACCTTTCTGGACTCATAAGGGCCACCAAGGCGGCTAACAAATTAAAACATACATAATAAAACCATACTTTAAAAGCAATCGGGTTTGATTCCCCACTCCTCCACCCGAGCAGCGGACTCTAAACTGGAGAGCCAAGTTTGATTCCCCACTCCCCCACGTAAGGTTGCCAGGTTCTTCTTTGCCAACAGCAGGAAGATTTTGGGGCAGAGCCTGAGAAGGGCGGTGTTTGGCGAGGGTCTTCAATGCCGTAGAGTCCACCTTCCAAAGCGGCCATTTTCTCCAGGTGAACTGATCTCTATCGGCTGGAGATCAGTTGTAGTAGTAGGACATCTCCAACTAGTACCTGGAGGCTGGCAACCCTACCTCTACATGAAGCCTGCAGGGCTGCCGTTCTTTCCCAGTTCGAAGGTGTTGCAGAGAAAGATGTCAGGATGCGGAGATACCTTTGCTTTCTAAGCACAGTACTGGGAGGCCATTTAAAACAGTGTTTCTTTTTCATATCGTTATCATCAGGATCCCACACCTCTCTGAGAAAAATCCACAAAAATTAGGGCATTTGGTTTCCCTTTTAGTCCATCCCGAAGAAGAAGAAGAAGAAGAAGAAGAAGAAGAAGAAGGAGTTGGTTTTTATACCCTGGTTTTCTCTACCTTTTAAGGAGTCTCAAACCGACTTACAATCGCCATCCCTTTCTCTCCCCACAACGCACACCTTGTGAAGTAGGTGGGGCTGAGAGCGTTTGGAGAGAACTGTGACCAGCCCAAGGGCACCAAGCAGGCTTCATGTGTAGGAGCGGGGAAACCAACCCGGTTCTCCTGATTAGAGTCCGCTTCCCAAACCACCGCTCTTAACCACTACTAAACCACACTGGCTCTCTAGATACGAAACGGGTGCACTGTGATCTCACCTTGCATGAGAAGTTTAGGAAGCTTAGTCATAAGAAAAGGAGAGGAAGGGGCCGCTAAAGGCTAGGGTAGCCAACCTCCAGGTATGGCCTGGAGATCTCCCAGAATGACAACTGATCTCCAGATTACAGAGATCGGCTCCCCTGGAGAAAATGGCAGTACTCCCCCAAATCTCCAGGAATGTCCAAACCCAGAGTTGGCAATCCTAAAAGCCCCCCCCCCATAAAAAAGCAGCCTCCCCCCAAACCAGCCTGTACCCCACGGGAGAAATTTCCTAAAGAGGCAGCACACAGGTTGTTGCCCTTTGGGGAATCCTTGCAAACTCTGCGAAAGTTAACCAAGGCTGCGAACGAGGTCAGGATCTTTGTTTCAGGAAGCAATGGAACAATGTCAGATTGTTCGGCAAGGGCCCTTGGTGTTGCGCTGAGGCAGACTCCGTGGAGGCTTCCCCGTGTAAAGAATACCCTTTGGGATCACCCTGGGGAGAGCTGGAATTCCTTCCCGGAGCCAACTGGAAGATGGTTTGTGAAACACCTTGAGTGGGGACCTGCCCTCTGGAGAACGCATTCCCCACATTCATAGGCACACAATGAGCATTGTGCTTTTTCGGATGACTTCAGCGGCATGTGTGGCTTCCAGCAGGAACTGAGTTTACATGTTAGAGTCAAAGAAGGAGTTTTCCAACTCAGCTTCAGGAAGGCCTTCCCCATCAACGGGAAGGAAATGGTCGATTTTGCCCTTAGAAGGGAAACAAAGTGTGGCATATTGGGGAAAGTCTCAGTCTTTGTAATGGCCGAGCCTAGACCAGTTTAGCAGAGCACAGCCTTTTTCTATATTGGTGCTTTAGGGTTGCCAGCTCCAGGCTGGGAAATACCTGGAGATTTTGGGGTGGAGCCTGGGGAGGGAGGGGTTTGAGGAGGGACCGCAACGTGGTATAGTGCCACAGAGTCCACCCTCCAAAGCAGCCATTTTCTCCAGGGAAACTGATCTCGATCACCTGGAGATCAGTTGTAATAGTGCCACCTGGAGATTGGTGCCACCTGGAGATTGGCAACCCAAGTTAACCCCTGTACTGTCACATCTCTGTCTCCTGGAGATCAGTTGTAATTCCAGGAGGTCTCCAGGCCCTACGTGGAGGAAGGATGGGTCCTGTTGAACCCACGGAAGCAAAGTTCACCCTGATCGTAGCCTCCCCTCCTCTGTGGCTGCTTTCTAGAGCCAAAGGAAACAGCTGGAACGCCCATCCCGGAAATCCAGCATCCCCTGGCATTTGGCCTGCCTCAGAAATGGTCCCTCTGTGGCTGTAGAAGGATCAGTTTGTTCCTTCTTATGCCATTTTATTGCTGTGGCAACTGAGGTCTGCCCAGAGCACCTCCCAGCTGACCAGGGCGTGGTTTCAATTTCCACCCAAAAGAGTCAGCCAACCAGCTTTTTCCCCCTGTCATTTTTGGTTTCTAAGTGTTTCTAACCCCCAGCCCAGCTCTCATGAAATGGAAATAAAATAAAATAAAATAAAAGGAGTAACTCCTTAGCCAATTTGTTCTAGAAGCCGCTGGTCCTCCCCACACCAACCTCATTCCACCTGCCCGAGCATAAATTGTCTGGTCTGCAGTCTTAGCTACAAAATGAATTCTCTAGACACACATAACTGTATTCCCCACTCCTCCACGTAAGCGGTGAACTCTAATCCGGAGAACCGGGTATGATTCCCCAATCCTCCCCATGAGCTGCAGGTTCTAATCTGGAGAGCTGGGTTTGATTCCCCAACTCCTCCACAGGAGCAGAGGACTCTAATCTGGAGAACCAGGTTCAATTCCTCACTCCTCCACATGGAACCTGCTGGGTGACCCGCCCTACCTCACAGGGTATCTGTTGTGGGGAGAGGAAGGGAACGTGATGGTAAGCCATTTCATGAGAGGGTCCTGCTACACTGCGAAATGCTCACGGTGATCTTTGTCTCAGCGTGCCCAGATAAATGCTTCCTGTTGTAATCAGAAAATCTGAGGCTTCCTGGGCAACGCAGGGTGGAAATATTAGAGATCTGAAATCATTACCTAAGCATTGCAGAGGAAGATCAGGAACAAAAGGTTTGCAGTACCGATTCATCTGGCTTATGAAGAAGGCAATAAAAATTATCAAAGGATCTGGTGGTGTGGCAGATTACTGAAAATCCCTCCACTTACAAACACAAGTTTAGCCATTTTTTGATGTTACAAAGATGAAGTAAGAGTGGAGTGCTTCTCCTAGAGGGATGAAGTTAGTTACACATTGCCTGCCACTCAAGAACATCTACACCACCATAAGAACATAAGAAAAGCCCTGCTGGATCAGACACAGGCCCATCTAGTCCAGCAATCTGTTCACACAGTGGCCAACCAGGTGCCTCTAGGAAGCCCCCAAACAAGACTACTGCAGCAACATTTATCCTGCCTGTGCTCCACAGCACCCAATATAATATACATGCTCCTCTGATATGGGAGAAAATAAGTATGCATCATGCCTGGTATCCATTTTGACTAGTAGCCATGGATAGCCCTCTCCTCCATGAACATGCCCACTCCCCTTTTTAAAGCCATCACCACATCCTGGGGCAGGGAGTTCCACAATTTCACCATGCAGTTGTGAAATCAAAGGGTTGCAAGCATGGATATAGACTTTGATAATGGGTGGTTACAGAGGCGTAATACACACGTAAGACTCAACTGCCCAATAAACCCTTATAGACGTATAAGCAACTATTTGCATATCCAATAGAAAATGCTCTTCAAGGCGTTCCCTAATGGTTAATGAGGAAACACAAGTTTACATTCTAGGATGACACTTCTTGTCTTAAATCAAAGCTCCAGGCTTAATTAGGGAACCTGCCTGTACCAAGTGAGATCAGCTGACTTGCAAACTGCTTGCTGGGTCAACCTGACCCAGGCCTCCCAATAGTGAATCTCTTTGACCAAAGATTGCTACTTTACCCATATGTTTCCCCCATAAACTAAGTTAATAAGGCATTACAGTAGTAGCTGGAGATCTCCTGCTATTACAACTAATCTCCGGCCAATAGAGATCAGTTCCCCTGGAGAAAATGGCCGGTTTGGTAATTGGACTCTCTGGCATTGAAGTCCCTCCCCTCCCCAAACCCTGCCCTCTTCAGGCTTTGCCCCAAAAACCTCCCACCGGTGGTGAAGAGGGACCTGGCAACCCTTTCTAAGTACTCACACACACACACGCCCCCAGCACAGCCATTGAATCTCCAGGAAATTCCCAAGCTGGAGTTAGCAACCCTAGTTACACCCTTCTGCTTAGGGTTGAATTGTTAATGGATTATTTGGGTGTTAGTTAAGCAAATAAGGAAGGGGAATTCTTTCATGCAGTTCAGGTTCTGCTTGAGCTACAGGTATTGAAGCTCCTTCCAGGGAGCTCTGTGACTTGGTAGGGTTGCCAGCCATTGGTTGCAACTGGCGGGAGTCTGGGGGATGGGAACATGGGGAAGGGAGCTTCATCGGCCGATGGTGTTACATCACTTATGGGGAAAACCGGGAAGTGAAAGAATGAGAACAGACTGGAGCGGGTGCAGAGGAGAGCAACGAGGAGGATCAGGGGTCTGGAGACCAAGCCCTACGAGGAAAGGCTGAGGGATTTGGGAATATTTAGTCTGGAGAAGAGGAGGTTGATGGGGGACAGGATTGCTCTCTGTAAGTATTTGAAGGGTTGTCACTTAGAGGAAGGCAGGGAGCTGTTCCTGTTGGCAGCAGAGGATCATAGGACTCGCAATAGTGGGTTTAAATTGCGGGTGGAAAGGTACCGGCTGGATATAAAGGAAATTTTTTTTACAGTAAGAGTAGTTCAGCAGTGGAATGGGTTACCTAGGGAGGCGGTGAGCTCCCCATTACAGGCAGTCTTTAAGCAGAAGGAGGGATGCTCAGTCTCTAGGCTGATCCTGCATTGAGCAGGGGGTTGGACTGGATGGCCTCTAGGGCCCCTGACAACTCTATGATTCTATGACATCAGTCCACTGTAGGATTCTCTGGCGATTTCTAGAGCTGACTGAAATCTGCTGATGGCAATTTTTAAACCTTTTTTTCTCCCGCGGGTCACCAAAGCAGCAGTGGGAAACAGGAGCCAGAAATGAAGGATCCCCTGCCCTCGGTGGGAATTGGGTAACCCCGCCTCCTTATAAGGGTGTAACTCTGCTTAGAATTGCCATGTCAGTTGGAAGAGAGTCTGGAATGGAAATGAATTTAGGCCACACAGTAAATTAATCCCAATTTTCTGCATGAGCCGGATGAACAAATTCATGGCCCTTTTGCTAGGGCTGCCAGGTCCCTCTTTGCTACCGGCGGGAGGTTTTTGGGGTGGAGCCTGAGGAGGGCGGGGTTTGAGGAGGGGAGGGACTTCAGTGCCATAGAGTCCAATTGCCAAAGTGGAGAATGATTTAGAAAAATACGCAGCTGATATAGAAGCATACAAACATAGGAAATTTTTACGTGATCAAGAGGATTATGCTCGTAACAGAGTTTATTTCTGGCACGGACAAGATAAGCAACAGTGTACTTTCAGAGATAGGGCTGACACTAGAGAAGGCTCTGATTCAGAAGCCTCATCTGTTGAACGTGCCGGCTCCAGCATTTCCAGCGGGGGCTCTTATGGGTCTTCTTATTACCTCCGCCCCTCCCGACGAGATTTTTCTTACGCCCCACAACCACAACGCGGGCCTCCCCGCCGCAGACAACAGCAGCACCAACAAACCTGATAATTAATTTATCTTCGAGAGACCTCTCTAATGAGGAAAAACGGATATTAAATTTGGGTCTGGGTTTTGTACCCGCACCCCGCTACTCAGCATTCCAAACTAGAGTGCATTTATTTAAATTCTTTTGGAACATAAAACTAAAGGAATTCTTTGGAGGGCAATGTGGTCCCATTCGAAACTTTCATCCCAAGTCATCTTTCATTCCAAAAAACCGCAGTCATTTCATAAATACTTTCCAGTCCCTGGTTCTCAGGGACGTGGACAAACTTGAAAAGCGCAAGGCATGGCGCAATGTTTGTCCTTCTAATTTTTCGCCTGCAGAACAAACCATTCTTGATAATCTTTCCAATGATTCTTCCATTGTAATAAGACCGGCAGATAAGGGTGGGGCAATTGTTGTTCAGGACTCCTCATGTTACAACTCAGAAAATTTGAGACAGTTTGGAGACCATCGGTATTATAAAATGATTCCTGCGGATCCCACTACCAAGATTTCCAATATTATTAAAACAGTTATTTTTGAGGGTTTATCCCTTAATTTCATAGACAAACCAACGGTGGATTTCCTAATGGTACAATATCCGAGAGTCCCTATTTTTTATAGCCTGCCTAAAGTTCATAAGACTTTAGATGCCCCCCCCAGGTCGTCCAATTATCTCAGCTATAGGAAGTCTTCTGGAGCCTCTTTCCCAATACCTTGATTCTTTTTTGCAGTCTTTCAGTAAACAAACTCGCTCATACATTAAGGACACATGGGACTTCATAAATCATGTTGGACATTTTTTCTTACCATCCAATGCAGCTTTCGTCTCCCTTGATGTCTCTGCCTTGTACACAAATATTCCGTTGGAGGATGCGCGTAACATTATTCAGGACAAATTGGATGCTTGTTCTGTTCTCAACCCCCCAACTCATTTTTTAATGTCGCTGGTCGATATCATCTTCGAACATAATTTCTTCAGGTACAGAGATCAGTTCTATGTTCAAACACAAGGGGTGGCTATGGGAGCTGCATTTGCTCCATCCATAGCCAATTTGTATATGATTGCCTTTGAGGAGAAATTTTTATTTGGGAGCGAATTCTTTCAACATCATGTCTTGACATACTTTAGGTTTATAGATGATTTGTTTTTAATTATAGATTCGGCCTCCAGTTATACTTCCTTACTTACCTGGATTAATTCATTGGATCCACATTTGAAGTTCAGTGGCAATTGTCATTGCTTTTCTTTATCTTATCTGGACTTGACGGTCTTTAGGACCGGGCAGGATTTAGTGGCAGTCAAGCCTTTCAACAAGCCTACCGATCTGGCGGCGGGTCTTCACTTTCAGTCACATCATCCCTTGCATCTCAGACGAAATCTTCCTTTCAGCCAATTATTAAGGATCAAACGGAACTCAACGTTTGATTATGATTTCACCCAAGCTTCTGAACAGCTAATCACCAAATTAAAAACAAGAGGATACAGTGATCTAATTATCACACAAGCAAGAACCAAGGCAGCAAATAAGACTCGAAGGAATCTATTAATACCTAAACGATCCCAGGGCCAGCCTACCCCCAGAGTGTATGCATCTCTTCAGTTTACCCATCTTACAAATGAAATTAGGAAAATCATCCAACGTCATTGGCACATTCTCCATAATGTGCCTGGATGTCAACAAATTCCCGTATTGGGACTACGGAGGACACAATCCTTACGCCATAGGCTGGTAAAAACTGATTGTCTTCCCAATAAACAACGGGTTAATGTGTGCAGCCATTTTAAGTGTGGCGCATGCGCGATGTGTAGGTTTTGTTTACCTGTCAAAGAGATCAGCTCCACCGCATTTAAATTTAAGTATCAGATAAAACAATTCAGCAATTGTCTGTCCCAGAACGTTATCTACGCGGTTTCATGCCCGTGTTCTCTTTTATATATAGGCTCCACATCCAGACAACTTAAATTACGTATTGCCGAACACAGAACGCGCATCCGCGCACGTGTACTTAAGGCCCCTTTAACGGCACATTTTATTGAGAAGAAAACGATCTGTTATTTTTTGTTCTGTGGAAATATACGAAACCTTATTATAAGGAAGACATTACCACCATTTTACACAGACAGGATATGAAGATGATATTTTTATTCAAAACCCTAGCCCCTGCCGGCTTGAATAATGATTTTGACTTGGGTTGTTTTCTTTAAATTTCTTTGAATTGCTTTCAGCACACACCCTATCAGTCTCTTTCTTTAATGTCTCACAGCTGTGAGTAACTGAAATTCAGACATAAGAAACTAGCAACACCTAGGGAATTCAGAATCTCTCTGAGGCCAGGAGAACCCAGTGGGTCGGTTTCTTTAGAACCAGGGCAAGCTTTGACACTTTGTTTCTCTGCCAATATGCTTCATGCTATATATTTGGATTATGTATAATTTTATGTGAAATATTTTTATTACAGAGGCAATTTTGTCCTGCGGATTGTAACTCTTACAGTTGAATTGAATCCTGATAAATTTTGAATCATGATTGTGGTAAGGCTCTAAGTAATTTTGATATAATAAGTTATAATTTTGTAGTATTAGGAATGTTTCATATTAAATGTATATCATACATTATTGACAGAGGCAAATATGCCCTATAACATACAACTGAAGAAGCTATTTTCAAGCGAAACGGTCACTAATCTAGAGGTGTCGTCTTGTTGTTAGCTGTGGAAGAACATTGTTCTCATCTTTTGAAAAATTACTGTTTTGCTGTGGAAAACATTGTTCTCATTCTTTGAAAGTTATTGGTGAAATAACCTGTATAATTATGTTGTAGGTGATGTAACCTGTAAAATTTGATTTATGTTGATCAGCCTTCATGATCTTATCTGTTTTTGTTAATGGAATTGTCAGGAATATATTATTCTTGGACACCTTTGTAAAAATATTTTTATTTCATATATATTTTTCACAGTAAATTGAGATATTGAAGGAGCCATCGTGCTGTTGTTATTGTTAGTACCTGGAGTTTGGCAACCCTACCTTTTGTGGAAGTTCGCTTTCACTGTGCAAAAGACCATTTCCCACCCAAAGATCTGTAAAGGGCTCTTGCCCAAGATTAAAATATTCTTATAACACCTCGATACCTTTCTCTTTAAAATTATTGCTTTATTTCAATCGGGTATCCTGTTATTCCGCAATCTCAGAGCCCGATCCGTTTTGCGCTCATTGGTCACATGGAAAAAGCAATAGCTTAACGGGGAAAGCAGCCATTTCAGCCCTCTGGTGCCCTTCTTATCTGACATGATTTATGAGGATTTCCCAATGAAGCAACAGTTGTTAGGAACGAAACGTCACATTTGATGTGGAAATGGCCAAGGCAAAGTAAACGGAGACGCAAAACAAGGCATCAGTTTGCAAAAAAATGTATATGTGTGTGGGGGGGGTGGGGGGGTGAGCAGAACTATGGCTCTAAAGGCGGCGCCACGCAGAACGCTCCTTTACCTGACAGTCTGGATTTCCTTTGTAACTGTCAGAAGAGACTTCAGTTCTTAGTGTTTTATAATTTCTTGAAAGAGGGAAGCCAAACCAATCTAGACGGTGGGAAACCTCTTGTTTCATTCATATGGCTGCCCTGGGAACACCTCAAAAGGTGGTGAGGGTCTTGAGGAATCTGATTGGACAGAAGGAGTGGAATCCTCCCCATACCAGCTGCGGGTTGGGAAATACCTGGAGATTTGGGGGGGCGGAGCTTGAAGTGGGCGGGGTTTGGGGAGGGGAGGGACTTCAATGCTGTTTAATGCCATAGAGTCCTCCTTCCAAAGTGGCCCTTTTATCCAGGTGAACTGATCTCTGTCGCCTGGAGATCAGCTCCAAGGCAGTCACAGGAAGACTGAGCCAATTCAGACTCCATGGTAGGGTTGCCATCTCCTGCTATTACAACTGATCTCCAGCCATGCATAAATGGAAGCAGCCATGCATAAATGGCCAAGGTTTTGGGGGCAGAGCCTGAGGAGGGCATGGTTTGGAGAGGGGAGGGACTTCAGTGCCGTAGAGTCCAATTGCCCAAAGGGCCATTTTCTCCAGGGGAACTGATCTCTGTCGCCTGGAGCTCTGTTGTAATAGCAGGAGCTCTCCAGCTAGTACCTGGAGGCTGGCAACCCTACCGGGACCACGGGGACCATTCTGAGCCGATGCGCATCAACGATGCCCCAGCAGGCTCTCCGTTGGACGCAGGCAGGGAAAATGAAAGGGCAGGCTGGAGGTCTGAGGAAGCGTAGTCCGTTGGAGGCCCATTTCAAATGCAAACATGAGCTCAGCACCACGAGGCCTCGGCGGGCCGCATTTCAAGTCCTCGAGCTGTTGCCCTGGGAACCGCAGTGCACAGCCAAAAGATCTCAAATTAATTTAGCTGTTGGGGAATGAGAGCGGCTGGCTAGAAGGGCCTCTTAACTGACAGGATGCTCAGATTTCTTATCCAGATAACCAGTTCATTAAGTTTTTTCGCAAATTAAACACAGGCCAAGGCCTTTTCCATGGTCAAGGGAGGAGAGGGATGAGGGGGCCAAATGTGTACGTTACAGGGTTTTGCAAAACCAGGGGGGGGGAGTTGAAAGCGTGTGCACTGAATTCTTTGGCTCCTGCACCAATGAGAGCAGCCCAAGGTCATTCACTAGTAGGGTTGCCAGCTCCGGGGTTGCGAAATACCTGGAGATTTTGGGGGCGGAGCCTGAGGAGGGCGGGGTTTGGTGGGGGGAGGGACTTCAGTGTCACAGAGTCCAATTGCCAAAGCGGCCATTTTCTCCAGGGGAACTGATCTCTATTGGCAGGAGATCAGTTGTAATAGCGGGAAATCTCCAGCTACTACCTGGAGGTTAGGAAGTCAGTACAGGAGCGAAAGACACATATAGGTGCAAAGACTGTTTATATGCTACTGTGTCTAATATAATACACACTCATAAATACACAAGGTGAACAACACATACAATCATACAGGTTAGTTCCCTTCGTGGGAACTAACCTGTATCCAGCACTTTGAAATTCATTATTATTACTATTAAGATGTGCAATATAAGAGGAACATGCTCGTAAGTATTTTTGAAGGACTGATGAAGAATTCAGTCGCAAAGAATTTGAAACGGCCGTATCCTCCATGAAGTTATTCCTCCCTGAATATTAAGTATCTGTTATATCTGCTCACTTACCTGCATGAGATGTATACAAAACACAGAAGATTGATGTGTATACTTTGAGAGACATTGCACTTTTGAATTGAACTGTTCCTTGTTACCACCATCCCTGAGATGGTTTTGTATGTTTGTGCTTGATATGATTGTATGTGTTGTTCACCTTGTGTATTTATGAGTGCGCATTATATTAGACACAGTACCATATAAACAGTCTTTGCACCTATATGTGTTTTTCGCTCCTGTACTGACTTCCTAATCTCCCGATACCAGTACAGTGGTGTCTATTTTCTCCCCCACTACCTGGAGGTTGGCAACCCTATCTAGCCCGGTTGCTCCTGTTGAGACTTGTATTCACAGATGAACAGAAAAAATGTATTTTATTTGGTACAGTAAGCCCTGTCTAAATACATATGTTGAAGTAAGCCCTGTTCAGGAAAAGCTCTGTGTCTCTCTATAATTTGTTTCACAGTCTATTTAGTTACTTCATGTTCACTCAGGTGGCTGTGTAGGGTTGCCAGCTCCCGGCTGGGAAACACCTGGAGATTTTGGGCATGGAACCTAAGGAGGGCAGGGGTTTAGAGGGGAAGAATTTCAATGCAGCATAATGCCATAGTGTCCACCCTCTAAAGCAGCCATTTTCTCCAGGGGACCTGATCTCTGTCGCCTGGATATCAGTCGTACTAGCAAGATATCTCCAGCCACCACCTTGAGGTTGGCAACCCTATGGCTGTGACATTCCTGAATCAACTCTTCTTCTTCTATCGGCCAGCATAGGGCTGCCTACTCCAGGTTGGGAAATTTCTGGAGGTGGAGCCTGGGGGAAGACGGGGTATGGGTCAGGGAGGGATCTCAGCAGGGTGTAATGCCACCAAGACCATCCTCCAAAGCAGACGTTTCCCCAGAGGAACTGGTTCCTCTCATCTGAAGAGTAGTTGGAATTCCAGGAAATCTTCAGGACCCACCTGGAGGTTGGCATCCCTAGGCCAGCAGCATGGGGGCTGCATTGCAGTGGGGTTAGTGTTAAGTCCGCATGGGGAGAACACACGAGGTCGGAGACGGAGTTCAAACAGCAACCGCTTTACTGAAGTACAGGAACAGAACTGGAGAACTCAGGGCAAACGGCCCTGCTTATATGCTCCCTTGACCGCCCGCGGCCACTCCCCCCCTGATCCGTGATAGGGGAGAAACACTAGCTTCAATGCCATAGAGTCCAATGGCCAAAGCGGCCCTTTTCTCCAGGGGAACTGGTCTTGGTCGGCTAGAGATCAGTTGTAATAGCAGGTATTGTAATGCCGAGGCCATATCTCTCAGACCAGGAGAAAACATTCCTTCCCAAAGCCTCTTTCTCAAGCAGTCCCCTTCTCAACAGCAAAATAAACTAGCCGAGGAGAAAACAAACGATAAAGGTGTACCTCACTAGGGATGCCAACCTCCAGGTGGGGGAGTTGGTATCTTCCAGAATTTAAACTGACCTCCAGAAGACACAGATCAGGTGCCCTGGAGAAAACGGATGCTTTGGAGGGTGGGCTGGGCTCCGTGACATTATACCCTCCCCTCCCTAAACCTCACCCTCCCCAGACTGCACTCCCTAATCCTACAAAAAAGGGCAAAATACCCAACCAAAAAGATAGGGCAAACAAAAAAGGTTGAGAACACACACACACACAAAACTCAAACAGAAAAAAAAACACAGTGTGATGCAAAGTATAAATGAACCAATTCAATTACGTACACAAAACATAACACCAGTATTTCATATGAAAATAACTCAAAAACAGGAAACAAATGCACCCATACAATAAGATAAAACACAATGCCTAGTAAAATAAAAACGAAGGCCAAACATGTTTGGGCACAAAGTTTTCATCAATGACTTATAACCATAATTAGCAGTTACAGATAATCTACACTGTAAAAAAAAACATAACAAATCACAATAACCAGCAAGATAAAAATAAAATAAATTACCTGGCAAAAAAATAATGAAGGACATTAAAACCATAAATTAAAAAATGTATTTTTAAAAATGTACATACTTACAGTGTGTTATGATTCCTTACACAATTTAGGGTTTCAATGTTTGTTTTATGTTGCCTGTTTTTGATTTGTTTACATATTAACTTACTGGTGTTATGCTTTATGCATATAGAAGAAGAAGAGTTGGTTTTTATATGCCGACTTTCTCTACCACTTAAGGAAGAATCAAGCCAGCTTTCAATCACTTTCCCTTCCCCTCCCCACAACAGACACCATGTGAGGTAGGTGGGGCTGAGAGACCTGTGACTATCCCAAGGTTACCCAGCTGGCTTCATGTGAAAGCGTGGGGAAACCAACCCGGTTCACCAGATTAGCGTCTGCCACTCATGTGGAGGAGGAGTGGGGAATCAAACCAGGTTCTCCATATTAGAGTCCGCCGCTCCAAACCACCGCTCTTAACCACTACACCACACGACACTAATTGAATTGGTTCTTTTATATATCACATCATACTACTTTTTTTTCCGGTTCTTAACCTGTTTGGTTTACTCCACTCCCCAACCTCCAGGAATTTGCCAACCCACAGTTGGCAACGGTATCCCTTTCAGCCCTCCCTTGCCCTGTAAGGAAAGAGAAGACCGGTGCCCTTGTCGGAATACGAAGAGTCCTCATTAGGCTGAGAGCGTGTGACTGGCCCAAGGTCACCCAGCAAGCTTCCATGGCAGAGCGGGGATTCGCACCCGGGTCTCCCAGATCTTAGTCCGACACTTTGACCGCCACACCACGCTGGTTCAGCAACAGTTGCCGGCACTAACGGCTGAAAATTTGCATTCAGTGTTGCTGTAATACTCTTAACAAGAATGTGGAACCCACAACAAATTTTATTTTGGAGATGGAGAATTCGGCTCTCCTAGGAACGGTTGCCAACTGGCCTGGAAAACAACATCCTGCCCCTTTAACAGAGGCTTAATATGTGCAAATATTAAGCAAAGGTGAGGCTTTCTATAGTATGGATGAAAATAACCTAAGCCTCTAGGAGAGGACAATTATTCTCCAAGCAGTTGGTAACCCTACTTCCAGCTGCAGTTAACTGAACTTTGCATGCAGCGATGGGTTACATCAGGGCAGGGTCCTCAACCTTTTTGAGCCTGTGGGCACATTTGGAATTTTGAGTGGCGGTGTTATGCACCACCCCAAAATGGCTGCCACAGGAGGCGGAGCCAAACCCAAAATGGCTGCCTCAGGAGGCGGAGCCAAATAGAATACTACCTTCCTCACTCCTCCTGGGAAGAAGGGAAGCCGGGAGAATGAATGGGACCACACATTGACTAAGGAAAGCCCAAGGGCATATTAGACCTCCTGATCCTCCAGCAGAGAGCACTTTCATTTTGAATGAGGGCAGCCAATAACAAGCCACACCTTACAGTGGCCCCACCCACTTTCTGAAAACCTCAGCAGGCACCAAGGGAAGTACTGAGCCATGGTGCCCATGGGCATAGGGTTACCAACCTCCAGGTACTAGCTAGAGTAGGGTTGCCAGGTGCCTCTTCACCATCAGCGGGAGGTTTTGGAGCGGAGCCTGAGGAGGGAGGGGTTTGGGGAGGGGAGGGGCTTCAGTGCCATAGAGTCCAATTGCCAAAGCGGCCATTTTCTCCAGGTGAACTGATCTCTATCTGCTGGAGATCCGTTGTAACAGCGGGATATCTCCAGCCGCCACCTGGAGGTTAACTATAAAAAAACACCTCTGTGCTGTTACCATAGGTTTAGAAATTAGTACAGGAAAATACTGATATCAGCAATGCAAAACAATTTGTATTAAATGCTAGGAGACAAATAATACTGAAGTGCTATATGCAAAAGGTGAATGGTCTCCTTTTGTATATAGCACTTCAGTATTATTTGTCTCCTAGCATTTAATACAAATTGTTTTGCATTGCTGATATCAGTATTTTCCTGTACTACCTGGAGGTTGGCAACCCTAAGCTGGAGGCTGCTTTGGCAATTGGACTCTATGGCATTGAAGTCCCTCTCCTCCCCAAACCCGGCCCTCCTCAGGCTCCACCCCCAAAATCTCCCGCCAGTGGCGGAGAGGGACCTGGCAACGCTACATGGGCACCACATTGGGGAACCCTGGGTCGCACAAATTTCTCCCTGGGAACTGGACGCAGCGTCCACTGTTTTGCCCCTTAATAACAGCGCCAAAGTGACCAAGTCGTGATGGTGCTATGAAACGAGGAGGCAAATTGACTCAATTTTTAAAGCCATAAAATAAGTAACAGAGATATCACTCTGCCAATCTCTGTGAAGAGTAGGAGGTAGGGTTGCCAGCTCCGGGTTGGGGAACACCTGGATATTTGGGGGGGGTGGAACCTGGGGAGGGAAGGGTTTAGGGAGGGAAAGGGCTTCAGTGGGGTGTAGTGCCATAGAGTCCAATGGCCAAAGCGGCCGTTTTCTCCAGGGGAACTGATCTCTGTCGCCTGGAGATCAGTTATAATAGCCGGAGATCTCCAGCCACCACCTGGAGGTTGGCAACACTAGTGGGAGGTGCTGAGGCATCTGGTCAGAGCTGAACCACCCCATTTGGCTGGGAATATTTATAGGGCTGGCTTTTATTGTTATTTAAATGGCTTTAATGTATGTATTTTATTGAATGTAGCGTGTTGATTTTGTTGTAAGCCACTCTGAGCCCGGCTTTTGTCAGGGAAAGCGGCATACAAGAACAATAATCAATTGAAACAAATAAAATAAATATCAGGCGTACTTCTTCGTGCAGGAAATATGCCAGCGGAAGGCCCCCAAGGTGGCACCAACCTTGGAAGTTGCCTTTGATACTTGCCCCCCACCCCCCTTCAGCCTTGGCTAGAATAACCTTTTAACTCCCAGTAATTTAACTTTTAACCAGAATTACTTTTTTGCTTCAGCCTGAGGTGAGTTTGGGTGGGTGGGAAACAGTCAGGGGCAGAAAGTGATCAGGTGTGGAGGATTGAACTGCTGGGGCGGCACATTAGAGCACTGTTGAGCTTCGCTTCCCTCCGGATCCGGGAATGACCTCCTGCTGTTTATTTTTTTAAAAAAAGAAAAATGTACGGGGGGTGGGTGGGTGGGTTTGGGGGATTGCAAAGTTAATCACAGCAGGGCCTGGGAGAGGTAGGGGGGTGGCGGAGCATTTCCCCCACGCCTGCTTCTGCCATCAAATTGGGCCTTTCTCCAGAGGCAGATCCAGATGCAGCCGGCAAAAAATAGGCGGGGGTCTGCTGGGGATGGGAAACTGGGGGTGGGGGTGGGGAATGGGATTGCAGCCGCTGAGTCTGCACTTTCCTTAAAGCAAACAAACAAATACTGGGAGCCTGGTCACAGATTCCCTGGCTTCCTGTGTACTTGTCCAAAAGGGCAGCTACCAAATATTTGATGCCCTGATGTCCATGGTAAACCTGAGCAAGAATTCCTCGGGACAGTTCGGCTTGCCATTTGCCCACTGGGGGTGGGAGGTGTCCTGCAGGCACTCTGGTGGGAGCACTGGTTCCCAACCAGGGGTCCGTGGACCCCCAGGGGTCCGCGAGAACTAAATTAAGGTCCGCGAAACAAAGTTATAAACCCATAATAAATTAATATTTTCAATTGAAAGTTCTCTATTATAAAAATATATATATTCAAATATTATTCTAAGTTTAATGTTTAACTAACAGTTATGATTAAAGTTTATTTTCAAATTCTCTGAATTTTTATTTTGAACCTTGGGGTCCCTGCACCGAACAAAAAAGTCCTAGTGGTCCCTGGTCAAAAAAAGGTTGGGAACCACTGGGTGGGAGGGGGGGGGGATAAAAAAATTGCCATCAAACAGTGGTGTTATGTCACTTCCAGGGAAAACGTGTGACAACTGGCCTCTCTAGGAATTGTCAGAAACTCTGTGGTAAAATGATAGAGACTTTGGCCATTCCGAGAGGTGTGATATCACTTCCAGACTTCCCTGTGAAGTCACATAACATCATTGGCACCCCCTATACCCCCACTCTGCTGAACTTCAGTCAACAACTGTTGCCTCAGCAATCTCTGCTTGCAACTTGGGAATAACCACATTAGATCAGGTGTTAGGGTTGCCAGCTCCCGGTTGGGAAATACCTGGAGATTTTGGAGGTGGAGCCTGAGGAGGGTGGGGTTTGGGGAAGGGAGGGACTTCAATGCCATCGAGTCCAATTGACAAAGTGGCCATTTCCTCCAGGGGAACTGATATATATCGCCTGGAGATTCGTTGTAATAGCAGGAGTTCTCCAACCTGGAGGCTGGCAACCCTGTCAGGTGTGGTTGTGGCCCCAAACTGGGAGGGGTGTGTGTCACATGCTTTGTGACTCTTCAGCTCCAGGCAGCAGACTAGAAACTTCTGCCAGTTTGGGGGTGGGATGATCAGAGGAGTATGCGACATAACGTGGCCCAACTTCCAGGTGGGACCTGGAGATCTTCTGGAACTGCAACTGATCTCCAGACGACAGAGGTCAGTTCCCTGGAGAAAATGCCTGCTTTGGAGGGTGGATTCTATGGCCTCCCATGTTCACTGAGGTATCTCCCTTCCCAAAACTCTTCCTTCCCAAAATATTGAGGAATTTCCCAACTTGAAGTTGGCCACCCTAAGACAAGGGGTGTCTATTGCTGCCTTCCAGGAGAACAAAGCATGCCTACTCACACGGCTGCTGTACATTTTCATGTATGAAGGCAGACATTCAGCTGCAGAAAGCTTTCTGGCCCTGCCTCCCTCTTTTGGGAACCGCTTCACCAACATAATTTCTTCCAGAAGCAACAGGTGACCATCCCCTGGTAGCAGAATCCAGGGGCTTCAGCTGGATTGGCACAGACATGTAAGGCCTTTTATGCCTGTTCTGTTTCCGCTGGATCTGCTGCTCTCTAACTGCCCAGTACTTGCAGACGAATTCTCAAAACACTACGCACCGGGGGCTTTTCCTCCCAGAGAAATTCCAGGAGTACCTTGTAATCAATTATGCATCCCCAGTGAAAATGGGGAGCTTCTGAACCACGCGTGAGTCCCTCCCCCCCTGAAAATGCTGCTTTGTAATAGGCTGTGGTGTATTTTTTTGGGGAAATATGTCACAAACCCCTGCCAGCCCCACGGTGGGATTCTTTCATTTGATCTAGGGTCTGATTCAGTAGAAGGCAGCTTCAGGTGTTCATGTGTTCAAAACTGGGACTGCTCAAGCATTCTCCTCCCATTTGGGGAAGGGCTGTGGCTCAGTGGTAGAGCATCTGCCTGGCATGCAGAAGGTCCCAGGTTCAATCCCTGGCATCTCCAGTTAAAGGGACTAGGCAAGTAGGTGATGTGAAAAACCCCTGCCTGAGTCCCTGGAGAGCTGCTGCCGGTCTGAGCAGACAATACTGACTTTGACGGACCAAGGGTCTGATTCAGTAAAAGGCAGCTTCATGTGTTCATGTGTTCATATGTTCATGTGATCTGAACTGAAGGGCCATTTTACAGCCAAACAGAGAAGGGTCCAGACAACCCCCCTCAACTGATTTGTCATTGGCTATCTCAATGCAGTGGTCATAAGAACAGAATACCAAAACCTGGGAATAAAGCCAAAGCCGGATAGCCGATTGCCGAATCAGCCAAACAGGTATTTGGCTTTTTGGGGCTTCGGCTTTTCCCTACGGGATTTTTTTTAATGAGTTCTGGGGAAGGCATTTTTGGAGGTAGAGTTCCCAAATTTTCAGGGTAGCTTCAAGGGACTCTCCTTGCATGAACCTAGAAGTTTGGTAAAGATTGGGTTGGGGGGGTTGATTTTATGGGGCCCGGAAGGGGTCGACCCCCTCCTCCATAGAGAAGTATTGTAGAGAAGCCCCTACAGGCGCTTAGGGGAAACAATCACTACCGTATATATAATGGACCTGAATTTTTTCAGTAAACACGGGTAAAAAGGCTGAACTAGTATGGGTATTCGGCTTATTCCGGGTTTACAAAAAAAAAAAATTCAGGCCCAATAAACCCAAACCTAAAATTTACTGGGTTTTTTTCCCCCCACAACCCTACCCGGCTCTGTTTCATCCTGCCATGAACTGAAACTTACTCATAGACACCATGTTGGGGACTCCTGGTCTAAAAGACAACTTGCAGCAATTACTTGTCCCCCCCCCCCCCCGCAAGGAGTCCAGTTCCATGTGTGGAACCCCTGTAGTCCAGGTTTTGCAACCAGTCAAAGCCCAAAGGAAATAACAGAAGTCAGGTCTACACAGGGGATTTCACCGCATAACTCAGCGTGAACCAGCACTTGTCAAAGACGAGGGGAAATGGCCTCGAGCCCCTCACGCTTAACCAGCAAGGGACGTCTTTTAGCAAGAACTCAAATGTGGTGTTGATGTTCGGAACATTTCGATATGGGGCAGAAGGGAGCCCAATTGATCTGTTGCAAGAGGACATGTTTGCATTTTGGTTGGATACAACGTCAAGTCATGGACAACTTTAGCAATCAGAGTGAAGCAAGCAAACCACAACGGCGTGTTGTGGGAACACCACCACCTCCGTAGGGGGGGGGGGGCTTTCAGTTGAGTTCGTGATCCTTCCATTGAGGGAAAGGGCCCTTTTCCCTTTTGAATAAATCTTCCAATTGTTCCTTGTCTCTCTCCAAGGAGGGTCCGAACTGATGTTATTACAGAGGCTTTTGCCAGATCTGTCTATTTTTGTCTTTCAACTACAATAAAGTATCTTATTCTTCAGCCCCCCAACGAGTCTGCCGACGCGTGGAAAGCAATAAATAAGGGGAATGTTTGTAATTGCTGTTACCGCCGATCAGAATGCCAGTTTTTGAAATGAACCACATGAGTCTGTGTGAGCGGCATTATGTGTAAGAAAAATACACCGTGGGCCCTCTTGGGGTCAGGAGAGACCTCTAATAAGAAACACATTGTGGAGACGGCGGCACTATGATTGGACTGGATGAGTTAACAAGTCCATGAGCTGGGGACAGATTCTGGAAGGTAATTTCTTCCTCCAAGTTAGGGTTGCCAACCTCCAGGTACTGCAAACGGAAACCTCCAGGTACTAGCTGGAGATCTCCTGGGATTACAACTGATCTCCGGGTGACAGAAATCACTTCACCTGGAGAAAATGGCTGCTTTGGAAGGTGGACCCTGTGGCATTATACCTAGGGTTGCCAGCCTCCAGGTACTAGCTGGGGATCTCCTGCTATTACAACTGATCTCCAGCCGATAGAGATCAATTCACCAGGAGAAAACAGCCACTTTGGCAATTGAACTCTATGGCATTGAAGTCCCTCCCCTCCCCAAACCCCGCCCTCCTCAGGCTCTGCCCAAAAACCTCCCACCAGTGGCAAAGAGGGACCTGGCAACCCTAATTATACCCCATTGTAGTCCCTCCCCTTCCCAAACCCCGCCTTCCTCAGGCTCCGCCATGAAAATCTACAGGTGTTTCCCAACCCAGAGCTGGCAATCCTAGCACAGAGTCTCCTTCGTTGGTCCTACCTTCAGGATATACCAGCCACCACCTGGAGGTTGGCAACCCTACCATAACCCCAGAAAGGGGGCAAACTCTACTTTGGTTCTGAGACAAGGTCGTTCTCCTCGGCCTCTGAGACCTTGTCAGATGCTGAGTTTTGAGGTGTTCACTCAGCCACCACATGTGCACTTAATTGGTTAAGTCTGCACCGAAGAACTCAATATATACTGTAGACATAATATAATATAGTATATGAGAGCTCTATACAGGCCCCAGCTGAAGAAATTTAAAACAAGTTCCTTTTAAATCTTCATGTCAAAATTGGATAGCTCCACACAGGCCTTGAACTGGAAATAGGGTTGCCAACCACCAGGTGGTGGCTGGAGATCTCCTGGGATTACAACTGATCCCCAGGCAACAGAGATCAATTCACCTGGAGAAAATGGCCACTTTGGAAGATGAACTTTATGGCATTATACCTCCGCTGCTCTTAACCACCACACCATGCTGGATTAGAAAGACAGACTGCTGAATTACAACTAATAATGAAGCTCAAAACGATGCATTCTTTGGGATTGAATACAGACCAGGGATTCCTGTCTCATTACCAATGCTGATTTCTCCCCCTTACTAGCCCCCCTCTGTATATCATAACCTGATCCAGTAATGCCTGCTAATGTCATTTACCTGCTAAGTGACATTGATATGCTATTGCCATTGGGTGTGTGAATTCACTCTTCTCTACTTAAAGATAGATGGACTCACATTCTAGCTGTATCCGAAGAAGTGAGCTGTGACTCACAAAAGCTCATCCCCTGGTAGAAATTTTGTTAGCCTTTAAGGTGCCGCTGGACTCCATGCTCTTTTCTACTGCTAACTAACACAGCTACCCATCGAGATCCATCGTCATCAGAGTGTCTCAATTTCAGATGATCACATGAACTGTAGTTTAATGAAGCTACAGTTTCGGGTAACATCTAAACGAAACCCGGTTTAGACGTCACACAAAACTCTGGTTTAATTAGACTAACCATAGCTAGCATGGTTGTCTAAATGCAAGCCGCTCCACTAACTATAGTTAGTTTGGGTGCATCAAACTGAGAAATGAAACCACGGTGTGATGGTTTATTAAGCACGATTAGTCTCCGTGATGGGTTTGTGTGACATATGAGCACAGACATCCTAACGTGTTTTCCCACATGCATAATCAAAGCAAAGCCCTGAAGTAGTTGGCGAGGTAACCGCGAGGAAACAGCCATGCATAAATTCTGCTCAAAACATTTCCCTTTCATTTTTACTGCTTGCCCCTCTCTCCTCACACTGTGCTCCTTGTGCAGATCTATTCCACTCCAAACAATCTTCTATTCATTGAACTTCTTGAAACTTAGCACTTAAGAGGCAAGGAGCTGATTCTGTCTACATAGGTTTGCAAAGGAACAATGGGATTAAGGTCTTTTCCTCTGCATGTTTATTTTGTAACATTTTTTGTTGTGAAGAAGAGGCATGTTATGTCTGTAGACACAAATTCACAGTTTTCAGAACTGCAAAGCCAACACATCTGTGAGAATATCTTCTGGGTAGAAAACTGTCCCAAATAATATTACAGAAACCTCCTGAAGTGCATGACATTATAAATGGATTAATGGAATTTATTTAACAAAAAATTTAAACATTGCATGAATATACAGCCTACATAATTAAAAACTAATCCTTATTTCATGATGAATAACCTTTGGACTATAATGTATCTTAAATAGAAAACTATCTTTAGATAGATTTGTCTTCAAAGAGCATTTTATTTTATTTTTAAATCTGATCTTAAAAAATCATTGATTTTCATCCACCCTGTTTTGTTTTACAGCTGACCCAAACTATTGGCTCTTAAAAATTATCTCTAGATCAGTTAGAGAAGTGATATTTCTCTTCTAGGGGACAAGCTGTGACTCAGTGGTAGAACATCTGCATGGCACGCAGAAGGTCCCAGGTTCAACCCCTGGCATCTCCACTAAAAAGGATCACACAGGAGGTGCTATGAAAGACCTCTGCTTGAGACCCTGGAAAGCTGCTGCATGCCTGAATAGACAGTACTGACCGTGACGGGCCAAAGGTCTGATTCAGTAGAAGGCATCTTCATGGGCTCACGAAACCTATGCTCTAGGACCAGAGTAAAACCCTTCCTACCACCAAGTTATCAGAATAATGCCTCACAACAAGCAGCATTGGTGGTAGAATTTCAAGGTTGGGGTGTTGAACTCATTTGTTATGAGGCCTACATAGGGTTGCCAGGTCCCTCTTCATCACCGGTGGGAGGTTTTTGGGGCAGAGCCTGGGGAGGGCGGGGTTTGGGGAGGGGAGGGACTTCAATGCCATAGAGTCCAATGGCCAAAGTGGCCATTCTCTCCAGGGGAACTGATCTCTGTCGGCTGGAGATCAGTTGTAATAGCAGGAGATCTCCAGCCATCACCTGGAGGTTGGCAACCCTAAGGCCGGATATGACATAAATGTCACTTGGGCAGGAGGGAAGGTGAAGGCACGGCATTTGGCAAGGTGATCCGAACAAAAGGACGGGCATCTCTCAAAGAGGCTTCCTAACAGCCGGAAACGGCCCCGCACGGCTGTTGCATCCATCATGCCGTGTGCAAATTACCCTGGGAAGGCATCAGGGGAAAGGGATTAAGAACAAAAGGAATCCTGGCGATTTCCCCCAATTCGACAAGTTGTTAAAATGAGTGAAAGCAGGACCACCTAAAGGAGGTGTTGGGTTTGCCTGGAGTACAAAGTCGGTAGTGAATAGCAGAGTAAATGCCGGCTCAAGCTAAGGTTGCATATCAGGAGCTTCAGGCTGGGTTCACCCTGGACCAGTCACTCTTCTCATGACAGTGAAATCCACAGGCAGGGACAATGGCTGTATTTGTGTGACCTGTGAAGAAGGACCGCAGACTGTGAGGAACACAGTCACCATCTCAGCCTGTCTTAGCATTTCTTTCTGAAAGAAGCGGTTATCAAATGGAAATTGCTACCGATAAAGGCACGAGGCAGGGAGAAACTGAGTCATAAGAAGGACCCTACTGGATCAGGCCAGCGGTCCCTCTAGTCCAGCATCCCGTCTCACACAGTGGTCAACCAGTTCCTCTGGAGGACTGACATCAGGGTAGAGAGGCCGAGCCTTCCCCTGAGGTTGCCTCCTGGCACTGGGATTTACAGCAGGGGTGTCAAACATAACAACAACAATAACAATAACAACAACAAGATTTTTCCCACCTTCATCCCCGGCCGAAGCTGGGCTCAGGGCGACTACCAGGTAATGGCAGGCAAGTGTCTGCCAATTAAGGGGGCAATTAATGTCACTTCTGGGGTAAATGTCACCTCCAAAGAAACCATAGAGTTTTGAAGGGATGTGCTAGAGTGTCCCCATCACTTCCGGTTTTACCTTAAAAGTAGGATTGCCAGGTCCCTCTTCACCATCAGTGGGAGGTTTTTGGGGCAGAGCCTGAGGAGTGCAGGGTTTGGGGAGGGGAGGGCCTTCAATGCCATAGAGTCCAATCGACAAAGCAGCCATTTTCTCCAGGTGAGCTGATCTCTATAGGCTGGAAATCAGTTGTAATAGCAGGAGATCTCCAGCTACTACCTGGAGGTTGGCAAACCTACCCAAAAGTGACGTTATTGTGCCGATCATCCCCCCTCCAGCCCCACTACAACGAAGCTCCCACCAGTGGCAAGGGAGGACCTGGCAACCCTATCTGGAGAGCAATTTCAACGCTATTGGAATGTCATTGAACATATACCAGGATGCAGCCTGCCACCTCTCTTAGGCTTAAGGAGAACTTCCTCCTTAAGAGATCAACTCATAAAAACTGATCTATTGCCTGACAAATCTCGTATCTCAGCTCTTGGCCATTTCAAATGCCATGGCTGTGCAGCCTGCCCTTTCAGCATGCC